>NC_142047.1:61416988-61744988 GCF_982192425.1 Myodes glareolus
GTCACTAACAAGGGACACTTTCTTGGACTTGTGGCCTCCCCTCAGCTGAATGTTAACTTCTTGATTCTTTTTTTCTAAACAGCTCTGTGGAAGATCCAGTTTCAATGTAAGGCGCATATTCATATTTTCTTTGCAGGTTTGAACTCTGCATATAAGCATGTGAAGATTGGTGAATATGTTCACTGCATTCAGCTTGAACTGCCCTGCCTTTAGATTCACACCTTTTTCACAGACACCTCACCCTTACATCTTAACCGATGGAATTATAAACTATAAATCCAAAGTTTTATTTAATAGTAACCAAATAGAGAAAGCTCAACTTGCAACACCTAAATCAAAAATATATAGAACCCAGAAGAGGGCGAATCTTGCAATTATTTTTTTTTTTGTTAAATTGTGGACTTGAGAAATTAAAGAGGAAAAATGTTTTGCTTCTAAAATGCTAATGTTAATGCTCTTTCTAATCTAGATACATTCAAAACCATATAGAGAATTCTGAAGAGATAAAAGGATCACCACACCCAAGCAAGTTGGGAAAGGAAAATGGTAAAGTCCATCAGAAATAAGGAATTCAACACAATCATTTTGATTTACTGCTCTGTCTTTGTGGGTCAGTTTATCAGTTAAGCATCATTACTAGCCTCTCACTCCACCTTGAATTTATGATCCTGTTTTCAGAGCATTATTTCTTATCCTTGAAGACTTCACTCTCAGATTATTTCCTGCTTGTTCAGTTTTTGGATCCTAATTCCAGGTGATGGGTACAAACACACATTTATTTGATAAAGACTGCTGTTATGTATGCAAATAGCCTTGTTGTATAACATGGCTTACTTTTTAAATCAAATATGAAACACCCTCTTATCCTGTTCCTGGTGTTGCAACATTATGCCAAATAAAATACTCGCCAGAGTGAGTCATTGTTTTTGGCTGCTGATTTTTAATGTGGAAGTAGAGTGTGTTGAGCTAGAAACATAAAGAGGACATGGCTACGGCCAAAGGAAGAGAGTCAGTGGTCATATCACCAATAAATCAGTGACTTCTAAAATGTTCCAGAAAACCAACAGCGCAGACAATAATGGCTGTGAAGAACTGAACTTGGGTTGAGGACTCTGTTCACAGAAAAAGTTCTAGGAAGACTTGAGAGATGGGGATGAGGGTCCTGAAACTCAGGGATGATGAACTGTAAATTCAGGTGCTTTGAAGGCTGAAGGTTTCATCATTTGAGGACTGAAAATGACTATATCAGGTTCTATTAGGAGATATGGCTTTGAGTACTCAAGGGCTGATGTTACTTGTAGTGTCTGCTGAAAAATGAGGGCTATATTATCTGCAAAGTGGTGTTCCCTGACAGCCAAAGCTAAGAGAAGACTCATGCCTAAGCTTTCTGAGGCATGAGTCACCAGTTTCTAGAGCAATGATTCTCAACCTTCCTAATGCTTCAATCCTTCATTCATCATGTTTTAATGACACCCCAATTGTAAAATAATTTTTACTGCTACTTCATAAATTTAATTTTGCTAGTGTTATAAATCATAATTTAAATATGTGTGTTTTCCAGTGATCTTTGGGGGTCACCAACGACAAATTAAGCACACATTTCTAGAGCCTATAAGGTCCAAGTAGAGAGTACATATTTATTTTTGTCTAAAACAACAAAGAAAAGTAGTTTAAATTATATTCCAATGAACTGTCCTGAAAAGTTGTTAGAATAATAGGGAAAGCCTTAACTTGGATTCAGGATAATCATTTCTGACTACATTATGGAGCCCTGTTTGAATGTCCAGAAAGTCACTATGCAAACACAGAGCAGAACCACACTGTATCACAGAAAGCTATGTCCTGGCTGGCCTATGAGGACTTCCTGGGGGAAGGAATTACTTACAAGCCTTCATATTTGCTGTACTCACCACTATTGTTCTTGGAGATTTTGTAAGCACCAAAACACTCTCATTGCCAAGATCAATAACCAAATTCTTAGTTACAACCTCTTCATCACTCTCAACTCCCATCTTCTTGTTCCTTGCTTTTAATTGGCAATTCCAACACAGTGACTTTTCTTCTCTAACAGAGCACATTTGGAATTCTATTTATTGTGATTGTTTACACTATGTTAACCAAATTACTTCCTGTAATTATCACCTTCAAGGCAATGCTCATGGAAGAATAATGAAGTGATTATGTCAAGGACCCATCTGTATCTTGGTCCAGTTTATTCTCTAGAGAAAATGGTTGGGAAACTCTCCTCCTTTTTTGACCAAAGTGTTCACACTGAGCATGGCCACATCATAATGGTGTGCATCAGCAACTCAGCTATTGCCTTCTAGTTCATTCTGAAATATCTTTGATCCTTGGCAAATGAAAGCTATACCATAGCCTTAATGTTCAGAAATCTGTCTGACACATTAAATTGAGCCAAGATCCTGAAACATAGGACACTGATGTTCTTCAATGTTTTGGTCACTCTGAACTGTGTCTTCCACAGCACAAAGGGAAATGTCATGGTGGGTATGGAAGTACTCTTTACCTTGTCTTGTAGTGCAGCAACCCTAGACTTCATCTTCGGGCCTGAGTGCTACATATTGGATTCACTTTCCTGCATTAGGAACAAAATACATTCTTAGAAAAATAATCTTAAAATTAACATATCAGTATGAGTGTAAAAAAGATACTGAATTTGAAATCTATCCAAAGCAAATATAGTATCATTTTGAACCTTAATTTCATTACGTTTGTAGATTACATTTGTAGATATCTGCTACCTAAGTAAAACCACATTCTAAAGTTCCAGGTGGTCATGGGGAATTGTTTTGCATGATGCCATGCAGCAGACTACACTAGAATAAGTAAAGTGATGATTATATTAAATAAGTTTTTACAATAAAGTATTAAATTATAATTCACTCTTGAAATAAGAATCATGTTCTAGAGTTTAATTAACTGACTTACTATTTGCAATTAAGAGGAAATTTAAAAGCTTCCTCTGAGATTTGCTTGAAATGATATTTCTTGTATTTGAAACTGATTTACTGTAAGAGGTCTCCAGACAGCTTTAAGCCTCAAAACCTTAGCACAACTGATGCCATGGTAAAAGTACCATTCAGATATTGGAACCCGTATGTATGTAGCAGCACCAGCCAAATGAAAACAAAAACCTAATTCATCATGGAAAGTGCCTAAATGTACTAACCTTGCTTTTTGGCTTCCATAGCTAACTGTTCTTGCTTATTAATATATGTCAAGCCAGGTTGTGATTCTTGAGCTTACAAATCCTAGAAAGTCTTGAGACTACATTTAGGTCCTGAATGCCCAGTGTAGTTAGTTTCTAGCTGACTAATAATGACTTTCTACTGGCTTGAACATGTGTCCAAGAAGTCAGATGTGGTTTTACGATTTGACCAATCTTTGAAAGGTTTCAAGGCAAGTAGAGTTCTATATATATATATAAAAATTCAGATAAAATCCTCAGATCTGAATGGAGACATCAGCGATTCCTGCCCTAAATGCCCATCACAGTGTCTGCACACCATTCAAAGGCAGAAACTTGGTCAGGACTCATTATCAGCTTGGCAGGATCTAGAGTCACCTAACTGATAAATCCATAGGAAGCTTCTAGGCATTGTTAACTACACTGGAGAGGCCCACCTTAAATGTGAATGATACCATTACTTGGGTGGGGTTTGAACTGAAGAAGAAGGAGAAAGCAAACTGAAAATAGCCACCCATTTTCCTGTTTCCAGGCTGTGAAAGCCATGTGATCATCTGTCTCAAGCTTCTTTGTCCTGATGGACTGAACCCTTAAACTGTGAGCCAAATAATATCCTGCCTTCTTAAGCTACTTTTTGCCAGGCCTTTGTTGTAACAACAAGTAATTAATACAGAAAATCCAGCACTACATATGCAGTCTGTAGGATTTGTGAATGTCTGCAGGAGATACAAGGGAGAATTTGGACCTATAGTTTAGAGAAAGCCTAGTATTCTAGGAACAGAATGTCTTCCATGGAGCCTTGCGAAAATCAGAAAGCTGGGACAAACATGGACTTTTCTAATTTAAGAAACCAATCTTTCATATACATGTATTTTCTATATGTAAATTCAAATGTACTCATTTTGGGTCATTTGATTTTAATTCTTTATTAAAATTTCTGATCAGCAGCAAAATACAGAAAATATTAGTTTGAGCATATTCCCTGATAAAATATTCAATAGTATATTGACTTTTTGCCTTAAAAATGCTAAGACCAACAGATAGCGTATCCCAGTAGTATGGGATTTCACCAAAGGTCAAGTAAATGAGTGGTTTCTCTAGACATGCAACAATTAACATGGTGTTGTCAGGGAAGAACAGAGTGAGTCTAGAGGCCTTGGTAATCTAATCTCAGAACCACTAAAAGCTGAACTGCTAACCTGAGCAATCTATCTTTGCATGCCCATTGGACCATGTTTACCTCATGAACTTGGCAAGCTATAACTTCTAGAAAGAGATGACAAGAATTTAGTTATTCAAACTGTCCCTCAAGCTTCTTTAGACTGCCTAACTACTCTCTACAAAATAGTGTGACTTCTGATATTCTTACCGAAATTCTGGACAAGCAATAAATAACAAATACCCATTTCCTCCTCATACTTTAAAGCATCAAAAAATACACACCATGTATAAAAGGCAGGAATATGTTTCCAAAGCTGTTTGAATTTGAAGTCTTCTAGTTTGCATATATTTTCTGATTGTTCACTGAAACAAGATCTTGCTCTGTGTCCTTACTGACTTTGTGTGTTTATGTGCATGTTTGTGTTTATTTGTGTATGTGTGTATGCATACATGTGCATGTGTTTATGTTTGTGCTTAGTATGAGTGTGATTGAATGTGTGCACATATGCGTATGTGTATGTGTTCATGTGTATGTATAGATAGGTGCTGACATGTGACTGTGAATTGTTATGCTTCCTATTGTGACAAAATGGTAACAGATAGCCAAGAATCAAATCCTATTGTTTCCCTCCTTTAACACTGATGTAGTGATTTGAGTGTGAAACGTCCCCAAGAGGTTCTTGTATGTGAACATTTATTTCAGAGAATATGGCAATGATAAGAAGGTTATAAGTAACTGGGGGCCTTGAAGTTTGATAGCTTGACCTGATTTCCTGTTTACAGCCAACTTCTAGAGCAGAAATTCCATTAGCATTCAACCTCTTCTCCTTCCACTATGCCATTGCCTTTTTGATGCTGTATATTGTCAACCATGATGGTCTCTATCTCCTTGGAGTTGTGAAACAAAATGTTTCTCGGTTAAGTTGTTCTTGTCAGAGTATTCTATCATACCTAGAAGAAAGTAACTATGACTGTTTGAAACAATAGAATTGCCTTACTGAATTGAAGATTTTACCCCTAAAACTATATGAATAAGCAATGAAGCCTCCTGTAAATTGACACATGTAACCAAAGTTTTAGTTCAGTGGAAGCATTAATCATGAAGCAAAGAAGTGAGAATAGCTTTCACTGTCAGTGGAATTTACACAGACAGATTGATATACTGCTCAGAATGATGGATGGGAGTTGTTCTCATCTGTGTTCTGTATCACTTCAGTTTACATTGCAAGAGTCAAGATTACATGGGGACACAAGACGAATGATTTTATGCACTCTTATGTACATCCACACACACAAATAAACCACAGATACTGGAACATACACAAACACACATTTGATTTTATTTTTACCTAATTTCAGAATTTAAGTAATTATGACCGCTAAAGATACAAACTTTATTTTATCTATATGTTCTCATGACAAAGTTTTTGTATTCATGTGGGGAAAACCTTGGAGGAGTTTGAGGAGTTGGAGGAGAGGAAACCATAACTGGAATATATTGTATGGAAACATCTATTATCAATAAAATAAAAAAAACTATCAACAACAAAAATATATTGTATCTCCTGCATATTGGACAAAAGAAATTTTCTTATGAATTTTATGTTCAAACTTTGAGTTTAAAAGTAGAGGAAGCATACTAGGAAATGGCAAGATATTAGCAAAAAAAAAAAGACCCCGTGATGAAACACTGCATCTTTACTCTTCCAATATCTGCAATATCCATGAAAATCCTTATCATTCTATAATGCTTTTAACTGTCAATTTGATACAATATAAAATGACCAGGAAAGTGAGTCTCAGTGAAGACTGTCTAAACCAGGCTGTCAATGGCCAGGTCAATGGAAAAGTGTTTGGATTATGTTTATTGGATGTTAAGACACAGCCTGAAAGCAGGAGGCACCAATTCCCGATGCTGAATCTTAGACTGTAAGAGAGTGGAAAAGCCAGATGCACTTCCAATGGTTCATATTCCTTTGTTCTTGACAGTGTAAGTAAGTAGATGTCTCAAGTTCTCCTGGCTTTATTGCCCTTTAATGTTGACCTGAGTCCTGGAATTGTTAGGTGAAATAAACCCTTAACCCTTAAAGTGTTTTGTGGTGTTGTCATTGAAGTGTTTGTTGAAGTCCTGGAAATGAGACCAGAATACTTTCTTCCCCCGTCCTTCATGGCGTGTGTGCTGGCAGAGGACGGAGTCTAAATGGAGGCAGTGCACTCACAGTGTGAGCTTCCCTGGAAGGAATACAGTTGTGTTAAGCAGAGTTCTGACATCGCATTCTGGTCTTAGCTCTACAACTTTGGCTTGTATAAGTTTCAATTTTTATTCTAAATTATTTGATAATAACAAATTCCTACTAATATCTGAGTATCAAGTAACATTACAGATGTTATAATTAGAATTTAATCTATATTAACACCAGGTACTCATCAGACATTCAGCTAAATATTATAAATATTTATAAATATTAAAAATGCTGAAACTCATTTTATTTTCTCAACAATTCATTAAAAAGTTTTATCATTTTAGAAGAGAGTCTAATTTCCTTGGATTTAAAGATTTACTCAAGATAATATGACAATTATGTAAGACATAGGGTCAGGTGAAGAGTCAGTGGGTAATGTGGGATTACCCTCTGAATGCTGTGAATACCATTGGTTAATAAAACAAAACAAAATAACAACAAAAAACACTGTCTTGGGCATGCACAGAGCAGAGTAGAGAGAGGTAGGTGGGGAAAACTAAACTGAATGCTTAGAGAAGGAAGATGGAGTTGAGCGAGAAGCCATGTAGTTTCACCGGAGACAGACACCAAAACTTTACTGGGTAAGCCACTGGCATGTGGCAATACACAGATTAATGGAGATGGGTTAAATTAATATGTAAGAGTTAGCCATTAAGAAGCTAGAGCTAATGGGCCAAGCAATGATTTAATTAATACAGTTTCTCTGTGATTATTCCAGGGCTGAGCAGCCAGGAACTAACTAGTGGCCGTCCTATCACTAGTGGGTGTTCTCTGATTTTTCAATCTGTATCAGTCTGTAGTGTCATTGGATTACATATGTATGTAAAGATCACTGAAAGCAATTCAACACATAAAATTTTTTCCTACTTTCTAAAAGTTAGAAATGGTATTTGTGGATGATTTGAGGATCATTTGGTCTATTTTTAGTTTAGAAATATAACTCTTACTGTACTTTTCTTTTCCATTCTTTTACTTTTTAATTTCCTTTCTTTAGTAAAAGCAGAGAGAGAGAGAGAGAGAGAGAGAGAGAGAGAGAGAGAGAGAGAGAGAGAATACAGGATGCCAGGGCACAGGGGAAGGAACTGGAGAGGTATGTTATGTCAGAATTTAAGATTACTAGCTTCTCTTGCACAGTAGCTGGGTTAAATTTCCAGAACCCACATTGCATTTTTGCAGGTGTTTATAAATACTGCATCCTCTTCTGGTTTCCAAAGACATTGCACATATATGGCACACAGATAGGTAAAACATAGAAAGTAATGAAAACAAAATTCCAGATTTAGACATGTGCATGTTTGCACACGAATGTGTGTGTCTGAATGTGTGGAAGATGCTTGCTCCTTTTGGCCTGTACCTCTTTGCACACTTGTATGTTCTCCAGGTCGGCAGCATTGAGGTGAATCACAGATTTGTGCTAGTAACATCATCACTTTTTGTGCCTATTATTATTTTAAATTGTTAGACTTTTCAAAAGTTCTGTAACATTTTTATCTAGGGAATGAAATTTTGTGTATGTAGGTTGAGAGTATTTTATACTATTTGGATGCATTGATGACTTTCCAGGGGAATCTGGAAGGGTTGTGAAGATTGGCTTACTCATTTCCCATTTCCTATATCCTGTTTCTTTTTACTGAACATTGTATCATTGTCTTGCAGGTATGTCTCCAGGGTCACAATGAATAAAGTATTTAGGATGGCACATGCGCACTGTATGTAGTTGTGATCTCTGAAGTTTGGTACCCAAACTTTACACTCTAGCCTCACCCATCCCTATTTTCAATTCACTCCTTGGCACAGCTCCTCTCTGGAATGTTTCATAAACTAAGAAAGAGCAGAGCTGGTGAGGCAGCACAACCAGCAAAGTACCTAACTTGCAAGCATGATGACTTATGTTCGGGTCCCAGGAACCCACATAAAATCACCTAGATATGTTGGCACTCATCCATAACTCTACCATTACGAAGTAAAGTTAAGATACTTGAGGTTCCTTAACCATCCCACCTAGGTCAATAGGTTCAGAAAAGCCGTAAATTAGAGAGTGATTGAGGATGACACCTGGTATCAACCTCTGGTAGTCATACAGACATGCGCATATGCTCAAATGTACCCTCATGCATAAATAAGCACACACACACACACACACAGTAATCATGGAACTATTCTTTTACACGCTGCTGCCTTATACACACCAATATATTGATGCTGTCCAGAACCTCTTCAATGACTTTGTGCAATTACTACAGTCTTCAGCTTGGTATTAGAGGCCTTTTAGAATTTGGCTTCTGAACAAAAAGTCTGTCTCCAGTCTGAATACAACTACTGTTTATTGTGATATTTATGGCTGTTATCTTCTCATTCACTCTGATCCATATTGTCCTCAGTTGCCTGATCAGATTCATTCAACTCATTTAATGTTAAACTTGTATTGGTTTCTCCACAAGATTTTTCATTATTCTTTAAAGAAAAAACAACAAAAGAAAGAAAATATAGAAGAGAAGGGTGGAAGAGGAAGTGGTAATTAATATGAAGATAAAAAAGGAAGTGGAGGAGAAAAGGTGATAAAGAAGAAGCAACAATGATTTATAGATCTGGGATCCAAGTCAGTATACCAATAACATCAAAGCATATATGTTCAAATTGTATGTGACTGCTCTGTTCAACAAAGTCATTACCAATTCCTCTTTGTCAGTGTTAGAAATGAAAATTCAAGGTTTCTAAACATCTAAAATTAGACTCCATTCTGATATTAATGTGGGAACAGTTTGACAGTCAACTGGCTTTTATATTCTAAATTTCTTGAAAAATCTTTGCATAAAAATATGCTTTTAAATACGGCAAATGTGTCAGGGATTACCTTCTTGAGCTCCTCTTCATCCAGTGTCTAAACATTACTTAACTCCTAAACACTTAGCATTTTCAAAAAAAATATTCTAGCAAAGTATGTGATACATTAATTGAAAGGTTTGCATATTTTTCTCTTGTTGGAAGTTTTTTGCATAAATTTTGTAAGTACAAATTAAATCCATACTTATTATAAGTTGATTTGGAGGATTAAGCACAGAGTGTTGTATTGATCCTGGGAGCCAGTTTGCTGTTTTTGCCTGATTTCTCTAGGTCAGAGAATGAGGTTTGTGCCTGCATTGACAATATACAGTATGAATTATTTGATTTTATATTCTGTGTTAGCTTGATTGATTTAAAAAGAGGATCTTACGTATTTCATATTGGCCTCAAACTCGTTATGTCCTGGAAAATGGCTTTGAACTTCTGAATGTCCTCCCTTCACAAACCAAGTGTAAGAACCTACTACCACTTCTACTTTCAAAGGGCTGAAGTCTTTACTCTGGGCCTTGTGCATGCTGGGCAAGCAATCTACTAACTGAGCTACAATTTACCTTCATTTGAAATCTCATGTGTCAATAATTGTGTGGTATATGGAGTATGATTAATAAAAACTTAGCAATAGATATTGGGGTACAGCCTAAAGACCAGAGAAGCAAAGCAGCCAGCCATTGGCTTTTATCTCAACCTTAGCACAAAAATGGTGACATGCCTCTAAGAATCTCAGAATGAACTTGAGACTGAGATCTGTCTCCTCTTGTCTTCTATTCCTCTCTAGTTCTTGGATTAAAGACACGCATTACTCCTGCCTGGCTTCTATGGCAAGTTAATATGGCTACTGGAATTATAGGTGTGTGTTACCACTGCCTGGTCTGTAAGAATAACCAGTGGAGCTGTTTACCTCTCTGGTTTTCAGGCAAGCTTTATTTATTAAAATACAAATTAAATGCCACTACATTTCCCATTTTTGTCTAAAATTAAAAAATAGCTCTAACTAATAGAGGAAAGCAATTTAAAATAAGTACAATAACTATACACAATATATACAGGCAATAAATACATCAACAATGTCTAATCTATTTGCATTTGACAAATTCAGAGAAATATTACGTATCTATCCTATTTGGTGAGTACAAAGTCTTGTATCTAATACACTTTCTATTATAACCTGCTGGCTGCATCTGATAAACAATGAAAACTGTAACTATCTAGTATTAAACTCATTCATAGACCCAAGAAGGAAATAATATTAATTAAGAAATCAGGAAGTGCAAACAAGTGATATTGGAAAAAATGTAATGACAGAAAGAACTGACTTTGGACAGTCACCCAAAAATTCTTTGTAACATTTGGACACCCATCTTCAACCTACAGACTTCTGTGAAGAAGGATATTATGAAGGACTGTTCCTCCTTGTCTTGGTAATGTTTGGCAGTCACTTTCTTCTGTGTCCTTCTTATCTAACTAGGACAACACACAGTCAGTAGTCAAGGCAGGGGCATTTTCTTGCCAAGTATCTTACTTTTGCCACAAAGAAAGTAAATTCTGTGTGCAGTATCTTTGATGTCCATTATTTTCTCTGAAGTAGATTGGTGCTGCCAAGGGCAGAAATATCTCACTATCATAAAAATAAGAACCAATATTATTAAAAATTCATAAATGCCACATTCTGTAGATCTCTGAAGTGTTTCAAGATGACTTGGCTAACTAAAATATACCTTGCTAGACCTTGAAAACATACCTCCTGTGACTACAAATTTAATTATAGTAGATGACTAATGACTTACCCTGTATTTTGTTATTATCCTAAATAGTTGGTAGTAATAATTTTCAAGGACTAGAAATCTGCATTACATTGTTAATCAATTTGCAAATGAATAGTAACTTGAACAAGACTAGAAATGTTCCATCAGTCCCAGTACAGCTGGCCTTGGTGAGTTCACATTAGATCAACCCCAACATCACAGTGGGTGGGCGCACCCCTCGCGATCCTGAATTCCTTGCTCATGTTCTCTCTCCTTCTGCTCCTCATAAAGACCCTGGGAGCTCAGTCCAGGGATCCAATGTGGGTCTCTGTCTCTATCTCCATACATTGCCAGATGAAGGTACTTTGTCCTTGGCTTCTCAGTCACCCTTCATTGCCAGCCACATTCAGAGTGTCCAGTTTGATCACTTGCTCCATCAGTCCCAGTCCAGCTGGCCTTGGTGAGCTCCCATTAGATCACTCCCACTGTCTCAGTGAGTGGACGCACCCCTCGTGGTTCTGACTTCCTTGCTTATGTTCTCCCTCCATCTGCTCCTCATTTGGACCTTGGGAGCTAAGTCCACTGCTCCAATGTGGGTCTCTGTCTCTATCTCCATCCATCACCAGATGAAGGTTCCATGGTGATATGCAAGATATTGATCAGTGTGGCTATTGGACAAGACCAGTTCAGCACCCTCTCCTCTACTGTCCAAGGAACAATCTGGGGACTTCTCCATGACCTGGGAACCCCTCTAGAGTCAATTCTCTTGAAAACCCTAAAATCGCTTTCTTAATTAAGATATTTACTTCCCTGCTCCCATATCCACCCTTCCTCCATCCCACCCATCCCATTTCCCCAAGTTTTCTCGAATCCTCCCCTTCTCCCTCTTCTCTACTCATCTCCCCTTACATCCACTCCCCCACACACCCGTGCACCCAAGTTTTGTCTGGCAATCTTGTCTATTTCTAATATCCAGGAGGATAACTATATGATTTTCTTCAGGTTCACCTTCTTATTTAGATTCTCTAGGATCACGAATTATAGGCTCAATGTTCTTTAATTATGGCTAGAATCTACTTATGAGTGAGTACATACCATATTCCTCTTTTTGGGTCTGGGTTATCTTGCTCAGTAAAGTGTTTTCTATTTCCATCCATTTGCATGCAAATTTCAAAATGTAATTGTTTTTTATTGCTGAGTAAACCTCCAATATGTATATGTTCCACACCTTCTTTAACCATTCTTCTATTGAGGGGCACCTAGGTTGTTTCCAGGTCCTGGCTATTACAAATAGTGCTGCTATGAACATATAGCAGCTTTTTGTAGTATGATAGAGCATCTCTTGGGTATATTCCCAAGAGTGGTATTGCTGGGTCCTGAGGTAGGCTGACTCCCAGTGTCCTGAGAAACCACCACATTGATTTCCAAAGTGGCTGCACAAGATGGAGCATGTGATCAAATTGGACTCTCTGAACATGGCTGACAAGAAGGGCTGACTGAGAAGCCAAGAACAGTGGCACTAGGTTTTGCTTCTCCTGCATGTACTAGTTTTGTGAGAACCTAGTCTGTTTGGATGCTCATCTTCCTAGAATGGGATGGGGGTGAGGATCTTGGATTTCACACAGGGGAAGGAACCCTGACTGCTCTTTGGAATGGACCAGGAGGGGGGGTGGAGGGAGGAGGAGGGAAATGGAGGAGGGAAGGAGTTGAAAATTTTTAATATTAATAATATAATAAAACCTGAAAAAAAGATTAGAAATGTATGACAGCATGTTCTAACAAAATTTATCTCAAATTTGTTTCAATATACAAAATTTGCATGTAATATACAAAATCCAATCCAATATAAAACATTTCAAACTAGTAGTTGCTTTTTAAAAGTAGATTCAACAATCTACATTTTATCTCATATCTATAACCTCCCTTTTTTCTATACAGAGTACACTTAAAAATTTATCATTTTATCCTATCATATCTTTATACCCATTTTTCTTTTCGAAAGAAGAACATATCTATATCCTTCCTTTTTTTCTTTTCATAATGAATTCAATAATCTATCCTTTAATTCTATCATATTTATATTCCCTTTTTGTCTTTTCAAAACACCATTGAATCTATTTATTTTTGGCTTGGCTTTTTTCCTGATCATTATCCGTAAAAACTTGTAAACAACACACTAAATAGAGACAAACATCCATAATCTATTTTGTGGAATGTAGGCATAGTTTTCTAGGTTACTTCTTGATGATTGGGGGCATTGATAATCTTATGAAGAACCAAAGAAAATTTAGGATTATGGTCCAATTCTGACTGGAGTATTCTGTGAGGCTGAATCATCTCAACCAGCAGTCTTGAAAGTGTACTGGTTGTAGAACTCAGAGGAAACTGTAATAAAGGTGCTCAAAAACATTGCATCGTCTGGTCCATCTGTTCTTACTGGAGATTTTTGATACGGTCTTCCTTGATCACACCTTATTTTTTTTTAATCCAGAATGAATCCAGACTTCCTGTGGAAACAAAACCAAAACTTCTCCAAAGTAGCATATCTTTTGATGTAAATTTTGAATTTAAGGCATTTTCAAAATATATAGGTCAAGTTAATTCAGTGGCATTTATAATCAAATGTCTTGGAGAAGCTGTTGCTCTTTCCTCAATAGGCAAATAACTCAAAGACAACACAATAACATATAGAATCCAGAGTCTCTGTCTATTTTCAATCTTTACATGGAGGCTAAGCTAGGATGGATGAGAGCTGCTACTGCTAGCTTTTCTCTCGAATTCTGGTGGCTAGGTTTGGGTCAAACCCTGACCTGTGAAAGTGACTAAAAAGCCTCATACAAATGGCTTTTTAGGTGTAAATTAATACCCCAAATGGTGGGTGCTAAAATAAAGCACAATTAATAAAAGCTCAAAGACAGATATTGGGGTCCTGATGCAAAACACATCATTTAGGGGTGGAGGGGAATGTAAGTAAAATAATCCCAAGCTAACTCTGAATAGAGTTTTCAAAGTTTTTCCTTATTAAATGGGAACTCATATATCACATCAAGGAAAGAAGAATGGGTCTAACATCCAGGTGTAGCTTGCATGAAGAAGAGACTGAGTGGGGTGGGACCACAGCTTTTTGGTACCTAAAGTCACACCCCAACATGGTCCAGCCTCTTAAAGGCCATTGGCTGAGGCAGTTCCACATCACCTCCCTCTTTTGTCTAAATAAGAGTTCTAAACCCAATACAAAACTATATACACTAAGAACAGATAACAAGTATACAAATTAGAATTACAACCAAGATAAACAATATTAAGCAATGAGTATATGCTAGATGCTTTAATAATCATTTTATCTTAAAGAGTTTAAATCTTTTATTAGAAATGGCTTGGCTTGATCATAAGAGAAAGGCAACTATGAATATCTAATCTTTAACTCCATAGAAGGCCTGAGAAGGAAAATAATATTTCTTGAGGAGGCAGGAAGTACAATCAAGCAGCTTCAAAAATGTATTGTAGATGACAGAGACACCTGGCTACCTGGACAATCACCCAAAGTCTCATTTGCAATATTGAAACAACCAACTTTGACTAAGGCCTAGTGTAACTGATAGACCATTTTCAGAGGCAGAAAAATTTTTCAAAACTGTATTAACCTGTTTTAGCAAGGATTGGCAGTCTTTTTTCTTATATCTTCTTTTTTCAGT
This sequence comes from Myodes glareolus, assembly GCF_982192425.1. NCBI lineage: Eukaryota > Metazoa > Chordata > Mammalia > Rodentia > Cricetidae > Myodes > Myodes glareolus. The sequence goes on from NC_142047.1 coordinate 61,431,882, forward strand.
CTGGATTGCATACACTTTGTCCCAAAGGCCAGTTGTGTCAAGAAGAAAACAAGCTCCAAGTGGAATGTCTTTGGTGCTCATCATTCTCTCTGAAATAGATGGGCAATTCCAGGAGAAATTGTGACTCACATCCACAGAAACTTAAGTTATCTAAATGCCATGTTCTACAGGTCTTCAAAGTGGCTGAAGATTACCTATCTCTGCAGAATACAATCTCTATGCACATAAAGACGCTAATTAGTCTGCTGTAAGTATGACAAGCATGAATGAATATAGACCTATTCTTAATAATGTCTACATAATTTAAGACTAAGACTTCATATCAGAATATTAAACAATATTTAAAGAACTGTGCAATAAATGATCTTAAAATGTAAACAATGTATAAGTATCTTGACCACAGGTAGAAATATATAAGGCAATATGATAAATATATCCTAAAATTGTATCAATATGCAAAATGTCTTAAAAAGATGTAGAAACATGCATGCATACACACTGATAAAATAACTTTTCAAAGTTGTACAAATAATGTAAAGAGAAATAGGAGAATATTAAATGCAATAAATATAATTTGAACTTGTATCAATATACAAGCATCTATACCAATGAAAATTGTCTATAAATAATAGCTCATAAGTATTCATTCTATTACTCACTATTATTATTATCATTTGTGTGAGTAAGCTTACACTAATCTACCAATTATCCCTTTCAATTTCAGGTATTTTTTCAATGAGATGTCTGGGTCTACTTAATTTCCACCCTAAACCCAATCCTATACGAGTAATAATAAACCCCTACATAATGTCACTAACCATGAGGATAGACTTTGTTGGGAGAGGGGATGTCATCTTCTGCAATTGCTTCCAGCTGTCATGCAAATGATGTTCTTTCTATGGGATCCTATAGAAATAAAATGATAGTTAAGTTTTAAGGTTACTGTCTGGTATAATTGCAAATGATCTCTAAGTAGTCCATAGGGTTTTTCTGAAGTTCTTATTTGGAATTTTAGCCAAAATGATGTAAGAAGGTGCACCATTTCAGGTAAACAAGTTGAAACCATCTTGAGCAGCTAGTACCCTAAACCACACTTACAGTAGTACTATCAGCATCATGACATCATATCTATCAAATATAGTCATTGTTCTGACCCATCTTCTTCCTGGAAACTTCAAAGATCACTTCAGGAAAAACTACTGTTCATTGTTAAAAACTTAAATATTATTCAAACAAACTTATATTCAACAAAAATTTGATCTAAACAAAATAGTTATTGAGGAAAGTAAAAGTTTTCCTAAATTTATTCTTCTTTCTGTCCCTTACCAGAGGGCTACTTTTATGAGATAGAAACTCTAGATTTTTCTATTAACAACATACTTGGATTTAGATAAGGATGATAGTCATTGTCCAACTAGAAAGACTGCTTTAATTTTTAAGTGATTCCATAACTCTATAGAAATATATATTTTCCCTCAGATGATGTTCCCTCATAAGTCATGTTCCTCTTTATTTTGTGATCCTTTCTAGATAGTTATTTTTTCCTCTTTAGACATCTGAATGTCCTGGGTCTCTTGATTTTTAAAGATGAGTATTTTCCTGTAAAGAACAGAATCATTCTCCAACCATTATGAAGTTTCCTTACAAACTATATGATTCTCACCTGTTGCGGGAATATCTTTCACTGCCTCAGCCAATAGTCGCTGAAGCACGAGCCCACAGTGCGGCGGGGAGCGCCTTCCACTCCGTCAGCCAATAGCCACTGAAATACCAGCCCACTGGGGCGTGATATATTTCTCTTTTAAAAAGAGCCACAGATCCCGGATCAGGCTCTCTTGGTCCCGGCTCCTGCTCCCGGCTCCTGCTCCAGCGTCTAGGCTCCCTTCCTGACGGTTTATGGTGTATGTAAGTTTTACCCCCCAAAATAAATAACCCCTTAAAACATAACTGGTGTGGGATTGATTCGCCGTTATTTGGCGCCCAATGTGGGACCTATTTCCGGGGCTAAGTTAGCCATGCAGGAGCCGTGTGGGATGAAAAGCAGGCCTGCCCACAGCTCCTCACTACAGATGGCGCCCACGTGGATAACCGCATCCACAGAAAGCCTGAGAAAGTTTGGGCAAGAATAGAGTAAAGCATGTTTTCTTGGTGGCAGCAATTTCTCGGGTCTGCTCTGCTTGCTAGAGGCAAGCAAGGCTTTCATCTAAGAGAGGCTTCCTGACTCAGCTTTAGCTGCAAAACTTTGTGGCTCTTTTAAGAGATCCTGCCACAAAACACTTAAATGTTGATGAAAAGCTAAACGCACGCTTTTCGGTTTTCAGCCATGGCAGGAACAAAGCTGTGCTGTTTTAAAATGTCAGCTTTCTGGACCATCCTGCCAGGGCAAACTCTGACTCTTTCAGGCCAGCAGTCTGACTGAGAGTGGTCTGTGAACAGAATGCTGCAGCTTGCTTGCTGACAAGAACCTTGAAATGCCAGAGAGTTGTGGCAATGAACACAGCTCTGGCTGGTACCTCTACCATGAATCTAAAAAGCTAAAAAATGGACTAAATCTAGCCATCAAAGCCACGGTTTTAGACTCATGTGGTCAGAAAAGAGAGATATACAATAAAAATAAAGTCAAAGAGGAAGAAAACCTCTAAATGGTTTACTATAAATTAAAAATATATGTAGGCTAAAGGTTAAAGTTCTTAGGGTAAAAAAGGAAGAAAGAGAGTAGTTGGGTGTGGTGGTATACACCTTTAATCCCAACACAAGGGAGGCAGAGATAGATTGACCTCTATGACCTCAAGGTGTGGTAGTACACACCTTTAATCCCAATGTCTGGGAGACAGAGACAGACAGATCTCTATGAGTTCAAGGTGTTTGTTGTAGCACACACCTTTAATCCCAGCACTTGGGAGGTAGAGACAGAGGGATCTCTATGAGTTCAAGGACAGCCTGGTCTACAAAGTTATTCCAGGACAAAGATATACAAAAAACCTGTCTCAAAAAAGTAAAAGTAAAAATAAAAAAATAGAAGTTAAAGTAAAGCTACATAAAGATGAAAAATACACAAAAAATCTTGTTACTATATGCTATTTTGCTCTCTTTAAATTGTTTAAATGCTGAGAAAGAAGCAACAGCTGCTAAAAGACTTTTGTTTATAAATGCTGCTAAACTAACCAAGATAGGTATTTTGAAAATACCTTGACTTCAAAACTGAAGTCAAAAGGTATGTTACTTTGGAGAAGAGATTTTCTTTTGTTTCCACAAAAAATAAAAAGCTATAGATTCATTCTAGGTTAAGAAAAATCAGGTTCCATCGAGGAAAGCCACCTAAAAAATCTCCAACAAAAACAGATGGCCCAGATAACAAAATTCTACATTCAAAGCAGATTCAAGACTGCTGCCTGAGATGATCAAGACTCACAGGATACTCCAGTCAGGTCTTGATTATAACTCTAAATTTTCTTCAGGTCCCCATAAGATTATCAACACCCCCAACCAGCAGGAAGTAGCCTAAAATACTATGCCCACATTCCCAACAAATGAACAATGGGTATTTTCCTTTGTTTAAAAAAAAAGAGAAAAATGATATGGGAAAATTGTCTGTATTCTGTCAATCATATTTTAATAAAACACTGATTGGCCAGACAGGCAATATAGGTGGGAAAACCAAACAAAAAATAGAGATGATGCAATAAAAACAAAAAAATTCTGAAAAGCAGGGAGATTCCTCAGCCACTCCTACACAGACCACTAAAGAGATAACATATGAGCTGACAGCTAAAAGAAGTACCAAGCCATATGGTTAACACAGAGTAAAATTATGGGTTACTGTAAGATATAAAAATTAGTTAATAAAAAACTGAGCTAGTGGGTCAGTCAGCTTTATAATTTATAGAGATCTCTATATGATTAATTTTCTTTGGGATTTGCCGGCTATGGGGTACCGGGCGGGACGGAAACCCCAACAAGCCGGCCCCCTCATGTTACACTCACCTCTATGGATGAGCTGTCATTTCTCTTTCTCAACAGGCTTCTCTTTTTTTAAATCAAATCTTTATTAATTTTGATGGTATCCATACTTTTTTTTCCTTTGGAAACAAGAGCAAAACACCTTCCCCAAAGTAGCACATCTCCTGGTTTTCAATTTTGAGGTAAATACTTCCTTCAACTATACTGGCTCATTTAATTCTGAAGCTTTTCTATTATCCAATGTCTCTCTGTTTTCATTGTTCCTTTTTCATTAGTGTTAAAAAAATTCAAGGTTAATAAGTCATTATACAACCTATTTCTGAGGTTATTTTCCATTCACTTTGTTTGTTAAGCATATTCTTTATAGTTTGATTTTATCTTTCACTAACTACCTGACCTGTAGAACTTTTGGTATACCAGTAATATGCTTTATAATATAATAAGCAAAAAAACTATTTAATTTTCCTAGAAACATATGCTAGACAGTTATCTGTCTTTATTTGTGCAGATATACCAATGATGGTCATAACTTCTAATAAATATGTGATTACTGAATCAGACTTTTCTGAGCTCAAGACAGTTGTCCATTAAAAATCTGAATATTGAATGGTGGGTGTACATATTTTAATTTTCCAAATTTTGTAAAGTAGAACACATCCATCTGGCAGATTTTATTCTTTTGAGTACCCTTTGGGTTATTCCCTGCAGATAATTGTATGTAGTTATAGAAAAAGCAAGTAGGACATGTCTTTATAATTTCCTTAGCTTGTTACCATTTAATAGGAAATTTTCTTTAAACTTTTGTTATTGACATGATGCTTTCATGCACATTTTCAATTGATAATCAATCAATTTCGGCATTAACCGGTGCTAGAGGACCTGGCAGACCCATATGGCATCAGATGCATGATATATATATATATACTATTCCTGATTATGTCTTTAACCTGAATGAATAATGAAGTCAATTTGTATTATCTGATATAAATTCTGATGTTTCAATATGCAAGACATCTTTTTCTGCATATTGAAAATCAGTAACTATATTGAGGTGTTCTTTAAAATCCCTTAGTACTATGAGAATAGCATATAACACTGCCTTTTGGGCAGAATTGTAAGGGCTTTGTTCTACTTTACTTAATTTTTCTGATTTGTAACCTGCCATTCCTGATTTATTTGCATCAGTATAAAATGTGTGGGATCCAGTTATTGCTGCATTTTGATGTTTTGGGGAAGAATCCAAGTAGTTTCCTTTATAAGGTTAATTCTATTGCTTTAGGAATAATTATTATTAATTTCTCCAAAAGAGCACAAGCTTTTTAGCATGGTTCAGTGTCTTCCCATTTTTTTTTAATTTCATGAGTAGTAAAAGGCACTATAATCTCTACTGGGTAAATTCCTACTAATTGACAAAATATAGGAGAATTTCAAGGGCTGGTTGATTCTTCAATATGGTGAGCGTCTGGATGCTCCTTTAACAGCTGTTATAAAGACTGCAGCTCGTTTTCTGTTAAAAGCCATTGTTTAATCCTTATTGATTTCTCAGTTAACTGTTTTAAATGCAGGACCTTTAGTACCTCTGAAAGTTTGCTAGTTTCTTTGTTTTCTTGTACAGCCTGAATGGCTGGTGACCTTTGGTTATAATATATAATAACATCCTTCTCAGAAACATGCATTTTGGGGACTGCAGGAATGTTATTCTGGGTATCCCATTACTACAACAGGTTACAATCCCATAAATTCACTGCAATATTAGCAACATATGGCCACAGACTTCTTTTCTGTCCTTCTGGCCCTATGTATTCAACCCATCTCATGCTTTGTTTCACTTGAGATAGGACTTCAATTAAGAAGAATTGAATAGCTGCCTCTTGACAAGGCCAATTCAAATGCCAAGATTCTGGAGTAATGATATTCATGTCTGCAACCATGTCTAGTAACTCCTCAACTACAATGTCCTTTATACATACTCTTATTGTTGGTCTTTGATCATTTATAAAAGTCTGCCAAAATATATGCTTCCACTTTCATACTGGATTTTTGATTCACCCTCGATATCTATTTCATCATCCAGAACAGTATAGTTTTTTTACAGTAGGCTCTGGACTTTTTAATTTTCCTGATGAGACGTGTTCTCCACAGTGACTGGGAATAACTGGACCTTGTTTGATATTAGAGGCACCCAAGGAGTTTCCTGGTGGTATTAGGTTTTCTTTTCTGTCTTTGTTAATCTACACTTACTGGTCCAATGTCAGCTTTTGTGTCACCTTCTACTATTCTTGCCATTCTCAGATGAGACATTATTCCTAGGAATTACTTGTCTACCATCCCTTTTCAGATGTCCTATTCTACCATAATTAAAGCATTTGACATTTTGGTGTCTCTTCATACCATTGAAAACTACTTCTCCTACCCAAGCTTCAGTACTGTAGTCAAATGTCTCAACATTCATTGTATGCAAGATCCATTCATCTATTGGTGCTTTTCTGACCTTTAATGGCCTAAGGATCTTTTTGCATTCTAAGTTGGAATTCTCAAAAGCCAAAGATTCAATAAATACACATCTAACTTCTGGATATGTTACTTCTACTTGTAAAACCTTAGTTGTAAAATGTCACTAATGGGTTCTCTCTAGCCCTGTTAAACCCTGATGTGTGATTTGATTCTCTTTACTAGTTCTTGAATCCTGACCCAATCATTTGACGCTGCTGTGCTACATAGAGACAGGAGTGTTTGTCATAGAGAGCCTGGTCCTGAGGATCAGAGTACTGGCTCTCACTAATAATTTGATATAGAGAAGCCTCAAATTCTTTTGCTTTCCCCTATTGCACTAAATTGTTTCCTCTTCTCATCAATGGCATTTCCAAAGCTGGATTCCATTTTCTAGGACCCCACTAAAAGGTAGGTAATAGTAGGTTTCAACCTGAAGACCAGAAAAGCAAAGTAGCCTTACTTTGTAATAGTTCTTTGTAGTAGTTCTTACATCAACTTCAGGCTGAAAATGCTAATCCTGCCTCCAAGAATCTCAGAATGAGCCTGAGACTGAATTCTGTCTCCACCCATTTTATAATTCTCTCTAGTTCTGGGAAAAAAAACATGCAACATTACCACTTGATTTCTACAGCAAGCTAGTGTTGGTACTGGGATTAAAGGTGTGTGTTACCATTTCCTAGTCTGTAATGCTGACCAATGGGATTGTTTTACTCTCTGATCTCAGGAAAGCTTTATTTTTCAAAATACAAATGAAATGCCACTACATGTACATTTTAGCAATTTCATCAAATTGTGACTCACAATTAAGCTATTAACTAAAAATGAATTCATAGTGTATATGCATAGTTAATTGTTAATACTCTTTTTATGCATCTAGTTCAAGAGAATTTTCAATAATTTGATATTGAACATGGTGTCAGAAATACATACATGGTTTTGTTGAATCTAAAGGCATTGTTCGATATCATTTAAATATCTTACTGTGTAAGACCTTATTTTACTTAAGGGGGAGAGAAGAAACTATTTTAGGAAAGAAAGTACAATATTATAATGTTGAGGTCTTGTACAATCATAAACAAGAGAAACAAATAAAGATTTTGAACTTTCACACATTTGGCTTAAGTTTTTTATCCCCCAAAGCAAATGGAACTGGAAGCAGTCAATAATATGAATAAATAAATGCCTTTTTTCTTTCTAAGACAAGATCTAAAGCGTCCTAGACTATATAGGCATAAAGGTTGAAAACTTCTGATCCTTCTGCCTCAAACTCCCATGTGCTAGGAATACTAGTCTGATCTATCAAACCAACAAACACATTTCTGCATGCACTCTATGCTAATTAATGTGAAAAATAATTTCATTTAAAAAATTTCCAGAAAAATGGAACCTTTATATTTTAACAATTAGATTAATAAACAAATTATAAGGCAATTGATAAGGCTATGTTTTATTTTTGTTGTTTCCTGGAAACTTATATTCTCATTTTTGAAAAAGAAAAGTCTGTAAATTAAGGCTTTCATTATCATTTGAATTTCCCAAAATGCTATTTATTTCCTTCCAGAATTGTGTATTTTGAATAAGGCTTTGTCTTCTGGTCCCTGGTTTACTGGGCTTTCTCTCCACTTCTTCCTCAGCCTAGCTTGAAGCATGTTCCCTATTCTGTACCCTCTGAGGTTTCCCTCCTCAGAACCAAACATAAACACAAACAAGCATACATACACATACAAATGCACACACATTTCTATAATTTGTGGCACGATAGCACATGCTTGCAAGCCTATAAGGTTAGGGTAGAGGCAGAACAATCAGGAGTTTCATGTCATTTTCAGCTACATAATTCAAATATGGCCTGAAACACAGGGTGTTGTATCTCAAAAGATGAAACAGAAAGAAGATTCACCATATAGACTGGATTAAGGTACTTATGGTTTGAAAAAAAAATGGTGCCAAAATAAAATGCTACTATTTAGAGGTGTGGCTTTGTTTGAGGGGTTATGGTCCTTTTGAAGAAAGTGTGTCACGGTGGAGGTGTGATTTGAGGTCTTGTGTATGCTTAAGAAACTCCCAGTGTCTCAGACCTGTTGTGCTGTGAGTCAAGGTGTAAGTGTTGTTGTTAAAAATATAATGGCATGCCCCAGCAGGCTGGCCGCTAGTCCGACAAGGACAGCTGTGGGTCCCTGCAAGATCCCCAGGGTGGCAGGCTGGTCCCACCATGTGGCTGGGAAAGTCAGTCGGGCAGGTGCGGCAGATAATAGTAAATAGACGTAAGGCTAAACATAAACATTTATTAAAGAAGAGGCAGAGAGACAGAGAGACATGGAGACAGACATAGAGGAGACACAGAGACATGTGTGCACACGCCAAGAGAAGGGGACAGAAGAGAAAGGTTAAGATGGCGACCAGGAGGTCAGAAGTGGCTGGGAGTGGGCCTGGCTTGCCCTTAAAGAGACCAGACCAAAAGAAATAACAGTAAGATCTCTCAACTTCTTCTCTAATACCATATCTGCCTGCATGATACCATGCTTCCTTCCATGATGGTAAGGGACAAAACCTCTGAACTTCAAACCAAACACCAAAATTAAATGTTTTCATTTATGAGAGTTACTGTGATCATAGTGTTTCTTCACAGCAACAGAAATTCTAAGATAGAAATTGGTACCAGGGGTTGAAGTTTTTCTGTAATAGGCCTGTGCTTTTATCTGGAGGAATTTGAACTTTTGGTACACTGGGTTAGAAAAGCAATGGAATGCTTTAAGCACTTCTTAATGGGTCTTGCTAATAGAAGCATGGAAGACAATGGTGTTGAAGCTGATTTGAACTACTTGGGCTAACTCAAGAGGTTTCAGAGGAGAATTAGTATATGGCATAGAAATAGTTCTTGTGATATTTTGGTGAAGAATCTGGCTGCTATTTCCTCTTATCAAAAATGTTTTCCTGAAACTAAATTGAAAAGTTTTAGATTTATTCCATTGACAGAAGAAATTTCAAAACAGTTTAGTACAGACACTGTTGTGGTTATTAGTGTTAATTCTAATAAAGGTTTATAATGAAAAGGAGCAGCAAGCTGATCAAGCATTGATCCTGAAATTCATGAGAGAAAAGAAATGGTTCAACCATTTTGACCAAATTAAACACTTTTTAAAAAAAATATTAAATACTGACCAAAAAATGATTTGGTCAGAGCCATCACCTGGAAACTTTACGGCTGCATGGCCCTGAGACATGTTTTGGGGATTTATGGGGACAAAACACATAGGCCATTCTATTTTCCCATGGGGATTTCTTGTTTTTTTGAAGAACTGCAACTCTAAGATTTCCAGAAAGTTGCCTGGTCTTTGTGTAGGTGGGGTTTACAGGTTAATTTAGGGTGTAGCATTCCCCTCTGAAGTTGTATCCTGGGTCAAATAACTGTATGATGGGTACTAGTTTACATTTGGATCTAAAAAAATCAGTTTAATTAATTAATGAATTCAGTTTAATGAAGGGATTTTTCATTTAGTTATGATGTAAATGAATTAAATCAACAGTAATCAACAGAAAGCAAAAGGGACACAGGCTATGTGATAGATAAGATCTCTTTGTTTCACAGAAGTAGCTAATCTGTCCTAGCATAATAGCATTAACTACTTTAGCTAATGAATCTACCTGTTAATAAACCAGAGTCCGTATTTCCTGGTATGCCATCAAGCATTATAGGTAGCCATTTTGTCTCATAAGTCAATGAGTTTCCTTTTGATTTAGCATTTTTCAACTTGTTAATGGGGTAAAGGAAAAGACAACATACTTTCTTTTGTAATTATTTCCAGGTAACTCTAAGGTTTCAAATATTAAGGCACAGGAAGTCTAAAAGACTAATCAATGGTAAGGTAATGGGGCATTTATCAGCATCTGATTAGATAGCTGATCCAGGTGAAGAGACAAGAAGCAATTACATTGGCAGAACTGGTTCATATCAGCTTTATTTTGGCAAGTCTAGAGTTCAGCAGTTTGCAGTTTGTAGGTGCTCTTTCAATGGTGTCTGTCACCCAGGTGGAAATATGCTGAGACAAAGATGGAAAAGGTCCAGAAATTAAAATTTAGGAGCTTGAAGGAAAACTTTATATTTGGAACTTTTCCATTTTATCTGCATCCATTTTTGGTTCCCTGAATCTTACTTTATTTTTAGATTATCAAAGGAAATAAAGTTTCTAGATATATACCATTATCATTGTATTGAAATTCATATTTTAGAAAAAGAAGTAGACAGTTATCAGTAAAACATCTGAAAGAGATTTCCACCATGGTGTCATGGCAAATACCATTGCTTTAGGTTAAAAAGCATGAACATTTTGTTTCCTGTGTCCAGAGATACAGGCATATAGATTTGACAGTAGTCTTTTCAGCCCAATGAAAAGTACCTTTAAATATATATTTAGAGGACAGCCAAAGGAAATTTAAAATCTTGAGGTTGTGACGCAATAATAAATAGTCAGTGCTCTACCAGTTTATTGGAACTTTATCAAACGTATAGAACATTGAACCCTTGAAATATTAGAGTAATAATATCCCTATGCAGTTTGTATTTATATATCTTAAAAATTAGAGGTACATAGAACTTATTTAAATATTTACATTTACAGATGTAAGTATTAAAACATTTAAGCCCCTCAAAACTTTTATAGTGTTTATCCTTTTAAAAAATCTAATACTTAACCAGAGACACAAGTAGCAATTTCTGAAATATTCATTGTAAAGCATGTTTCTTTAGTAAAAAGTTCACATGAAGCTTACTTATGCTTTAATATAGAACCTGTGAGCAAGATATATTTGTCTACCTTTCTTTAATACAAGAGCAGTAGCTAAAACTAACGAATGAGCTAACAAGGTGTTTGTAGCCTGAGGGAATGAGCTGATTGTCAGATATTGACTAGCTGACAAAGCTACAGTTAGCCTAAATCATCCTTTTGATCAGGGATTGAAAAGGTTTAAACAAAACAGCAGAGGCTCATTCTAATCTTTTACCTAGACAGTCAGCTAGGTTCTGGTAGTTTCTCTACATACATTTAGGTGTAGGGGCACAAGGAAAGCATCTGTCTCATTTCCTGGCTGCTGGGCCCAGAAAATGAGTGACTTTTTAGTGAAATAGGAACATGGGAGGTACTTACTTACTTTGTGTAGGCAAAGTGGGTCCATGAACTCTCCTGTGTACTTCTTGTACACAGGCAAGGCACTGGAGCAGTCGTGCCCAGTTGTTAGTATTACAGTTGTCTAGGTAAACTCAGCAATCAATGTGTCTATTATCTTCTTGGCGATCTTTCAGGTCACAATTAGGATCTGGGAGTCTTCATTTGTCATATAATTTTAAATAACCTAAATTCCAATTCAGAAAATCTCTGACAATTTGATGGCTATTAATTAGTATAGTTTTGAACATCTCAAATCTTATCTTTAAAAGCTTTTAATAAAAATAACAATTCCTTAATTGAAGCTATCTCAGTATCAAGTTAAGACTTATAAACATAGTCTACAGACTAGTAACTTTTCTGATCCTTCAATAGTACACCATTATAGAACATAAGAGTTCCCTGCTTGACTCAGTTTACGAAAATAGCTACAGCTTAATAATGCTATCTAAAACACCAGTGTCTGTTCGCTTGAATAATCCAAAGTAAGGAGAGATATTCTCCAAGCTTCTAAGGTCACCATCTTACTACATTACAAGATAGAAATATCTCAGCCTCTTGTGGCTAGCAATAGTCCTAATTTATTTCTTGTTATTTACCTATTTATCATGATTATATATTCCAAAGAAATATATAGTAAAATATAAAACTACTCACTTTATTTAAACTTTTATAAAACTCTAAAATTTTCTTTATGAAGTTTAAAATCATTTAACTGTGTGTTCTTGCACTAGCAAAATAAAGTACCTTTTTATTTCAAGAATGAATATATTCACTATAGCCATCATTTGTCAAAGGCAACACAAAGTTTAGCAATGCATATTATTTAATGTTTCTAAAATCAATATACGTGGATTACTTTTAGGTTACAAAGTGTAGTTGCCAGTAAGATATATTCATGTATATGAACACATAGAGGTACAGCTTTAATGCCTAATAAATAAGCATTGCTTTACAGCTATCTTTTATAAATCTAGTTTTTAAAAAAGGACAGAAATTCTATAAAAATATTATCCCAATTTAAAGTATCATTTGAGAACTGTTGTGTTGTTGGTTAATTTTTTTTACTCTTTACCCTTTTGCAAGGGTCCACCATATAGCTCCCCAAAATTACATGTGGTGATTTATTACTACTTATAAATGCTCTTGCTTAGCCTGTCTTCTGCCAGCTTTTCTTCACAACTATCTAGTCTGTCTTTTGCCTCTGGACTTTTATCTTTCTCTACTCCTCATACCTTTCTTTATTTCCTACTCTATGGACTACTGGGTAGCTGGCCTCTGATGTCCTTCTTCTCTTGTTACTTCTTTTCCCTTTATTTAATCTTTCTGCCAGAAAGCCCTGTCTATCCTTTCTCTTCTCTTGCTATTGGCCATTCTTTATTAGACCAATAAGTTGTTTAAAACAGGCAAAATAAGACAGCTTCATAGGGTTAAACAAATGCAACATAAAGGAATGCAGCACATCTTTACATCATTAAACAAATATTCCACAACATAAACAAATGTAACACATCTTAAAATAAATAATATTCTACAACAATTTCCTCCTTAGTAGGCCAATACCTTGTGGTTCCCTCAACCTAGCTGCCTTTTCCTAGTCAAACCTAGTCAACCCTAGTCCAAATGTTGACCACTCACATGACTGCCCATGGTTAATATAGCAGCAAATCATGTGTTTCCAAAAATGGCTCTAACATCAAGTTCTGAAATTTAATTAGCATTTTATTACAGATTTTCAACCCTAACAAATGATTTAAAAGTCAATAATCTCTATACCATCATGTTCTTTTTCTTCTTGCCCACCTATTTTTTATTCTTTTTTATTTTTTCCAAAACAAGTTTCTCTGTTTAACAGCCCTAACTGTCCTGGAACTAGCTCTTGTAGCTCAGGCTGGCCTTGAACTAACAGAGATCAGCCTGCCTCTGCCTCCCAATTGCTGGGATTAAAGGTTTACACCACCACCCACAGCCCAGACCCAACCCACCTCTTTTTGAACTTGGACCAGAGACTTTAAAAGCTTTCCTGGTTCTGAAAAAGGCCGAATCATAGCCAATTCCAATAAAGTTGAATAAAACAACTTTAATAGTATTTATTCTTAAATGACATACAAAGGTCATAGTTACATCAGTTTCAGTAGCCAGAAAGTCCAGATGTAAATTCTGAGCTCCAGCATCTAGTTGCAAAATTAAAAGTTGAGCTACCACAAAGGCATGCCAAACAGTAAACTTATGCATTCAAGACCAGTCCGGAACAAACATATACTTGCCACATACATTTTTACATTTAACTTAGCCTGACACCAATTCTGTTTAGGAGTCTGTGTTTGCAACAAAACTAACAGGCAGAGATGCATTCATACAGACAAAATAGAACTTTTCCTACCTTTTCTAGTGTCGAGATTTCAGGAGAGAAGTACTTTGTGAGTTGGTAAATTTAATTCTCACAAGAACAGTGATGTTGTCCAGGGACTGGCCACAGGTTTCCATACAAGAGAAAGTGGCCCATTGACTCCAAATACTGCATTCTGTGAATCTTGTAGTCTAAAAGCTGTTATATCTGATACACTTGGATCCAAAGTTTTGTAGCAGGTGGTGCAGCTGCAGCCTTGAGGCAAGATTTGGGGCTGCACTGGCAGTGCTCCTTTGTGGGACCTGTGGCTTGATTTGCCCACTCTGAGTCAAATTAAACAAAAATAGGTCCAAGATGTCAGGCAAGGCATTAAGCAAACAATAGAGGTGTGACAGTAAGAATTGGTGTCTCCCAGAGGTTTCACCAGACTGACCAAATGAATTTATTGGATAGGAGATTGTTTTAGTTGCACTCTGCTGCAACCTCTGGACTGTGTGATATCTGGTCCTCAATTTCCTATCCTTGCTTTTGTTGTGCAGTTCAGGCATTAGAACCTGTGGAAGGTGCTGACGTGATGGACCTCCTTGTGTTTTACTGGTTGATGAATTTTGGTTTTGGAGTACTCTACTTGAGATGAAGGGAGTCTGATAAGACCCAATGTTGCAGGGGGAGGCAGCTTGTTCATCCTTGCCACCCGACTAGCTTGGCCCCGAAATAACCACACAGAAATTATATTAATTAAAACGCTGCTTGACCCATTACCTCTAACTTCTTATTGACTAATTCTTACATCATAGTTTAACCCATTCCTATTAATCAGTGTATCTCCTTGTGGTAGTGGCTTACCGGCTAAATTTTCCAGCAGGTCTTACTTTGGTGGCAGATCTATGATGTCTCTGACTCTGCATTCTTCCTCACAGAATTCAGTTCCATTTTCCCCACCTACCTAACTTCTGCCCTATTAGGTCAAGGCAGTTTCTTTATTCATTAATCAATACAAGTAATACTTAGAAAAAAGGGCTGCCTACACCAACCCAAAACCCTTTATCTGGGGCACAAAGAGCATCTTACAACCCTCTGATTATTTTTTTTTGTCATCTTGTTGTATATTCAGATTCACCAGTTTTTATTTATTTATTTTTTTAATATTTGACTTGCCTAGGACCTCTGAGAACATGCCCCCAAACCAGAATCCACCACCATTTAGAACATTGTAATAGAACTAAAAGAAATAAAAGCTTCACTGGTTTAAAGTAGGCAAGGTTTTTATTAAAATGTTCCAACCCAAGCAAGCAGAAGAATTTGACAGCTTCATCCATGTGACTTTGGTTTTAGAGTCAAGAACAGAAGAAAGGGGATAGGGATTCTTCTTCCTTGATGAAGGAAAATTGTTGAAGCCAGATGTTTCAGAGGTGTTTCTAACTAGAATTCTAGAGAGGCAATTGCATGAAGCTATAAATGTGAAGCCTGGATTGCCTTGGAGACTGCAAGATGTTGAAAATGCATGAACCATAGAATACTTCCAAGGAGAGGTGGTAAAATGGAGTGGAAGCATTTCTAGAGAAATAAGTGTGTTGCAGTCAACACAACTGAAAGAAGTTGGAAATCTGAAGAGCACTTTGACTTCACACATGGAGACACAGTATCTGGAGTCTGCCTGGCTGGATTTTGGACTTGTTTTGGTCCAGTATGTGCTGACTATGTACTCTTCCCTATGTTTGGAATGGTATATCTACCCTGTGCTATATATGTTGGAAGTATGTGATCTGTTTTTTTGTCTTTTAATTTGATAGTGAGAGACTTAAAAGACTACATGAATATTGGGAAAGACTTTAAACTTTGGACTTTTGTTTAAGTTTTAGACTGTTATAGACATTTTGGACGTTTTAAGACAGAGTGAATGCAAATTTTCATTATGGTATGGCTACAAACCCTTAGTTGCCAGAGAGTGGAAAGTGGTAGTTTGAAAGAAAATGATTCTCAAAAGGAATTACACTATTGGAAGGTGTAGCTTTACTGTAGTGAACATGGTCTTGTTGAAAGGAGTGCATCACTCTGAAGGAAGACCTTGATGTATTATACATGCTCAAGACACATTCAGTAGCTCAGACTATTTCCTGTTGCCTATGAGTCAAGGTGTGTGAATACTTAGTTCCTTCTATAAAACCATGTATGCTGCATGCTTCCTTATTTCCTGCCATGAAGATAGCAGATTAAAACTCTGAAGTATAAGCAACCCACCACAGTTCTTTCCTGTGTAAGATTAGCAGTCATCATGGCATCTCTTCACAGTAGTGGTTAAAAGAAAAGTGATGAGAAGATAAATAGCCTTATCACATGAAGATTATATAAATGTGAAACTAGAATATGTTCAAATTTGCAGCTATAATACTTGTTTTTTAAATGGAACATATTCATCAAGACAAAGAATCTCAGGTGGAAAGATGCTGGGGCGTCTTTGACTGTATCCTGAGAAGACAGAATATATACCCAAAGGGAAGAAAGGAAAAAACAAAGAGTAATTGTTAAGTCAAAGTTTGCAATAAAATACAAAACCCGACTCTTTATTTAGAGATAAATACAAACTCATAGCCTTTATTAAAATTAATGTAGATGATACTAATTAAAAGAAATCATGATTCTATTCACTCAATATTTTATTGGACAATAACTATCAAAAAATTTACATATCATATGTAAATTAAAGAAGGTATTGTCAGTTTTAATTAAAAGACAGGAACAGAGGTAGTAACAAATTAGAAACTTGGACAATTTCTAAAACTGCAAGAATGAAAGCAGAACAGGGATAAGGAGCTGGGATAATGCAGAAGTCTACAGTTCTTTCTGTTTCGGGAGTGAGATCCACCTTGATGAACCATTTTCTAAAAACACATTTTATGTTCAAATAAAAGATAACTTTACCATCTTCCTTTCTTATTGCGGGGCTTACCTCTCATTATTGATAGCTATGTGTTAAAAAAACAAATTAATACTGACATGAGCTGGAGAAAAATACTATCTAGCAATTGTTGTTCTAGAAAAAATTCAGAGTAATGATTTTATTAAAGAAATTTTCATGGAAACGCATCCAATTAGATCTGTGTGTGGATGGGACTACAGGTGCCAGCAGAAGGTAGAATAGGCATTGGACCTTAAGCTTGAGATACAGGAAGTTGTGCTGGCACCCAAAATAAGGACTTCTGAAAGAGTAATATCCACAATTAATTACTGATTCATTTCTTCATCCTCCAGATAAATAATTTTTAAAGGATATGCAAAATAAGATTCTAATCATATTTTCCCTTCATCAAACTCTTGCAAGATCCTGTCTACCTCCTACTGAGTTTCATATTTTCAAAAATAGAGAGGAGAAACAGAAAGAAAGAGAGACAGAGAGAAAGAGCCAGAAAAAGAAATGAAGAAAGAGAGAAAAGATTCTCTGAGAGGAAGAAGTGACATTGTACAACAGTGGGTGGGGAATTGCATAAAATTTAACCATATCATTTTCTCAAAAGTTGACTTGCATTATCCTCATTAATATTTTCCTTCCAGTTTGTGTCATTGCCTAAAGACCAATTTGATTGAGAAGAGCTGATTATCCCTTACTATACAATAGTCATAGCTCTGTACAAATGATACAGCTGAATCCCATCTTGCATCTCTTGAAAAGCAGCCAGTGTTGAAAGTCAATACAGAAGGGAAGGAATAGAACCTAGAGTTATGCAAAGGCTTATTAAAATATCCAAGACTGCTTGTAATTCCTTTAATTATAATATCTATTATGACATAGCAACTTTAAGTGAAAATAACAGCATGAAAATTATAATAATGTGTAACAAAAGAAAATGGATTTGTTAGAATGTTTGGAGGGAATAAAGGGATGGGTAAAATGTTGTAATTAAGTTTAATCTCGAAAAGATGAAAAAATTTAAAAAATATTAATCAATGAATAACTATCAGACAAAGTGATGAGCTAAATAAAATTTTCCAAATAGAAGAAAAAGAGGAGGAGAAGAAAACGAAGAGGAACTTGTATAATATTAGACAGAAAGACTAAATGTTATCCAAGTGAAAGCACACTTGTTCTAAAACTATTTGAGACATCCTGTGAAACATGAAAATAGTCTTAAAATTTCCTAACAAGATAAAAATGGAATAATGGATAAGCAGATTATGAGCACAAACTGCCTTTACAGAGGAGTAAGGTGTTTTCCTAGCACCCATCTGAGGCTACTTAAAACTGCCTGTAACTACAGATCCAAGCAATTCGAAGCCTTTTTCTGGCCTTCATGTGCATTTACATACTCCAAATGTCATAGACACATTGAAGAACCAATCAACAAAATCTCACACTCAAAAAAAAGATAAGAAAATAATATAATGTTTTAAGTAAGTTTATGTGTTTAGCTCAGACCACATGTATAGCTGTCTTGGGCGACATTTGGTTCATAGGCTATATGTTGGTCACTCTTGTACTTGTGAATGCTGTGGAGTCCTCTTTTCAAAAGGCAGACTCGTGTGTGTGTGTGTGTGTGTGTGTGTGTGTGTGTGTGTGTGTGTGTAAAAAAACCTTTAGAAAAAATATTCATCACCTCTTTGACTTATCCTCTGAAAAGTGAGACTGGAGATGCAGTCAGGAGAGAAATATTTTCTCATTTTTCTCTGGCACTCAAATTATATTTAAATTTTTATTTATTTATATACATGTGCTTGGATGTTTATGGATGCTAAGTGCAAAAGCCTAGAGCCAGAAAAGTATCAGATCCTCTGGTTCTGGATTTAAAGGCCACCATGTGCTATTCAGGAACCAAGTCCAAGCCATCTGTAAGAGCAGTAGGTGCTCTTCACACTGAGTCATCTCTTTAGCCCAATTTCCCAATTTTTGTAAACATGTTCAATTATAAATTTAATTTACAAGAAGATTAAAATGGTGAATTCAATGTGATCTGAATTCTGAAATGTTTACAGTGATAGGGAAAGAGTAGCCATGGATATCAGAGATAAGAACAGCAATATACAGTTGTAATTTATCTGATTACAAAATCCATCAGAAACTCAAAGAAACCTAGATGCGTTAAGGGTGTAGGAGACATGAAACACTGATGATTACAAATGACAACTTATTGTTGTATGGAGTGGCAAAGAACCAGTTGGTCATCCCAGCTACCCAGATCCAAAATAATCACACAGGACCTGTATCAATTAAATCACTGCTTGGCCCTTTAGATCTAGCTCCTTATTGGCTAACTCTTACATCTTAATTTAACCGATTTCTTTTAATCTGTATATCACCACGACTTCATGGCCTACCAGCAAAGTTTCAGCACATCTATCTCTGGCAGCAGATATCTGGCGTCTCCCTGACTCTGCCCTTCTTCCTCCCAGCATTCAGTTTCTTCTTTCCCACCTACCTAGATTCTGCCCTATCAACAGACCAAAAAAGTTTCTTTATTCATTAACCAAGAAAAGCAAGACACAGACAGAAAGACCTCCCCCACCAAATTATGAAATAGAAAGGGGCAGGAAATGGCTCTATTGACTCAGGCATTTTCGGCGGCAGTCTGATAACTGCTCCACCCCTGGGGCCCGATTGTTTGAAGGAGAAGGCCCATTCTCCTAAGTTCTGTCCTGACCTCCAGGAATGTACTATCAGTTACAATTCCCTAGACACATGTGGGTGGTTACATGCATGCATTAATATTTTATTAAACTAGAAAAAATTAAAAAAAGAAATAAAAAAGGAGAAGATGAAATGTCTCAGTGCATCTTATGCCAAGACATGCATGGGATTCCTGTAACTCACTTTAAAAACCCAAATGTGGAAGCAGGCTTCCTATACCACATTTCAAAGGAATGATAGAAGGCAAGCATAACAAGAATTCTCTGAAGTTCCCAGGCCAGGTAACCTGGAATGCGCAGCATGGCAGAAAGAGCTGCCTCAGAAATGGTAGCACTTACTGACTTCTACATGCATTTCATGGTATGGTATGTATGCACCTGCGCTCACACACACAGAGAAACACATACACATACCATTTATAGTGCCTTTAAAAAAGGGAGTAAAAGAGCGACAAATTTTAAAATCTGAAGTAGAAAAAATATGAACAGTATTTAGGGAAAAAGCAGAATTCTTTTATTTCCCACAACGAAAATCAAAAGCAGTTTATTTTCAATAATGTGTCAATCACAGATTAAATTTTCTCTGATTATTACCTATACTAAAATCCAGTCAGGATCTAATTAAAATATACTTTGTTCACAATGTATTTTTAAACTTTTTTGCCCACAAATGTACCCTCAGCACGTCTTTTACCAAAGTGTATCCCTATCAGTATCCAGGGCAACTCCCTGATAATGAGTTTCTCCGTATTCTGGTGGGAATACTTTTGAGAAATAAATGAAAAAGTGTCCTCCAGCAGAATAGAAACAGACTCCTTGTTACTCACTCTAATGCTAACTCTAATCTCTGGTTATAATGTCTTTATTGATTTGAAATTCTTTCCATCACAGTCAGAAAATGTATCCGAGAGAAATGAACCTCACGGAAGGGCCTAGCACCTCAGCAGAGTGCCACTGTAAGTGTAGGGACAGTTTGGTTTATGTGGCTGTGGTAACATGTCAACAAAAGCAGTGTGAACAGAAAGGGCTTTGTTTGGCTCACAATTTCCGGTTATAGACTATTGCTGTGGAGAAGCTGAGGCAGCAAGAATGTGAAGCAGTTGCACTTATAGTGAGGTGTGGCGAAAGAGAGATTACATTTATGTTCTCAGAGAGGTTCTTTACACATGTGCAATTAGGACCCAACCCCAGGCTGGGATTATCCACACCAGGTATCATAATCAAACCAACCTCAGGGTCTGGAGAGCTGGCTTAGCCATCTTTAGTTAAGACAACTCCTTTTGCAAAGGGTCTGGGTCTAATACCCAGCACCCCAATGGTGACTCAGACCCATGCATAACTCCACTTCTAGGGTATCAAATTCTTTCTTCTGACTTTCGCAATCACAGGTCTTGCAAATGATTACCAGACATGCTTGCAGGAAAAACACTCAAATAAATAAAATAATTTTTTTTAAAAAACTAAATCATAAAAAACATTTTTAAATGTTCACTTTAGATATACCTATAGGCCAGTCTAGTCTAGAAATTCTTTCACTGAGTCTGTCTTCCCAGAAAAGTCTATACTGTAGAGTTAACAGTGAAAACTAACCATCAGAAAACACAGGATAGGTGAAATTGTCAATGTTGGCATGCACAGTGAGATGGGAATAGCCTCCTGGAAAAGAAGAAAGGTGGTGAGCATTGAAGAAGCAAGCAAAATAGATAGAACCACAGCTTAAAAAAGACGTTTAGTGGAACAAAAGAACCGCATCCATTCATTTCCCATGTATATACTTACACCAACTACAATATTTCTGGTTTAATTAATCTCCACTTTCTGTACATTCTCATGGATCTAAGATTGGATGCTCATCAAGCACAATCTGTGGCTCTGGAGAGATGTATCTTCTTGAAGCAGCTAAAATATAAATTAAGAATGGGACAAAACAGTCATGAGGAAGTTTCTAGAAATCAAGTGAGATTGGTGAAGGACTCCCATGCAAGGTCTTATAGCCCAAAAGTCAATATGTGTGGTAGTACAGTGACATAAAAGGGGGCCACATTGATGACAGGCTGGCGAAACAAGAGGGACCTCCGTGTCATGCCAGTAGAATGTGGTGGTGTCCACTCTGGAGGATTGTTAGTGTAGGACAAGTGTTGCTAGTGAATCTGTTATTTTATCTTGATATGCATCGCTGATTCTGAAGCTCAAATACATGGGAGCACTTGGATAATTGAGGCATGCACTAGAAAGGCTATTCTGTATGAGGGACATAGTTACTGTTTCAGTTGGATTGGATGCTAAGCAAGATGAGATTTGGATGTGCCTAGCAGTATTGCATACTTTAGCTGGATTTGGTCAGTTGAGACAGTAATGACATTCATTCTGTCTTCTCAGAGCAGTACAAGATAGAGGAAAGTGCCAAGTGTGGCAATTCTGTCATTTACCCAGTGATAAGTTAACATAAAGTCTATTGACTGCAGATAAATGACCAATACACCAACACCGGAAATGCATGTCTTTGCCCACCATAAAGAGAAGCTCATGGAAAATGTCACAGAACGCAGTGTTAGTTCTTCTTATTTCCTGTTAGCCAGGCCACTCCAATCTGTAAGGCTCTTGAACTTAGGTTAAACCATGAAAGCTCCTGACACTAATATAATTTATTTCTCTTGATTTCTGACCTCCTCACCCTATTAACCCTGCAAAAACCACAACCAAGAGAGATGCCTGTCAATCGTGTGTTATTGCTTTTTTCAAAACTCCCTGGTCACTCATAGTGGTGTTCAAGCTCAGGCTAAAAAAGAGACTGTTTGATATTTTTTTTTTGTAATTCTGTGTAATATAATTGTGTGTGTGTGTGGGAGTAAGTGCATGAATAAAGTTGACTGTGAAGGTCAGAATAAGGCACCTCAGATCCCCTGAAGCCCAATGCTGGTCCTTTGCAACAGTGGTATGGGTTCTTAACTGCTAAGTCATCTTTCCTCCCCTGTTTAAAAAATAGGAACCTCTTCAATCACTTTCCTTCTTTCCTCTTTTTTTCCCCCATTTCTTTCTATGATTTCCACAGGCTGTAGGTGAAGACAGCTTCCTGTTTTCTTGGAATAGAGCTCCTCTTCTGCAGAATCCCACTCTTCCCCCAGGCTTCCTCTCAGATCAAACTGTTGCCATACGGGCACTTGTTTCTTTGCTTTTCTCAACTTCTCACTTCCTGTATACTCTAGACTTTCCAAAGATTTCTTATAGCTTGAAAGATGATTGTAGGAGGTATAGTAATGATTAGGACCCAGGTTTCCCTTCCTATAGACCTAGCCAGCATTGTTATGTGTTATTTATTTCTTTACCATGACTACAGAGTCAAGGTTACCTCCACTTTATTAAAGTAGTCCATGGTTATGCTATTACCACAGAGGAAGTCTTGCCCAGAGTATGCACACTCACACATGCCTGAGAAGAGGCCTTGGCCTTCAGTTCAGCTCTTCTTTCATTTCGAACCTTTTTAAGTTGGAAAGAAAATGCACCCCGTCCTCAAACTTTAATTTTCACACCTTTTAAATTGTTTTCTGTAGTGGGAGAATTTGGGAAGATGCCTCCAGATGTCATTTTTATTTGAAAAATATAAAAAGAAAAGAAAAACCTTTTTTTTTTCTTTTAAAGTTTATCCCCCTTACCCATGAGAGGAAGAAAAGATGAGATTTCCTCTATTGGCATTTGAGTTTTCAAAGTAGGAAGATGGCGGTATCTCATGTGATTAATATTAATAACAATAATATAAGCTCTTATAAAGGTCCCCACTGATCTCATATTATTCTGGCTGCATAATGAATTTCTTGAATATTTAACAACTGAGGGGAAGAATACTCAACTGTGCAAGCATCTTGGGCTGTCATAGGAATACATGAAGAAGTCCCTTTCCTAGGATGGGAAGAGAATATTGTTCTGTCAGTACGAAATATGACATTTTTCACCTTTAAACAAACATCACTACAAGTGATATTCTATGCCACAAAGAATAACTTGCTATAAGATCTGAGATTGAGGAATTCTTCCTTTCCTGAAAATCACCTTCTTATATGAAATCTTTCCCTGAAACTAACCTACTGGTTCCTTGCAGTAGCATCAGGTGAGCAAGAGGGGTCTGGCTGATGTGAGGCAGGTTGGGAGGTATAGGAAGGGGCTAGAGAAAAGTTGGTGAGTATGAGCTTGCTGGAGAAGAAGGCTGATCAACTATGTGAAGACAGCAAATCTGCATGTCTATTATTTTACATGTAGGGGAGGTAACAAAATGACTTTTTTCCTTTTTTATTTTCCCTTATTTCTTACAAAGAATAAGGCAAAATTGACTTCTTAGAGCAAAGGTGTGTTCCACCCCAGCACATAAAGGCTTTATGAGATACAAAGTTTTCTTAAGAAAATGACTTTTTTCCAATTCAATTCTCCCTGGAAATGAAATTAGTTTGGTGTACTGTGTGAACTGTGCCACTTTCTTCTTTATTTGTATGCTTAGCATTTTGAATATAACAACGAAGACTAAGAGAATGTTTGAAAGAAGGGAATCGATCCCAACAGAGTTGATTTTTACTTGGAGAACATAAAATTTCCCAGCAAAAGGAAATAGCCTGCCCTACTGTAAGATATTATACTGCATTTGACAGCTGTAAGCCTGGGCTTGGGAAAAGCTCCAAGTGAAAACTGAAGTGTGAGGGCCTGAGACTGAATCCTGAGACCACACATCAAAGTTATTTGCTTAGTGTTAGTGTCTGCATTCCAGCTTTCCTATGTAGAGATGGGAACTGTAGATAGGAGGTTCATAGGTCAGGTAGTGTTGTGTGTGTTGAGGACAAACATCAATGAGACTCCATCTCAAATATGAAAGGTGAGGACTCACAACCAAAGTTGTCCTCTGACCTTGACACTTAGAGTGACATATGTGACTGCAATCACACATCTTTAGGTGCACATCACACAACAAAGAGTGCCCTTGGGCCGTACCTATTGATTATTCAGAGGCTATAGCTTCGAATAGTTGCCTGATAGAGAAATTGAAGCTGAAGATTGTCATTCAGGAATCTACAGATGTCTTTGAAACCAAAGAAGCCTTCTTAGTTCTTGGCCACTAAAGCCTGCAAAGTCAAGGGCTTTCAGGTTCCTGTCTATCAAATTTAGATAATGAAATTCACAAATCGCAGAGGGTGAGCTTTAAAGAGATGTTTATTAAAGATTCATATATATTTATACATATATATTCATATATTTATATGGAGAGAGAGAGATAAATGCTTCTTTAGACAGCTCGTGCAGTAGACAATGTGTATATAAAGTAGAAACACGATTAGAGTTTACTCCTGGTATTCCTTCCTCCAGCACAGACAGTCTCAGAACTGCTACTGTGGTCCTGCCCTGTCTGGACCATTTCTGCCTCCTGTTCTCATTAACTGCTTGTATACTGTGTTAATGAAGCCATGAAATCAAACACATATATAAGGAGACTAAAAATCATTTGTTGGATGCTACTAAACATAATCTCTGGGTATCGAGAGTAAATAGTTTTTAAATGCTTTCTCAATTTACTGGATAAAGTTTCTAAAATTAAAATGACTAGATTGCATCAATATAAAAATAGCATAAACTGCACTATATTACAGAAAACATTTCTTGTCAACTTGGCATCTTATGTTATTTCTGTTTTTACTTAAAAGTTAGCAATACTCTGCTGTCTAGCATTTTTAGAGACTTGATGTCCTCTTCTCTTTTCAATTTATCTGCTTATTTTCTGAAGCAGAATCGTGTGTGCGGAGGCCAAAGGTCACCAGCAGTTTGTGCCTTTTCTTCTACTACATGAGTCCTGGGGACAAAATGCAGGTTCTCAGACTTGATGTGGGTGTCCCACCAGCTAAGCCATCTCTCCAGCTTCAGTTTCTAGAGACCTGCCATTCCACACTACCCGAAGATTGTAGTAATATACTACAAAAATCTGCAGCTATTTGCTGAAATCGACTACTGTCTTCTTTTTTTCAATAGTTTATCCAACTGAGGCGGGATTAGATTTTAGAGAGTTGGCTGATACAGAAACTTCCAGAAACATGATATACAAAAAATATTTTAACAGGGATGATTAATCATCCACTTAATAAGAAGTTAACTGCAGAACACAGTGCCCCTCCCTCCATAGTTACTTATGGACCTCACTGCTAAGCCTCCCTGCTTCATTTGTTACCTCTCCTAAAACAGGAGTTTTTCTTTTATCTCTTCTCTCCTTTTTCAGATCCCAATCAGAATCTTACCCTTGTTTATTATGATACTTTGTGAATTTTCACCCTTTTCTTCAGTACCCTGAATGCTGTCACCTGCTCCTGTTTCTACAGAGCTGCTTGCAGACTTCCATTGCTTTGAGAGAACTACTTGCTTGCCTCTAACTCAAAACCATGGCCTTTTCTCCTCTTATTCATAATAATGTTCTTCCTAACACTCTAGGCATTCACTTACTTCCACAATGAACCTAGAAGATGCTAATATTTTCCTGTCTCCAGCATCCTGCAACTGCCAGGATTTTGAGGCTGCAACCTTACACTCAAATGCTTGGGAGACATGCATTAGACAAATAAGCACACTATACACATATGCCTGCTCCTACATGCACACATACAGAAGAGATGTAAATACACAGAGACAGAGAAAGGGGAGACAAAGAATATTTTGAAAAAAATTGGTCTGAGATCATAAAATCTATATGGCTCATGCTATTTCATTTGACAGACCCCATTTTCAATATTAAATACAGTCAGACTTTAGAATTCTTTTAAAACAGGGACTATTAAAATATATCTTGTTGTAATATAAATTTCCCTTTCTCTGACTATGAATCAGAAAAAAACATGATTTCCTTTGTTATGGACATTTCACATTTCCTTTTCTGTAAAATGCTGGTCCACACTTTCTTTTTCAGTAGATAATTTGTGTGTTCTTGTTTGATTTGAAATATTATTTAAATTTAGAAACAAAAACCTAATTTTAATGCACATCTCTTATGCTAATTGAAACACCACACTGCGAACCCCATATGGTACTTTATCTAGTCAACACCCCAAGTCCCAGTATCAGCATTGAGGACCCGACCTTCTACAGCCTGTGTCAGATCCTGCTCTATCAGATACAACTCTCTCTTGTCTTTGAGAAGTTGGTGAGTGATGTTGACTAAATTAAAATTTTAATCTACTGGAATTAATTTTGTGTGTGCCATGGGATTATGATTCAATTAACATTTAATTAACATTTATGGGACTAAATGCACCTTCTACTGAAGGACACTTCTTTCCTTACTGACCTGCCCTATGTCCACATTTAGTTCCTCTTTTGAATGCCATTTTTTTATTTTATGGGAATGCAAGGGAAAAAGTTGCCTTCACACATTGGTGGAGGGTAGAGTGGTGTGGGAGAATTGTCTGTAAACTGTCAATCACGTTTTAAATAAATGCTGATTGGCCAGGCAGAAAGTATAGGTAGGAAAACCAGACAGGAAGTAGAGGAGGTGCAATGAGAACAGGAGAATTCTGGGAAGGTGGAAACTGATTCCTCCCAGTCCTGCACAGACCACCGAGGAAGCAGGATGTGACCTGCCAGCTGAAAAAGGTACCGAGCCATATGGCTTAAATAGATCAGAATAATTTAATATAAGTCATAAGAGCTAATAAGAAGTCTGACCTAATGGGCCAATCAGCTTTATAACTTACAGAGATCTCTGTGTGATTTTCTTTTGGGCTAAACAGCTGTGGGAACCAGGCATGACAGAAAACCCCAATGAGCTGGGCCTTCATATTACAAATGGTGCCCAATGTGAATAACTGAATCCACAGAAAGTCTGAGAAAGCTTGGGAAAGACTAGAATAAAGCATTTTGGTTTTCAGCCATAAGAGGAAAAAAGCTGCACTGTTTCAAAAATGCCAGCTTTCTGGGCCATTGTTCCAGGGAAAACTCTGACTCTATCAAGCAGGCGGTCCCAACTATGGAGCTATGGACACAATGTTGCAGCTTGCTTCCTGGCAAAGACCTTGAAATGCCATAGGAGCTTTTGAGTGTTGTTTATGGACATACTGTTGCAGCTTGCTTGCTGGTAAGGACCTTGAAATGCCATAGAGTTGTGGTAATAAGCATGGCTCTGGCCAGTATCTCAGCCATAACTGCTTAGTGAATTAAAGGCTCGTTTCAGAAAAAGAGAGAGATATATACAGTAAAGAGAGATTCTAAGAGGAAGAAAACCTCTAAATGGTTTACAGTGTGTTAAAAATATATACAGGCTAAAGGTTAAACTTCTCAAAGTAAAAAAAAAATAAAGAAAGAAAGAAAAAAAAAGAGAGTAGCCAGTTGTGGTGGCACATGCTGGTAGGATTTGCCTGGGAAGCAGAGAAGATGGATCTCTATGAGTTCAAGGACAGCCTGTTCTACAGAGTTATTCCAAGACAAAGATATACAGAGAACCTGTCTCAAAAAGTAAAAGTAAAAATAAAAGAAATAGAAGTTAAAATAAAGCCATGTAAAGATGGAAACTACACAGAGAATCTTGATACTGCATGCTATTATGCTCTCTTTAAATTGTTTAAATGCTGAGGAAGGAGCAACAGCTGTTAAAAGATACTTGTTTATAAATGCTACAAACTTAATCCATGATAGATATTTTGAAAATACCTTGACTTCAAAATTGAAGTCAAAAGGTATGTTACTTTGGAGAAGAGATTTTGCTTTTGTTTCCAAAGAAAATGAGAGGCTCTGGATTCATTCTGAGATAAGAAAACTCCAGTTTGATCAAGGAAGACTACCTGAAAAGTCTCTGGCAGGAATAGATGGTCTAGATGTCTGAGTTCTTCATCCAGAACAGGTTCAAGACTGCTGCCTGAGATGATCAAGACTCACAAGATACTCCAATCAGGACTTGATGATAATTTTCTTTAGGTCTCCATAAGATTTTCAGCTCCCCAAACCAGCTGGAAATCTGGAATACTATGCCCACATTCCCAAAAATGGACTATGGATATTTTCCTTTTTTTAAAGAAGGGGAAGTGGGTTTGGGAGAATTGTCTGTAATCTGTCAATCATGTTTTAAATAAATGCTGATTGGCCAGGCAGGAAATATAGGCAGGAAATCCAGACTGGAAAGCTGATTCCTTGCAGTCCTGCACAGATCACCGAGGAAGCAGGATGTGACCTGCCAGCTGAAAAAGATACCGAGCCATATGACTAAAATAGATAAGAAAAATGGGTTAATATAAATCATTAGAGCTAATAAGTAGTCTGACCTTATGGAACAATCAGTTTTATAACTTACAGAGATCTCTGTGTGATTTTCCTTGGGGCTTGCTGTCTGTGGGGTACCGGGTGGGACAGAAACCCCAACTATCAGAACCCCTTCATGTCACAGCGGAGGACAATTAGCAAAAGCTGATTCTCTTTCCCTATTTGGCTTCTGGTAGTTAAATTTGGGTTGTGTGTGAGGGTGGCCACAAGCGCCTTTTCCTGTTGAACCATATTACTGACCCATGTCCAAAGACAAAGATTCCTTGTAATTTTTAAAGCTAAGCCTAGTTTCTCTCTCTATTCCATTAGTGAAGAGTATCTATCATCTATCTATCTATCATCTATCTATCTATCTATCTATCTATCTATCTATCTATCTATCTATCTATCTAATCTATCATCTATCTATCTATCTATCTATCTATCTATCTATCTATCTATCTATCTATCTATCTATCTATCTATCTAATCTATCTATCTATCTATCTATCTATCTATCTATCTATCTATCTATCTAATCTATCATCTATCTATCATCTTTTACTGGGGAATAAACACAAGTTCTTGCGCCAACATTATATCCACTCACTTTAGTAGCATTTTGAAGATTTATCAGAATTTTTTTATTTCTGGATGTAAACAAACAATTCAGATAAAAATTAAAAGTCTTAAGTTGTCCTTATTTGTAACGATAACAGTTTTACCATTGAACTTATATAGCTGGAGCAGAGGGGGTAATATATACGTCTGCATTTTTATTCTTATTTTTATACCTTTCTTGTTACATCTTACCTATTTGAGGAATATGTTGTATATTTAATGTGCCCATTTATTTATCAATTTTTTGGTACAGGAGAATTGTCTGTATTCTGTCAATCATATTTTAAATAAACGCTGATTGGCCAGGCAGGAGGTGTAGGTGGGAAAACCAGACAGGAAGTGGAAATGATGCAAGGAGAGCAGGAGAATTCTGGAGAGGAGGGAGTTGATTCTTCCCACTCCTGCCCAGATCACCGAAGCAGCAGGATGTGAGCTTCCCCACTGAAAAAGGTACTGAGCTACATGGCTAACATAGATCAGAAAAATGGGTTAAGCAAGATGTGAGAGTTAGTCAGTAAGAAACCTGACCTAACGGGCCAATCAGCATTATAACTTAGGGAGTCCTCTGTGTCATTTTCTTTGGGGCTAAACAGCTGGGGGCTGGGCAGGACAGAAAACACAAACAAGCAGGCCCCCTCATGTTACAATTTTTATTAATTAAATTTATTTATTTATTTTATATCCCAAACTCAGTTCCTCTCTCTTCTCTTCTCCCACTCCCTCTTCCCTCCCCTTCATCTCTCTCCAAAGTCATTCCTCCTCTGCTTCTGTTCAGATAGGGACAAGCCTTTCATGGATATCAACAAAACATGACATATCAAGATGAAGTAGAACTAAGCTCTCCCCCATGTATTAAGGCTCAGCAAGGCAACCCTGTATGAGGGATAAATTGCCAAAAAACAGCCAAAGGGTTAGGAACAGCCCTGCTCCCACTTCTAGGAGTCCCACAGGTAGACAAAGCTACATGACTGTAACACATATGTAGAGGACATAGATGGGTCTCATGCAAATTTTAATAATTTGTAGTGAATGAAGTTTCCAGATGATTAAAAACCAACCAGAGCATATGGTGCAGCAGAATAACTGTCCAAGATTCTAAAAGAATACGGTACTAAACTTGACACAATCGAGAACTCTTCAATATTACCCTGACTCTCCCAAGAAACTGCTAGTAAACTCAGTAAACACTCTCACTACAAGGAGGACTATTAGAATATTCCTGGTCTCTTAATCAGACAGCAGTCAGCAGCGGAACCCTGTTTGGTGACTGTGTTATAGTTAGCATCATATTCCATGTGTGTCTCTATTGTTCAGGGTTCACTAGAAAAACAGAACGGATTATTAGACTGCTTTACAAACTAGGTTCCTCCTTGTCCAACAAGGACTGTCTTCCAATTAAAAGACCACAAATCTGGTAATTGTTCAAACCAAGAGACTGGATATCTCAGATAGTTTTTAGTCTATGTTGGAATCCCAGAAAAGTGGATTCTTATACCTGTAAGGGAATACATCAACAACAAAACAGATGGATTTGCCAGTGGGAATGAAGAAAAGCAAGCAAAAGGTAAAAGGTTTCTTTGTTTTTTTTAACTTCTTATGTAAGCGACAAACAAATATGTGTCTCAGAATTAGAGTCAGTCTTCCAACCAGAACTAGTCAGGTCAATCAACTAGTGCTCCTAGCTGCTTGGGTTTTAGTTAATTCTAAATGTATTCAAGTTGACAACTAAGATTAGCCATAATAGTGCCTGAGGTTATTGCTGTACCTAGAATATGCTCATTGAAAAGCTTTCTTTTCATCTACTTCCCAACTGTGACCATGTTCCTGAATGTTTTCAGTATTTGACACTCCCTCTAAATAGTGTTATCACTTTCAAGGCTCCTGGATTTTTAAGAGTACTGATTTAATAGTACTTATTTCAATAAAAGTACACATTTGTCTGTGTAATGATTAATTGAACACCAGCTTCCCTCTTTAGTCATTCCTCTCAAGACAGACTTATATTTACTCTTCATATATTCCCACAATTATTGACTGTTCTGGTATGCTTTCTGATGCTGTCTTGAACAAAACAAAACAAAATAAAGTAACTTAGAACTTGTTCAGTTATGGTTTGAATGAGATATTTCCATTTATTATCAGGTATTTGAATTGGTGGGGACATTTTTAGAGATTTAGGACCTGTGGTATGGACAGAGAAAGTAGAACTACTGAAGTTGATCATTGAGAGTGAATGCCTCAAAAAAGTTCTAGTTTGTTCTCTTTACTTTCTGTTTGAAGTTCAAGAGTTAAACAAGATGTTTTGTCTCCCTGCCATGAGAACTCTCTACCCATTAGAAGTATAAGACAAAATAAATTCTTTCTTCTATAAATTGCCTCAGTTATGATAGATGTTCCTCAAAAGAGAGCAGTTGGTTTTTGTTTTAATCACAGTGTAATTATAATTATATAATATATTATGTTTAGTTTGGAACTTTTTCAGTTTAACAATTATATATTTCTGTACTGCTTCAAGATCTTTATATTGTTAAACTATACTTTTCTAGTGTCATTAGTATCAGCCTAGTGGTTGTTGGCAGTAGAGTATGCTTGATCATTTATTTCTCCAATACTGTATGATTTAATCCTCAAGCCAAAATTCTTTTCTTTAATGTAATCATATATTATCCCAAAAGAAATAGCTCATTACATGTATAAGCGTATTTTCATTAACTTGGATTGTGTACAGAACCAAAGGTCAAGTCATACATGTATATCTATTGGTGTGACAATGCTTTCTTAAATTTGGTCCCCCAAAAGCATGAATTTCGATTTCTAATAACTTATTGGGTCTCCTCTTATCTCTTTCCACTTTGGATAGTTAATTTTAGATTTTGGTTTAATAAGATTTTGAATTACGATGGAAACAAACTCTCAGAATTGCTGGGATGGTGCTAAGTATGGTCGTAAAAGAGACACACCAACTAGAAACCAATAGTTCAAGCTTAGGAGCCTATGGTAAGCATTTCTTCTGAAGCAATTATATGTACTTGCTGTGTCCTTTTACGTATATACCTAGTATAGAATCAAAACTGTTCTAGCTCTTTTATTTCTTGTTATGCACTATAGAATATTCTTTATTGAACTTTTTTGCACATAAAACTGATGGATATTTTCACTTGTCAGCTCTCTAAAAAGATATTCCCACAAGTGAGTTTATAAATCAATGCAACTTATATTGTAAATTTTAATAGTATTGACAGATCCCTTTCACTAAGTAGTATAGAGAGCAACCAGTACACTAAATATGGTACATGAATATAGGCATTTATCTACCTGTATCAAATGTGGTACATGAGTACAAGCATTTATCTACAAATATGTGATATGTGACTGTTGGAATTTGTCTGCCTCTATTTCATGAATATCTGGGATAGGAGATTGAGTCTACTCCTTGTACAGACTTTTTGGAGCTCTGCCAGTTTTTTTCACATGCACTTTAGATTTTGCATTTTCAGGACCAAGTTTTGTAATTTATAGCCCCCCCCCCCACATTTCTTTATAGTCATGGTTGATTTTAATGTCAACTTGCCACAAATTAGAATCATTTGAGTAGACTGTCCCGTCTGAAGAATCACTCTTATTGCCTGACTGGTGTTAGAAGACCCCAACTAACTATGATCAGTATCTTCCACTAGCAGACCAGATAAAAATGGAATGCGACATGCAAGATCATCCTTCTGCTTGCTGGCCTGGTCCCCTTTAACTGGACAGTTGACCTGTCCTATTGCTCTTGTGTTGCTCGTTACTCAGCTAGACAGCAGGGCCAGATCTTCCAAGGAAACGATTGTGCACATACCCACCTATATACAAAGAAATACACATGCAGTTTTAATCCCATTGATTCTGCTCCTCTAGGGAACCATTACAGATATAATCAAATGAATTTCAGGTAGACTTTTTTGAGTCAAATATTTATTTTTCCAGTTTGTGTGACGTTTTTAATTTTTCGCATTTTTTATTTGTTCTTTGAGAATTTTTTACAATATGTTTTGTTCACATTTACCCTTCTAACCACTTCTCTATTATCTATCCTACTTCTCCACATGTACAACTTTGTGTCCTCTGTAAAATTAAAAAAAAAATCAAAATGAAATTCAAATTGAGTTAATATTGCCCATGTGTTCTTGGATGTGTGACCTTCCTTTTGAGTATGGTTAAACTTTGAGGACAGCATCTTTAAATAAACCTGGGTTACATTTCCTAGCAGCTATGAATTACTAATAGCTCCTTAGCAAAGAGTAGGACATTGTGCCCTCTTCTTCTGTTCACAGTGGAATTTTGTCTGTCTTGAGCTTGGGTACTTTTGTACATTCTTTTACAACTGATATGAGCTCATATATGTAGGTCTCCTGATGTGCCTGTAAAACAATTTTTTGCAGGAATTCATCATTTCCAGCTCTTAAAATCTTTCTTCCTTCACTTTGTTAATGATCCTTGAACTATATGAGGAGTTATGATACAGATGTCCTGTTCATGGCTGAGAATTTCAAAATCTTTATTCATTGAACCTTTGGTAATTTTAGAT
The DNA here is from genome assembly GCF_982192425.1 of Myodes glareolus. Taxonomy (NCBI): domain Eukaryota; kingdom Metazoa; phylum Chordata; class Mammalia; order Rodentia; family Cricetidae; genus Myodes; species Myodes glareolus. The sequence goes on from NC_142047.1 coordinate 61,465,903, forward strand.
CTGTTAACTGTTTTCTACTGCAAAAAGTTGAATCTTTGGTAATAGAGGTAGTATTCTATGGGTGTAATATATGTCATTATGAGTTGGTTTAGTTCTTTGCAAATTTAGAAGATAAGCAGTAGTAAGATCTCCTATAGAGCCACTGATTGTTGGCTCTTGCCTTACTTAGTATTCTATTCCCAGAAAGAGACACCATGACCATGGCAATTCTTATAAAGGAAAACATTTAATTGGGGCTGGCTTACAGTTTTACAGGTTTAGTTCATTATCATCATGGTGGAATTGGCAGTGTGCAGGCAAACATGGTGCTGGAGAAGGACGTGAAAATTATATAGCTTGATCCCCAAGCAACAGAACGTGAACTCTATCTCACGCTGGGTGTAACTTTAGCATATGAGACCTTAAAGCCAGTCACCACAATGATATACTTACTATAAGAAGGTCATTCCTCGTAAAAGTACAACTCCCTACAGACCCAATGTTCAAATTGAGTCTATGGAGGCCATACCTACTGAAACCACCTCATCCCTAAACCACAGCCAGATATGGATTTTTTAACTTCTGGAATGACCCTTAAAAATCACTCAGAAAGTGCTCATTTACTCCTGTGATATATATGCCATAATTACACTAGTGGTCATATCTTGCCAGGCACTTTTGTGACTAGCAGGACAATACTGACGATTCTTCCTTTTCTGTACTATGACTATAAACTTCTAGTATTATGAAAGCTAGCCAATATGAATGAAGGTTTCTGGGGTTGTAGGCATGGCTCAGCAGTTTACAGTACTCACTGCTCTCACAGACGAATCAGGTTCAATTCCCAGCTCAATATGTCAGCTCACACCTGTCTGTAACTCTAGTTCTAGGGGATCCAACACTCTCACACAGACAAATGTGCACATAAGATAAAAATAAATAAAAAATGAATGAATCTTTCAAACGAATATGTGCTTGATTGATAAATTGAGTTTTGCACTTCCAAAAGCAAAACATAATTTTCTATAACTTATTATTCTCCTGTATATTATTTCAATCTGACAAAATGTATATAACCGTCCACATTTTCTCAGTAATTTTGATTATATATTTATAACATCTAATAATTTTCTTCTTTGAAAATTTCATATATATATATTTATAGTATACTCTACTCTCAACTCCATCTGCTCTAATCTTAATATTTATTTAATTTTGATGTGTGTTATCACAGATGCTGTGATATAAGAATGTTTTAAATCTAAATGAATATTCAAATTATTTATAACCATTCATTAATTATGAACTGAGTCATCAATATCTCATTAAAATAAAATACATTCACCACAGAAATCTTTTCTGTAATACTTCAGTTGTGTCCTTTAAATCTCATTTTTTGTTGGTATTGTTTTATTTTGTTTCATTTTTAATTTTCTAAAAGCAATATTTTTTTTATTTTACAAACCAATACCAGTGTCCTCTCCCTAACTTCCTTCTGCTTCTCTCATCTTTCTCCCACCCTACTCCCCATCCATTTTTCAGAGAGGATGAGGCTTCCCATGGGAAGTCAGCAAAGTCTGTAATATCCGCTTGAGGTAGAACAAAGTCCCTGCTCCTTATATCTAGGCTGAGCAAGGTATCCCTCCATAGAGAATGGACTCCAAAAAGCCAGTTCATACACTGGGCATGACTACTAGTTTCAAGGTCAGTGGGCCCATAAACTGCCCAAACCACAAAACTGTAACCCACATTTAGAAGATCTAGTTTGGTCAATACATGTTCTCCAACTGTCAGTCCAGAGTCAGTAAGCTTCCAGTATCTCAGATCAACTGTTCCTGTGGGTTTCCTCCATCATGGTCTTGGACCCTTTGCTCCCTGTTCCCTCTCTACAACAGGACTCCAGGAGCTTGACCCAATGCTTATCTGTGGATCTCTGCATCTGTACTGGAAGTCACAGCACTGAAAGTTTCATTTGGTAGGGATGGCCAGCTAGGACTCCATCATGCTCATTATGTAGAGACTTGATTAGGAATACTTCACATATTTTAGGAAGATTCCACTGTGCTAGGCTTTTATACCAGTGCTCAATGCCCTTCAATTCTAGCACTTTCTCCTCAAGTCACCCTTTTAACCCTGTCTACTCTCCTGCAAACCTCCCTTATACAATTCTCCCATTGTCATCCCCTGCCCGACTCTACCCACAAACTCTACTCTATTTACCCTTCCTAGAGAGATACATGTTTCTAACCTTAGTCTCTTTCTCTATCATTAATCTGTTGGTTTGTCTTGTCCATCTCAGTGATGGCTTTAGTTTTATCTCATATTTTATTTTCATCCTTTTGCCTGTTATCTCTTAGAAGCCTGTTTATTTCCAATAAAAGACAGAAAGTGAGTGGACTTGGATTGGAGGGGAGATGGGAAGGAGTAGAGGAATATAGGGAGGGGAGACTATAATCAAAATATATTGTATGAGAAAAGAATCCCTTTTTAATATAAGGGGGAAATCCTTGACCTATGTGATATGTGATTCCCCTCTGTATGTTGTGATTACCATTAACAAATAAAGAAGCTTATTTGGACCTATAGCAAGGCAGAACGTAGCTAGGCATGGAAAACTAAACTGAATACTGGGAGGAAAAAGGTGGAATCAGGGAAGAAGCCATAGAGGCACCACCAGAGACAGATATACTGAAATTTTGCTGATAGACCACGACCTTGTGGTGATGTGAAGATTAATGGTGATGCATTAAATTAAGATGTAAGAGTTGCCCAGAAAGAACCTAGAACTAATGGGCCAAGCAGTGATTTAAATAGTTTTTGTGTGATTATTTCAGGAATCTGGTTGACCGAGAAACAAACAAGCAGCTCTTACAACAAACTGGCGCTCCAATGTGGTCAACTAAATCCATGTAAGACTTTAGAGGGCTTGGAAAAGAATTATATACACTGACAAACAAAGTTTACCTGCATTTATTTTCCCAAATGGATTTTGCTTGCTGATGGCATGCTGTGGCTCCTTTAGGAGAGGTTTTCCTGATGCAAAAGTAGATAAAAAAAAAAGCCACAAGGCTTTGAAACAATGATTTTCTGGGCAGTGCTGCCATCATTAACTGGTTCTTTAGGAGACCAAGCATTTAAATGGGGTTTGTGAATAGAGTGCTACAATTTGCTTAATCACAACATAGACTGGCTGTGTGCCTAAAAATGGGACTGTGAACATGGCTCTGAGAGGCAGCAAACAGTTCTGCCATGCTGGACTTGGCAGAGCAAGCAGGTAGGGCCTTGGTTGCCATAGCAAGGCTGTTGCTTAGATTTTTTAAAGAATTGCTTAGCATTTTAAGAAGCCATTCCAGGCATCAAAGGATTACAGATAAACTCAAATCCACATAGGAAAGACATCTAAACGAGTCACAGTGTTGGAAAATGTACATAGGCTTGGGAGAGAGAAGATTAAGGGCATAAAGGATCATAAAATGAAGAAAATGGTTTAGAAAAAAATGAAACAAAGTCTTTAAAAAGACAGAAATTGAAAGAAGTTAAAAAATAAGCTACATAAAGATAGAAAATTCACAGAAAGTCTGGATTATGTATATTATTGTGTTTTCTTTCTTTTTTCGGAAATAACAATTTTAATTTTTTTATTATTAATAATTTATAAAAATTTCCACTTCCTTCCCTCCTCTCCATACCCTCCCAATATCCTCCCACTCCCCCCCCACCCTCTCCTCTTTGCTATCCAGTCCTAACAGCAGTCAGGGTTTCCTGCTCTGTGGGAAGTTCAAGTTCCTCCCCACTCCCTCCAGGTCTGGGAAGGAGAGCATCCAAACAGACTAGGGTCCCAAAAAGCCAGTACATGCAGACAAAACAAGACCCAGTGCCATTATCAACGGCTTCTCACACAGCCCCCATGTCAGCCACATTCAGAGAATCCTGTTTGATCACATGCTCGTTCAGTCCCAGTCCACTGGCCTTGGTGAGCTCTCATTAGATCAGTCCCCTTGTATCAGTGGGTGATTGTTCCCCTCGCGGTCCTGACTTCCTTGTTCATGTTCTCCCTCCTTCTGATCCTCATTTGGACCTAGGGAGTTAAGTCCTGTGTTCCAACGTGGGTCTCTGTCTCTATCTCCATCTATCACCAGATGAAGGTTCTATGGTGATATGCAAAATATTCTTCAGTATGGTAATGGGCCAAGGCACCTTTTGCTACCCAGGGAACAATCTGGGGACCTCTCCTTGGACCTGGGAACCCCTCTAGAATCAAGTCTCTTGCAAACCCTAAAATGCTCCCTTAGTTGTGATATATACTTCCCTGCTCCAATATCCATCGTTTCTCCTTCCCCCCCATCCCATTCCCCGAAGCTACCTCCCATTCTCACCTTCTCTCTTCTCTCTAACCATCTCCCCTTACTTCCACACCCCACCCCCTGTGCACGCAAGTTTGCCTGGCAATCTTGTCTACTTCCAATATCCAGGAGGATAACTATATGATTTTCTTTAGGTTCACCTTCTTATTTAGCTTCTCTAGGATCACGAATTATAGGCTCAAAGACCTTTAATTATGGCTAGAATCCACTTATGAGTTAGTACATAACATATTCATTTATTTGGGTCTGGGTTACCTCACTCAGTAAAGCGTTTTCTGTTTCCATCCGTTTGCATGTAAAATTCAAGATGTCATTGTTTTTTACCACTGAGTAAAACTCTAATGTGTATATGTTCCACACCTTTTTAAACCATTCTTCTATTGAGGGGCACCTAGGTTGTTTCCAGGTTCTGGTTATTACAAATAGTGCAACTATGAACATAGTTGAACAAATGCTATTGTAGTATGATAGGGCATCTCTTGAGTATATTCCAAGAGTGGAATTGCTGGGTCCTGAGGGAGGTTTACTCCCAGTGTCCTGAGAAACCACCACACTGATTTCCACAGTGGTTGCACTAGTTTGCATTCCCACCAACAATGGATGAGTGTTCCTCTCACTCCACATCCTCTCCAGCATAGGCTATCATTGGTGTTTTTGACTTTAGCTATTCTGACAGGTGTAAGATGATATCTCAAAGTTGTTTTAATTTGCATTTCCCAGATCACTAAGGAGGTTGAGCATGACCTTAAGTGTCTTTTGGCCATTCGAAGTTCTTCTGTTGAGAATTCTCTGTTCAGTTCAGTACCCCATTTTTTTAATTGGGTTAATTAGAGTTTTAGTGTCTAGTTTCTTGAGTTCTTTGTATATTTTGGAGATCAGACATTTGTCTGATGAGGGGTTGGTGAAGATCTTCTCCCAGTCCGAAGGTAGCCTTTCTGTCTTACTGACAGTGTCCTTTGCTTTACAGAAGCTTCTCAGTTTCAGGAGGTCCCATTTAGTCATTGATTTTCTTATTGTCTGTGCTACTGGGGTTCTACCCAGGAAGTGATCTCCTGTGCCTATGTCTTGTAGACTACTTCCCACTTTCTCTTCTATCAGGTTCAAAGTGGTCAGATTAATATTGATGTCTTTAATCCATTTGGACTTGAGTTTTGTGCATGGTGATAGATATGGATCTACTTTCATTCTTCTACAGGTTGACATCCAGTTATGCCAGCACCATTTGTTATAGATGCTATCCTTCTTCCATGGTATACCTTTAGCTCCCTTGTCGAAAATCAGGTGTTCATAGGTTTGTGGGTTAATATCCGGGACTTCTATTCAATTCTATAGGTCGACTTCTCTGTTCTTATGCCAATACTAGGCTGTTTTCAATAATGTAGCTCTGTAATAGAGTTTTATGGCTGGGATGGTAATGGCTCCTGAAGTTCCTTTATTGTATAAGATTGTTTTGGCTATCCTGGGTTTTTTGTTTTTCCATAAAAAGTTGATTATTGTTCTCTCAAAGTCTGTGAAGAATTTTCATGGGATTTTGATGGGAATTGCATTGAATCTATAGATTGCTTTTGGTAGAATTGCCATTTTTACTATGTTGATTCTCCCAATCCAAGAGCAAGGGAGGTCTTTCCATTTTCTGGTATCCTCCTCAATTACTTTCTTCAAAGACTTAAAGTTCTTGTCAAATAGGTCTTTCACTTCCTTGGTTAGAGTTATCCTGAGAAATTTTATGCTATTTGTGGCTATCATGAAAGGTGAAGTTTCTCCGATTTCCCTCTATGCTTCTTTCAAGTTTTTGGCTGTAAAAAGCTAAGTAACCAGCAAACACACTTTAAAAGTTTCTCAATTTCAATATTTGAGTCTAATGATATGTTGCTTTGGAAAACAGGTTTTTTTTTGTTTCCACAGATGATGAGAACCTGTGTATTGCTTTCAGACTAATGTGATTATATGAACCTAATTCCCCTTAAAGATCACCTTGAACATCCCTCAGAACTTTGTCCAAATTTCCAAATATTGTTTGTAACTGTTTCATTACAATTAAAATTACCTATCAAGATTTGCATTGGTATGGGTATTGCTTTATGAACACAAATTTAAAGTCAATTTTGATACTCTCTCTCTCTCTCTCTCTCTCTCTCTCTCTCTCTCACACACACACACACACACACACACACACACACATATCTTCTCTTGACTAAGGTATTGTGTTTGTGCAGCTCATTTAAAACCATAATGTATAATTAAGAATATATTAACAGAGAGTAATTTATAATAGTCATATTAGTTAGGATTTCTAGATATTTAGGGATATATTTCAGATAGTTAGACAATCTTCAAACCTTCCAAAGACTATATAATATGACATTTAAAATGATTAAAGCATTAACTTAAGACTTTTCATGACAATGAGACACATCTGCTCCTGGCTGCACCAATTTATTTCAAGAGGATGATGAGCTTCAAAGAGGCTCCTTATGGATTTGTTTAGCCATTTGGGCAAATAACTGCTCTTGCCTGAAATGCTTGATACATTGGACTTGCAGAATCCCCAGAGAATTGACTGCTGATCTTTCCTAAAGATGAGATAGAGCCTTCGTGGTTAATGCTTCATGAAAGTCTGCCAGACACATTCAGGACACAGGAGATAGTGACTGACAAACTGCCAATATAGGTAGAACTGTCCCTAAAATTTTCCGCTTCATGGAAAAGTCTGATAGATACTATGGGCCTTAAGGCTGAAGATGCATGCCCCAAAGGTACAGAAGAACTATGGGTGACTGTCCAGGAGGGAGATGTCTCTGTAAACTCTAGAGCATTGGAAGTTGCTTACAATGCGCTTTCTGATAACTTAGGTAATACTATATTCTTCTGGATTCTTTCATGAGTTGAAGAGTAGGTAGTTATAGTTATAGTTTCCATTAGTTCTGATGAAAGATAAAGTAGATATAAGTATTGTAATAGCAATTCTTGTTTGATACCTGTTTTGTTACATATAATTTTTACGTTAAAGTTAAAACCTTCCTTTTATTCAAACAAAAAAGCAGAGGTGATGCGGGATTTCCCCCTGCATGCTGTGATTACCATTAATGAATAAAGAAACTGATTTGGACCTATACCAGGGCAGAACTTAGCTAGGCAGGGAAAACTAAACTGAATGCGGGGAAAAAGGAGGCAGAGTCAGGAGAGTAGCCCCACAGCACTACCAGAGACAAATGTGCTAAAACTTTGCTGGTAGGCCACGATCTCATGATGCACAGATTAATGGAGATGGGTTAAATTAAGATGTAAGAGTTATCCAACAAGAAGCTAGAGCTAATGGGCCAATCAGTGATGTAAATAATATAGTTTTTGCGTGATTATTTTGCGAGTCTGGGTGGCAAGGAAATGAACAAGTAGCTCTTATAACACTCATAGTTCAGGAAACATTCCTCAGTGTTTGAGGATTACATACTGTTTCTGCAGAGGCTAGTTCAGTGCCCAGAATCCATAAAAACACTATGTAACTCATACACTGGTGAATTAATACGATATTCAGGCCTCTGTCGGTACCTGTACGCATGTCCCCACATATATAAAATTACAACACTACAATATTAAATTAAAAATATTCATATATTGTTTTTTCTCATATTTTGCTAATTTGTGTACTTAAATGGAACTGAATGCTGGGAGGAAAAAGACAGCATCAGAATAAGATGTAAGAGTTAGCCAATAAGAAACTAGAGCTAATGGGCCAAGCAGTTTTTAATTAATATAGTTTCTCAGTGATTATTTTGGTTCTGGGCAGCTGGGACGAGCAGGCAACCTCCTCTAACCCCCAAAAAGTTTTCCTAGTTTAAAAACATCTTTCAAAATATTTAATACTATTCATAGCAGCTATTTTTTCTTGATATGTATGCATATATTAACACATACACACATATGTAAATACATCTTATAACACATATTTATATGCATACATGTCTGGGACCAGCCACAAAAACACCTTTTGCCAGGGTAGAAGCATGAGGCTTTGGAAACATTAGTAAATAATATGAAGATACATGTGAAAAAATAAAATAGAAAAACAAAGAATAATACTGGGAGGGAGTTTCACTGAATACTGAAATCCCATGTTTAATTTTCATACACTTTGATAAATAAAACAGAGGGAAGATGACCAAAGACAGCTTCATCATGATGCAAATGTCAACTAAAACAGTTACTTACTCTAACACGTTGAGATATTACATCATTAGGATTTTATTGTTTAGGCCGTGAACTAACCCCAGATCAAGTATCCTGAAAGTACCCACTTCCAAGGTCAAATGTCCATTACAAAATAAGGAGCACAGACGTGTGTTTGAATTTCCTGACCAGTGGTCAAGGTGGAATGGATTTTGCGTTATGGGTTATCTTAATGTCAAAAAAAGCAAGTAACCACAACCTGAATCAGAATATGTAGCCCTGACTATTGTTAACAATTGAACAACTTCAAACTTTCTGATCTTCAGACAAGGTGAACATAGGTTCACATTTTTTGGGCTCCACAATTCTTCCCTTTTTATTAATTTTAATAAAGTCTATGCTGCTGCAACAGGCCAGATGATTATGTTTGCCTTCGGTGAACACTTCCCATTTCCCTACTTTCCTGTCTTTGGAACATGCATTCCAACCATACATGCCCATGTCTTAGGCGCCTGGGGAGGGGTAAAAAGATAAAATCCATCTCTGACTGTCTACCTCTGTAAGCAAAGGGTTAAAGGAGAAATTACTCTATGTCTCTGAGCTAAGTTTGATCAAGAGAGTCTACTTGTTATTATATAATGCTTTGTAAATATACATGATTTTTATGGCTAAAGTTTCTCTTAATTAAAGGAGTTTAGGATCATGAGGTCTGAGAATGTCCTTTTTAATTGAGCTGGGGTGATTTTCAACAATTTTTAGCTCTATTAACTTTTAAATTTTTATTAACTATTTTAAATTGAAGAATTTATTGGAAATGTCAAACTTTTCTTAGATAAGTTTTAATCATTAACATCTTACAGTGAACTAAAGCATTAACAGGTTAAAACCATAACACAATTTGTCAAATCACAGTTTTTTAAAATTCATTTTAATCGAAAGACAAGAAAATTGTTTTGGGTAAGTGAGAGTCCAAATATACTTTTGCTTTTAAGTAATTGTCCCAGATTTTAGCAGCAGCAGAAAGCCTTTAGGCTGCCCTCCTCATATTTGAAGAGGGCCTTTAGTCACTTTTTGTAATGAGTATTTTTCCCCTCAGGGGTAAATTGAGGTCTCAGATTTAAGTCCTTTATTTCAAACAGCAGACTAAATACCATATTGGCAAATAAGTTCTGTGTCACAAAGAGTAAAACAGTCAAATGTTTAGTCTGCATTTTAGCTCCAAGGTCAATAAACTCACTAGGTCTGAGAATTGCATAGCAAGTCCATTAAGAGACTAGGAATCATCAGTCATTACCACACTATTCTTTCACTTCTCAGGTTGCAGCAGGTTATAGTAAGTCAGGAATATTGGTTTAGGTACCCCGTTTCTCAGCCTGTAGCATGATGGTATGAAGATGTGAGGACCACAAGTTTAGGAACCTCTCTCTGATTTTTTTTATGGGGTCATCAGCAGTTGTGATGTCATGAGGGTTGGCATTCCTCTGTATATGCATTGAACCAGATGTTCAATAAGCCATCTCACTTGCTCCTCATTCTGGGAAAAAACAAAGATATTTCCCTGATCCCATTTTAATATTAGGCCCTTTACATGAACATATTCTAATATATAGTCTAATTCTTAGTGAGACACTTATTAGGCTAAATAATTATTATACTAATTTTTTATTACAACTATATGTATATTTGGAAACAATTGATGTAAATAGAATTTCTTAATGCAGAACTCTTTCTTTTAGTGAGAACTTTATTTTGTATTTTTTTAATTATGTATAATTGCCTATAAATTGCTATTGTACATCAGAAAAAAATTAATTTTGTATATTTATATGAAATCAAAACCTGGTGGTTTACATTTGTGAAACCAGCATGCAATAGTTAAAGCAAAATATCCCATCAAATCAGTGGTCAATATACCTACATATCCTTTCCTAAAATGAGAACAAAGAAACAAATAAATGAATTAAGCAAAAATAAATTTGAACACATATTCTAATTTATATTTTCAAGTTCTATTAAAATATCCAAGTTTTTATTAGCCATATTTTTACATAGTCAGTATATGAAAAAATTATCTAATGGCTTTTTGTTTAACCTTTAATAATCTTTTATTCAAATGCAAATATATATACTTATCAAATTTTCAGTACTGTTGGAACGTATTTTGTTGTTCTTGTTCTAGTAGTTGATACTAGAAGAATCTTTGAAATACACTGACTTCTAAAACGTGGTATCCCTGAGAAAATTATACAAATAAAGTTTCATGCATCTATTACCTAAAATATTTAGACTGCACATTAGGTTATTATAACTTAAACTCTTACATACAATGTGTTCTCTTTCTTGACTTTAAATATCAGTGATTTCTATATTTTATAAGCAACTTAAAATTCAGCTTATCTTCCTCATCTGAGATTGTGGTCAAGGATGATGGAGCATCATCATGAGATAATAATGCTTTCTGTTTGGTGTTCTTCTTATGTAATCTACTTATTGATTTTATTGACAGATTTGAATTTGTTTATTGTGGTAGGGATGGTTCATAGGCAACTTCTCAATGCATGTCCCTGAATGTCTATCTTTTATAAATTTCTTTGCTTTTTTTCTCTTTGTTACATTCCTTTTGATTTTTTTTGTTAAAATTTCAATGGTTGCTTAAATGTACCAAAAAAGTTTTAATAATAATTAAGATGTTCTTGATACTGTTATTTCCCAATTTTCTTTATTTCCTATAATTTCTTTCCTTATTTACTCTATTCTTTGTTACACATTTTTCAGGGAAGAAAGTATTTATTTCTTCTTACAGGTTACAGTTCATCATTTTTTGTTTCATTTATTTTAAAAAGGAAAACAAACTATTTTTTCATTATACCTACCAATCCAAGTTCTCACTCTCTCCCTTCTTCCCATTCCCTCAACATACCCTCCCATCCCACCCCCATCCAAAACTCAGAGAAGGTAAAGGCACACTGCTTTGGGGAAGGTCTAAGGACATCCCTACTGTATCTAGGCTGAGCAAAGTATAAATACTAAGAGAACAGGTTCCCAAATAGCCAGTACATGCAGTAGGGATAAATCCTGGTGCCACTGCCAGTAGTCCCTCAGTCTGACCCAGCCATGCAACTGTCAGTCACAATCAGAGGAACTAGTTAGTCCTATGCTTTTTCCTTCCCAGTCAAACTAGTGTTGATGAGCTCCCATTAGCTCAGGTAGACTCTTTCAGATGGTGTCCCTATCATGGTCTTGACCTCTTTGCTCGTATTCTCATTCCTCCCATTCTTCAACTGGACTTTGGGATCTCACTCCCGTGGTCTGATGTGGGTCTCTGCTTCTATTTCCATCAGTTGCTTGATGAACTTTCTATAAAGATATTTACAATATTCATCAGTTTGGCTACAGGACAAGTCAAGATCAGGCACCCTATCCTCTATTGTTTAGGGTTTTATCTGGGGTCATCCTTGTGGATTCCTGGTAATTTCTGTACAACAAGGTTTCTTGCTAACCTATAATGGCTCCCTCAAACAAGATACCTCTTTTTTTGTTCTCATCTTTGTCCTTCCTCCTTCTTAACTATCCCATTCTATCAAGTTCTGCTCATTTCTCACCTTCTCCTGTCCTCTTCCCGTTCCATCTTCTTTTCTCCCCACAACACAAGCTTTCAATTTTGTCAGGTGATCTTATCTGTTTCAACTTTCTAGGTGAATCTGTACATGTTTTAGATAGGGTTCACCTTCTACTTAGCTTCTCAAGGATCATAAACTATAGGTTCAATATCCTTTGTTTATAGCTAGTATCCTTTTATGAGTGAGTACATACCATATTCATTTTTTGGGTTTGCATTACCTTACCCAGAATAGTGTTTTCTAATTCCATCCATTTGCATGCAAAATTCAAGATGTCATTGTTCTTTACTGCTGAGTAGTATTCTAATGTGTAAATGTGTCACATTTTCTTTATCCATTCTTTCATTGAGGGGCATCTTCGTTGTTTCCAATTTCTGGCTATTACCAATAATGCTGGTATGAACGTAGCTAAGCAAATGCCTTTGTAACATGATTGAACATCTTTTGGGTATATGCCCAAAAGTGGTATTGCTGAGTTCTGAGGTAGGTTGATCCCAATTTTCTGAGAAACTGCCATAGTGATTTCCAAAGTGGTTGTACAAGTTTGCATTCTCACCAGCTATGGATGAGTGGTTCCCTTACTCCACATCCTCTCTAGTATAAACTACCATTGGTGATTTTGACTTAGCCATATGACTTAGCCATAGGTATAAGACGGTATCTCAGAGTTATTTTGCTTCGCATTTACCTGATTGCTAAGGATATTGAACATTTCCTTAAGTATCTTTTTGCCATTTGAGATTCTTCTGTTGCGAAGTCTCTGTTTAGTTCTGTACTCTATCTTTTAGCTGTGTTATTTAGAATCTTGTTGTCTTAATTTTTTGAGTTCTTTATATATTTCAGATCAGCCTTTGTCTGATGTGGAGTTGGTGAAGATATTTTTCCCATTCAGTAGGCTGCCTTTTTGTCTTATTGATGATGTCCTTCGCTTTACTGAAGTTTCTCAGTTTCAGAAGGTCCCCGTTTATTTATTGTTGTTCTCACTGTCTGTGTTACTTGGGTTATATTTAGGAAGTGGTCTCCTGTGCTATGCATTGAAGACAACTTTCTACTTCTAACATGTTCAGTGTGGTTAGAATTACATAGAGGTCTTTAATCCATTCGGGCTTGAGTTTTGTGCATGGGAATAGATATGGAACACTTTTCATTCTTCTACATGTTGAAAACTAGTTATAACAGCACTATTTGTTGAAGACACTTTGTTTTTCCATTGTATATCTTTGTTATTCCCACTCATCTTTTAATAGGCCAAATAGGATTCATAATCTGAGGAACTTTTCAAGTTATTATTTTACTTACTAAATATGGTAATTACAATAAGGGCTGGAAACACATATTTTATTAAGTAAGTCTAACAGTTTATTCAGTAAGTCTAAAAATCAAATATTAGGTTTTTGTTAAATTTCATCAAAATGCTTTTCTTTATCTCATAAATGATCATAAAGGACTTGCTGTAAAGGTGTAAACAAGATGACATAACTTATAGCACTTGGGAGCCTGAAGTAAGAGGACTGTCATAAGTTCAAGATATGTCTATGTTATGTAGTTATTTCCAAACCATTCTGAGTTACAGAATTTTGCTTCAATAAACAAATAAATAAACTGTTAATGGGAGGATCAGAATGATTTCTCTTGATACTAATTCACCTGTAAATAGTTTGTTCTGCTCAGTTTAACAAATATATACTAATATGATTGAAATGATTTTGGTTATATTTTCCAAATACTTCTAAACATGTTTTAACTTTATTTTATTTTGGTGTATATGACTCTGATGTATATACATGTTGAAGTGAGTGGGTGCCAGAAGTTGACTTTAGATATGTTCTAATTCACTCTCTACCTTAGGTTTGAAACAGTCCCTCAATGAGAATCAAGCTCAACAGATCATCTCACATGAATGGCCAGCAAGCCCTAGTTACCCACTTGTCCTCAGCTTCCCAGGGCTCTTATATGAACACTAGAGGTTCACACTCAGATCCTAACACTTGCGCAGCAGGCACTTGACTAACTGACTCGTTTCTTCAACCTTTTATGAACATTTTTTTTGATTTTAAAAATGGACTCTTTATATTGAGGCCTTTGATTCATTTGGACTTAAGTTTTGTGCATGGTGATAGATATGGGTCTATTATCATTCTTCTATATGTTGATATCCATTTATGCCAGCACCATTTGTTAAATATGCTTTCTTTTTTCCATTTGATATTTTTTTTTATCAAAAATCAGGTGTTATCGAAGGTGTGTGGATTAATATTCGGGTCTTCTATTCTGTTCTATTTGTCCTCCTGTCTGTTCCTGTGCAAATAGCAGGCTGTGTTTTTTCAAATTTAATATATAATAATATTATATATTAATTATATATTAATAATATAATATAATATTTATATTAATCGGTCACAACACAAATATAATCAAAGGTAGTTTTTAAAATATTGAGTGATAATTTAGCATTTTTTCCTTCTAAACTTGGTTCTTATTATTCTGTTTTTTAATTAAAAATTTCCACCTCCTCCCATTTGCCTCCCCCTCCCCCCACTTCCCCTTCCCTCCCTTTCCAGTCCAAAGAGCAGTCAGGGTTCATTGCTTTATGGGAAGTCCAAGGTCCCCCCACCTCCATCCAAGTCTATAAAGGTGAGCATCCAAAAAGACTAGGCTCCCTCAAAGTCAGTATATGCAGTAGAATCAAAACCCAGTGCCATTGTCCTTGTCATTGTCATTGTCAGCCACGTTCAGAGAATCTGGTTTGATCACATGTTCCATCAGTCCCAGTCCAGCTGGCCTTGGTGAATTCCCATTAGATCAGTCCCACCATCTGAGTGGGTGGGTGCACCCCTCGTGTCCTGACTTCCTTGCTCATGTTCTCCCTCCTTCTGCTCCTCATTTGGACCTTGGGAGCTCAGTCCAGTGCTCCAATGTGGGTCTTTGTCTCTATCTCCATCCATTGCCAGATGAAGGTTGTATGGTGATATGCGAGATATTCATCGGTGTGGCTATAGGATAGGGCCAGTTCAGGTGCCCTTTCCTCAGATGCCCAAGGAACAAGCCAGGGACATTTCCTTGGACACCCGGAAACCCCTCTAGAGTCAAGTTTCTTGCCAACCCTAAAATAGCTCCCTTAAGATATATACTTCCCTGTATCCATATCCACCCTCCTTCCATCCCAACTTTTCCATTTCCCAAGCTCTTCCCATCCTCCCCTTCTCACTTCTCTCTCCCCCTCTCCCCTTACTCCCACTCACCCAATCTCCCAATTTTTGCCTGGCAATCTTGTCTACTTCCAATATCCAGGAGGATAAGCTTTCAGTACTGTAGCTTTGTAGTAACATTTGAAGTCAAGGATTGTGAGGTCTCCAGAAGCTCTTTTATTGTATAGGATTGTTTTGGCTATCCTGGGTTTTCTCCTTCTCCTACGAAGGTGAGTACCGTTCTTTCCAGTCTTTGAAGAACTTCTCTGGGATTTTGATGGGCATTGTGTTGAATTTGTAGATTGCTTTCAGTAAGATTGCCATTTTTCTATGTTAATTCTGCCTACCCAAGAGCATGGGAAATATTTTCATTTCATGTTATCTTCTTCAATTTCTTTCTTTAAAGATTTAAAGTTCTTGTCATACAAGTCTTCCACTTGTTTGGTTAGAGTTACTCCAAGATATTTTATGCTATTTGTGGCTATTGTGAAGGGTAATGTTTCTCTGATTTCTTCCCCAGCCTTTTTATCATCTGTGTACAGGAGGGCACTATTTTTTTTTTTTGAGTTAATCTTGTACCCTGCTACATTACTAAAAGTGTTTATGAGTCGTAGAAGTTCCTTGGCAGAATTTTTGGTATCACTTATGTAAACTATCATATCATCAGCAAACAGTGACAGGTTTACTTCTTTCCCAATTTGTATTCGCCTGATCTCCTTTTCGTGTCTTATCACTCTAGCTAGGACCTCAAGAACTATATTGAATAGATATGGAGAGAGTGAACAACCTTTTCTTGCTCCTGATTTCAGTGGAATTACTGGGAGATTCTCTCCATTTAGTTTGATGTTGGCTGTTGGCTTGCTGTATATAGCTTTATCATGCTTAGGTATGTTCCTTGTATCCCTGCTCTCTCCAAGACCTTTATCATGAAGGAATGCTGTATTTTGTCAAAAGCTTTTTTGGCATCTAGTGAGATGATCATGTGGTTTTTATTTTTTAGTTTGTTTATATGGTGGATTACATTGACTGATCTTTGTATGTTTAACCATCACTGCATCACTGGGATGAAGCCGACTTGATTATGTTAGATGATGGTTCTGATAGGTTCTTGGATTTGATTTGCCAGTATTTTATTTAATTTTCTATTTATTTTTGCATCAATGTTCATAAGTGAGATTGGTCTGTAATTCTCCTTCTTAGTAATGTTTTTCTGTGGTTTGGGTATTAGGATAATTATTGCCTCATTAAAAAAAAGTTTGGCATTTTTCCTTCTGATTCTATTGTGTGGAATAATTTGAGGAGTATTGGTATTAGTTCTTCTTTGAAAATCTGTAGAATTCTGAGCTGAAACCATATGATCCTGGGCTTTTTTTTGAATTGGCAGACTTTTGATTACTGTTTTTATTTCTTCAGCAGTTATAGATCTGTTTAATTTGCTTATCTGGTCTTGATTTAATTTTGGTAAGTTATATTTATCCAGAAAGTTGTCCAATTTCTTTAAGCTTTTCATTTTTGTGGAGTACAGATTTTTGAAATATGACCTAATGATTCTCTGCATTTCCTCCATGTCTGTTGTTATGTGCCCTTTTTTATTTCTGATTTTGTTAATTTGGATATTCTCTCTCTGCCTTTTGGTTAGTTTGGCTAAAGGTTTATTTTGTTGATTTTCTCGAAGAATCAACTCTTTCTTTAATTGATTCTTTGTATTGTTTTCTTTGTTTCTATTTTGCTGATTTCAGCTCTCAATTTGATTATTCCGTGCCATCTAGTTCTCTTGGGTGAGTTTGTTTCTTTTTGTTCTAAAGTTTTCAAATGTTATGCTAATTTATTAATGTGGGATTTTTCTCACTCCTTTATGTAGGCTTTTAGTGCTATAGAATTTCTTCTCAACAATGATTTCATTGTGTCCCATAAATTTGGGTATGTTGTGTAATCATTTTCATTGAATTTTAGGAAGTCTTTAATTTCACCTTTTATTTCTTCCTTGATTTATTAATGATTCAGGTAAGCATTCTTTAATTTACATGTGTTTGTGGGCTTTCTGGAATTAGTATTGCTGTTGACATTCTTGCTACTTTAAACCTGGCCTCCAAACTCATGAGTACAGAATTTATATGTCTTAGCACATAACTCAGTACTATTTAGTTAAATAAATAAATTTAAATAAATAATAAATAAATAAATTTAAATTTAAATTGACATGTCATAAAATTTGTGTTTACATTATAAATATAAATAAAATATTCATATTGAAATGCTACTCTCTCATTCTTAATCAGAGACATTTCTCTGTACAGTGAAGTCATAGACTACTGACTTCTCAAGATATTTAGAATAAATAATAGTTGATTGCTTAGCCCTAAAATGAATGCTTATATCAACACTTTAAAGGTCTCAGAACTTTGTGAAAGAGGGAGTAGAAGCTTAAGAGTCATTAAATGAGGAAAGGGGCTTTGACATACTATCATCAGGTCATGACATAGTCATTGCAATTATGATCTCACAAAAGTTATGGTTGCGTGCACTAGGCTAGCTCACAGTCAATAACAATTCTAGAAGTGATTCATGGTGGGCACACTGTGAAGAAGTATTTGCAATTTATGTACTTTAGGGGAGGAACACTCACTGTTTTCTTCAGTGAGACCACTTATCGGAACCCTCTCATTACTCAGTACCCCTCAGGGTTCAGAAAGGATGCTTCTATCAAATGGGACTGGCTAAAGACTCTGAGAATGAACAAATCAGCCCATACACATATTCTTCTCATGTCTCTTTATTTTTCAAAAGAAGCCCTTTCTCAGTGTTCTCTCTTATCTCAGAAAGTTTCCATTTCATATACCCTCAAAGACACAATTAGTAATTCTTAGGCAATAGCAATGATACCAGGCATTTGTCAGGGCTAAGAAGACAGATAAGACTGACAAAGCATGCATCTTTTATCTTACTTATGTCCCAGAAGGGGCATGTCTGTGAAGCTCCCAGGCATATCTGAAAAGGGTATACAGAGAAAGCGGCTATGACTTCTTAGCATGGTGAGAGGGAGCTTGTATGTTAACTACATTTGTGTGGCAAGGTAAAGTAGAAGTTTGTCATTGACAAATGTAGAAAAAAGAGGAGAAAAACATGACATTGCTGTGCATTTTCTAAACACTTCTGTTTCCACAGCATTTGTGGTAACCATAGCAACCAGCATAAGCTGCAGAAGGAAAACAGACAGTGCTTGATTTCTATTAGTATTTTCATCAAATGTTAGATAATTAAATGGAAACTCTCAGTACTAGAAATAACAGCTAAGGTAACTAGATCAAAGGGGCAACTGTGGTAGTGTAAAATTCAGAGACTGGCATTTCCAGCCTCTGGGTCAAGAAGCAACGTTGTTCCCGCTGACACATTTGTGAGAAAAATTTCCTTTCTCTGGGATCTGATTGAGAACTCAAGGCACCCCATATATAACCTATATATCAACATTATATGAAAAAATGAAAATCTATCCAGTATAACAGTACATGAAAGAATTATGCCAAATGATTGATTAATACACTGCTGAGGTTTTTTTTTGGGGGGGGATGATGAATCCTACTATGAAAAGTGGGGATGCTGTGACTTCACAGGGGTTCTACAGAAATGGCAGTGACGATTCAGAAGGCAGGTATCTTCAAAGCTCAGCCAGTGGGGTTTCCTCCAGTAGAATACATGATTAATGCAGGTTAGCCTAGTGATTTTGCCTGCTGTACTCTCACTGTGCACTCCCGTAGATCACAGCACCTACTAAACAACCTCTAACAGACAGCACTGACACACACAGAGTGTGTTCGGCAGACTTCTCACTGTAGACTCCCGTAGATCACAGCACCTACTAAACAACCTCTAACAGACAGTACGGCACACACAGAGTGTGTTAGGTAGACTTTAACTGTACACTCCCGAAGATCACAGCACCTACTAAACAACCTCTAACAGACAGTACAGCACACACAGAGTGTGTTCGGCAGACTGTGAATCAGGCAGACTTTCTTCACTACATTCTAGGATCTAGGCCACTAAGCGTTGTCCTCACCCTTCACCAAGGCAGTTTCTAATCAAGATGTGGAGTTGTGGAGAATGTTGCTAATGAATTCATCTATAAAACAGTCCTTCAACTAAAAAACTTAGAACACATTGTGGTTGATAAGGAAGAAAGATTTTAGGAGCCTGAAGTACAGGAAGTTTACTATGAGATTGTGTCTCAAATGAATTTTGAAAACAACATCCTTACTGCTTCACCAATATGACTGCCTGAATATGAACTGAATCAAGACAACAACAGTAGACATACCAAAGTGGACAAGGGAAAGTCCATGGGCCTTCAATCCTATGGAGAACTTTGACCAGTTAAGGAATTACTGAGAGATATGTCCTCCTCCAGGTAACAGCACACCAATCAGTTATCTAATATCAAATGGTCAACTTGAACATATGCCTGAGTGACAAACACAGCAGCTTTTATTTATATATTTTGGAATATATACGTATACACATATGCATGTAACAACAACTAACAAGATCAAAGTCCGATGAATGGAAAAGGAGTAAGGAGGTGTATATGAGAGGGTTTGGAGGCAGGAATAGAAAGCAGGATATTATATAATTACATTATAATCTCAAAATTGAAATAAAATAAAAGAGTGGTCCACTAAGCAAAACAACAAAAAGCAGAAACATGAAAAACACACTTCTAGGGAGAATGGTGGATGAAAGTGCTGGGCATGAAATAAAATGGACGAGAAGTAACATTACAAAGAATTCAATTTTTTTGTATGAAACTGGAAAAATGTAAATTAGTAAAATAGTGTTTTATTGTTTTTCCTTGGATTTTTTTATGTGTGTACCTTCAGTAGCCATTTCCCTCCATCTTATGTTGCTGTGATTGTGAGAAAAATGATTTCCTAACGCAGTAGGAAATTATCCATATTTTATAAACAGGCTTTTAATTTTATTTATCATATTTTTGGACTATGAAAATTTATTGTATTTCATTTTATTTTACTTTGCTGTATGTAGGTGATTGTGTTGTATAAATGTTTTTATATTAGTATGTGCATTCTGCATGCATGTCAGTGGAGATTGGAGATTTGTTCAGGGTGTCTTCTTCCTCAGTGACTCTCCACCTCCTTTGTAAAACCAGCCACAAAGTTCACCAATCACAAAGTTCATCAGTTTAGCTACATGTGCAATGACTGACTTTGTGTCAGTCATGAACAGAATCCACATAGTCAGTATTAAATATAAACTCCATTTGATTTAGAATTTCTCCTGAAGATAAGCCTCTGGGATCACCTTTCAGGAATTATCTAACCGAGCATACCCTGCCAACAAGCTAACAAAGAGTTTCCTTAATATGATATTTGAGGTGGGAAGGCCAACCCTGAATGTGGGCAGCACTATTCCCTGGACTGCGGTATGAGGGCTGCATGTAAAAAAGGAAAAGAGCTAAGCATCAGCACTCATCTCCCTTTACTTCCCAACTGTGCACAGTACCCAACTGCCTCATGCTTCTGCTCATGTGCCATTCCCACTGTGATGAATTAGACCCTCAATTTGTGAGCCCAATAAATCTGTATTTCCGTAAGTTTCTTTCATGAGGATATTTCAACTCAGCATCAAAAACAGTGTTGCAGGAGGTCGCTTGTTTGTTTCCCGGCCACCTGGCAGTTCAGACCCAAAATAATCACACAGAACTGTATTAATTGAAAAACTGCTTGGTTTATTAGCTCTAGGTTCTTATTGGCTAACACATATCTTAATTTAGCCCATTTCTAGTAATCTGTGCAT
Organism: Myodes glareolus; assembly: GCF_982192425.1. Taxonomy (NCBI): domain Eukaryota; kingdom Metazoa; phylum Chordata; class Mammalia; order Rodentia; family Cricetidae; genus Myodes; species Myodes glareolus. Next base: position 61,487,032 of record NC_142047.1, read on the forward strand.
CACCATGTGGCTGTATCTTATCGTGTATAATTCCCAGAGTCTGTCTCCCGTGAGACTACATGGCTTCTCCCTGTCTCTGCCATTCTTTCTCCCAGCATTCAGTTTAGTTTTCCTTTCCTTCCTCTATTCCCTGCACAGGCCCAAGACAGTTGCTTTATTAACCAATGGTATTTACAGCATACAGAGGGGGATCCCACATCAAAACAGTAGCTTGAATTTCCCTGTCAATATTTCAATTGGAATGGTGATCTGACATTCAGAGCAGAAACCAGACTCAGGATGAGCATACATAGCTCCCTGGCCTATCTCTACCTGTGAACCCTATGGACTGTAGTTATTTATTACTTGATGAGTCTAGATTTTGAAATACTGTACTTAACTCATCATATATTTCAGTATTTTCTGTTTTGTTTTGTTTTTATTATTCAAAGTTTACTTTGTAACTAGGCATTTTGCTTTGCCTGGTAACTGCCTTTTTAAGTGCCTAAGATCATTTATTAATGCCATGAGCCCACAATAAATACATAAACTCTAAAAAGATGTGAAGAGATTCTTTTCGAAATAAGACAACACTGAGATTGAACTCCAAGATTTCCTCTGGCAGGTCATAAGATTAACATGAGATCAACAATGATGTCTTGATTATCTGTCTTCAAATGCTCTTCTGTGTGATTACTGGTGGAAGAATCTTACTTTGGTGGGTGTTTAAATTATTGACTGCGAAAAAAAACTAGATATAAGAGCAGTTAAAAATATTAAAATACATAGGTATGGATTATTCTCTTTCAGGTAGAAATTTTTCATATTTAATTATGTGCAGCAATGTCTTACCATGGAAAGTTGAATATGTAGGAAAGTGCCAGTGGGGTCAATTTCATAAGATTTGAATTGAACTTTAACACAGTTTGAATATAAATTAAATGTGGTACAGCTTTGAAAATCCAGCGAAACTACTTTTAAAATAAGAATAAATCAATTTTTATAGAAATTATAAATAAACAGATGTTTAAACATGATATATAATTGTTCTTCCAACTTACAGTTAACAACTTGGGTTATATTCTTAGAGAGTTCTATCATGCTTGTCAACTATACAAACATATAAATACAGTGTCTATTGACACCTGCCATTCATTTTAAATACAGAGCTGCACTTTAAATAATCCTCATTGTCACAGCAAACATGGTGCTAAGGGTGGCAATTACAGGTTGATCATCGTAGTATTTGAAATATATCATATAATTGGATAATCCAGAAATTTTCAGATGTTGTGTTTCTTGTCACTAAAGCAATCTTGCAGTATAATTGACTGCCCAAATCATCTTATAATGTCCACAGAAGTGTTCTGTGTCTGTGTGTGTATGTGTGTGTGTGTGTGTCTGGTCTCTCTCTCTCTCTCTCTCTGTCTCTGTCTCTGTCTCTCTGTCTCTGTCTCTCTGTCTCTCTCTCTCTGTGTGTGTGTGTATCTGTGTGTGTCTGCATGTGTATACCTGTATGTGTATCTCTGGGTATGTTTTTGTGTGTGTATGTCTGTATGTGCTTTATGTGTAGGCTTGAGGTTGATGTCAGAAAGATTTCCTCTTTCATTGTTTTCCAACTTTGATTTTGCTTTTTGGTTTTTAGTAAGATCTCTTTCCTCACTCAGTGCTCACCAATGTCTTTAATTATCTTGCCATAAGCTCTGGGAATTCACTGCAAACACTCCCATCTCATTCCATAGCTGGGTCTGTATATGTGTAAAAACATGCCCAAATTTGACACCACTGTTCGAGTCCCAGTCAGATCCTCTTTCTTGAATGGCAAACACTTTACCAATGAAAACATCTTCATAAACTCTTGGCTAGGCTTTCATTTATTTAAAATTGATATTTTTGCTTAGAATGCCTGATCAAAGATCAAGTATTTTCTGTAAAGGTTCCTGTCTGTTGTCATATCTACAATAGTGGAGATTAGTACCAACTACATGAACACTATAATATATCTGTACTTTTACCAGATGCAACAATTAAATGTTATTAAAATTCAACTTTAACTTTATTTTGAATCTTTTACAATGGAGAATAAAATATTCTTATTGTTTGTTGTGAAACTCTGATTGGAAATTAGCCTGTACTGTGTTTTTGGACAATAGTGAAATTCTTCAAAATTTCCTTACCCTGGATCCAGGCAGCAATGGTGTCATATAATGCATTACCCATCAATGTAAACTGATTTTATATATGTATGTATATATATATATATGCTACAAAAATCACATTTTATATATACAATTAAAAACTTTAAGATTTTATAGTATAGAAATCAGTAATAAAACACTAAACTTGGGATTTAGAGAGATGGCTCGGTAGTTAAGGGCACTTGATGCTTTTGTAAAACTTGAGTTCATCAGGTGGCTCACAATCACTTATAATTCCAGCCACTGAGTACCTGACACTTTCTCTCTTTGCCACCGTGGACATATGTATACACATTGGATTATCCATGCATATACACATGCATAAATTAAATCTAAAAGGAAAGTAAATTTTTTAAATATTTATATAAAGCTAGAAGGATGAACAATATACAAACATACATAATAGTTTTTGTAGATGGATTACACAATTTTAAGCATGCTAAATACATAAACATTAATGAGATTGTCTTAAACAGAAATATACACCAATTTTTCGGTGTCAAAAGACAACTTTTGAAAACACATATTATAAAAACTTGCATCAGAAATGGTAATAAGAAATTAATGCAGTAGTATTAACAGTTATGAAATGTCTAAAGTACCTACAATCTTTTATTTGAACTTCAAATATCAAAAAGCAATGACACTTTAAGATCCACAGTGTCTAAGTTAGCCTGGTGGAGAGAGTGCTTCCATGTCTTCTTCAAGCATCACTGCCTTCATTTCAGCCAGTCCTGTGCTGGACTCCCATTCTGTTTTCACTGTTTCACTCAGGACACCAAGGCAAACTATCATTTGGGTTTGAGAGTTGTTAAGCAAATTTATAATACCTAAGAGAGACAGAGAGACAGACTGCAGTATGGCTGGGACTCTGCAAGAGAGGTTCTGTGCCATATAACTGATGAGGAGTCCATAGTCCCTTATTGTACTTGTGTTATCATTGAATCAGCTATGAAGGTGGGCAAGAATCTACATAAACAATTTTCTTGCGTACTTGAAATCAAATTACTACTTTTCTAGGAACTGTCAAAGATCAAACAAAATGCTGCAGGTTTACAGAATGGTTTGACCATAGACTACAGCAAAAATGTCTAAATTACTATGAGAAAATAAATATATAAAGACATGAAAAACAGTATTATAGATCAAAGCCAAGTTTTTAGGTGGGCAAAAAGTATTAAATGTTCCAAAGTATTTCAGAAGTTTGCTTTGTGAATTAAAGGAGAGTCAGACAATTTCTAAATAAAAAATGGAAAAAATATACTTGATTCAGGACACATGTAGTTTAAAACTCTGAGCAAACTATAAGTGATCGAAAGTTATTTGTTTGAATAATAAAAGCATTTTGAAACCCATGTGTTATGCTAATGAAATATTACATATTGAGATTTTAAGATTAAGAAGTAATAGAAAAAATACCAAAACAACCAACAAAAATATGAAAATTAATTCAGAAACACAGACTCTGGCCAGAAAAACAGAGCCAATGGATACATAAAGGAAAGAGTGTGAAGGAAAATCCTAAATATTACTAACTAAATAAAATAATATTATTTGTGTCTGAACATATTTTTAAAAATAGCTTAAGTTTTAATGGCAGAGTGATGTTCCATCATGTAAATGTGTATTTTCTTTATCCATACATCAATGATAGGCACGAAGATTGTGTATAATTTCAGGCTACTATGGATAGAGCAGCAATGAGCATAGTTGATCAAGTGTGTTTGTTAATAGTTCCAGTCTTCCTGAGAAACAGCCACACTGATTTCTAGAGAGTCTATACAAGTTTCTACTAAATTCACACATAAACAAATTGAACCAAAAAAATTATCTTGATTGATGCAACCCAGACCCACTAAGTAAAATACAGAATAAACTCACTTATATGTGAATGTTACCTGTTTAGTCAAAGATAAGCAATGTACAAACCATAAAACACAGAGGTTATGTATAGAATAAGGGACAAGGGAGGAGGGACATATCTCCCTAAGACGGTGAAATAGAATAGATAAGAACATTCTCTTTAATTAGAATAATTAAGGATGAGGGTCGGAAGACTAGAACTGGAGCAAAAGCATCAAATGATGACAGCAAGTGGGGAGAAAGAGGGAGATGAAGAAGCGAACACAGAAAGACTGCAAAAACTGATCATTTGTAAACAAACTACTCTTAAGGGTACACTGCATGCCCAGCAGTAGATGGCCAACAAAAAATGAACTCATTTGGGATCTTTGGGTGTTCCTTGTCTCATAATGCCATGTAAGGGCTTCATTTTTATTTTTATCTTTAAGTTTATTGTTATTCTTATCCTACATGTTTTGCAAATACATCATGAATTCTAGGCTTGTGTTTTTATGAGATTCCTATATATTCACACAAGTATGTCTGTATGCCTGTATCTATTTCTTGTGACACTTCAAGGGCTCTTTTCTTCTGTTTGTTTGTTTTATCTTATTTCAACTTGTTTATTTTTATTTGATCTTATTGTACTATATTTTACTTTTAACATTATTCCTTAGATGCCTATTTGTTTTCTAAAGGCAGCAAGAAAGGGAGAAACTAGCAGAAGTAGAGGGAGAAGAAACCATAATCAGAGTATATTGTATGAAAAATTACTTTCAATAAAAAAGAAAGAAAATACTGGTTGACATAGTTTAAGATGTAATGTACATATTAGTGTGTGCCTGTATGTGTACATGTGTTCAAACACACACACATGCACATATGTATGCTCATGAATTGTGCTAAGAGACCAGAAGTTGATGCTGGGGTACCTTCTCTTCAGTCACTGCTCTACCTTATTGACTGAGACAAGACCTGATGTTAATTCTCTCATGGAGGTATCTGAATTCTTCTGTCTTTCTCCAGTCTCCAACTAGGACTAGAGTTACAGACATGCATAAATAGCAATGACTAGATAGCACGTGGAACCTAAAGATTTAAAATCATTTCTTTTTTTCTTGTGGTGCAAGTTCTTAACACATTGAGCCTTGTCTCCATCCTAGTTACGGTATTTTTGATGCCTTGGTCATACTTTGAAGTAAATACCAAGTAAAGACAGAAAGTTAATCACCAGCCCTTAGAATGTACAAATATTTAACTGTATTTCTATATATTCTATGAAATTTTACAACCACAAATTCATTTTCCAGTTATTTTTTTTAATTTCAAATTAGCTTATAGACAAACCACTGTAAAGTCATTCTGTGGACATCTACTCCTGCACAAACTGCAGGGCAGCTTTTCAGACCACTTGCTGTAATGTCCAGCCTCATGTGTCCAGACAATGGTGACTAGACCAGTGGGCTCTGTAATGTTTGATACCACTTATTGGATAATATAAAAAACACTTTGCAATAAATTTTAGGGTTAAAATAATTCTCTTTACTGACTGAATTTTAGTGAGGGCTAACTGCAATAGAGGAAACAGAGAACCAAAGAGTGTGTGAGCACTTATTTGTCCAGTGTGTAAGGTAGCAATCTCTTCAGGGTTCCCTAAGGCCATGACTAGTGACATAGACTTCCCTGTGACAGGGAACAATTATGTTAAACAGCTGAGTGTAAACCTAATGGTTTTTCCCATCATTGAGTACTCATTCATACTTGCTTCCTCTGCATTTATTATAAAGGATTTCCACAGAGAGTGTGTGTGAATTTGTTGCTGTTGGTGACGGTATAAAAAAACACCAGGGCCAAATAATTACTGAAGTGATAAAGTGTTTCACAAGTTTTGAAGGATCTATATATAAATGGATAGCATTTTCTGTGTATTCATATATATAAATATTTATGTATGTGCACACATGTACCTGTCTAGACATGTATATACAAACAGGTACATGTCTACTTGTGTGCATTGAATTTGAAGTCAGGTGCCTGTCTCATTTACTTTTCCATCTTGTTTGTGAAAAGGCCTTCACAAATCCTTGAGCTCACCAATTTTAGATGAACTGATTGACCAACGAGTCATGCCCTTTTCTCTGCCCACTAGTACTGATTTCTGGAGTTACAGGGTACAGGTTTCCCTCATGAACTAACTTTCATTCTATGCAATGAGAGTGTGCAGAGTTGGAAGCCATGCCTTGCACAGAAGAAAATGACAAGTACCCTGTGTCTTGATCTTAGACCCTATTTCTTGGGTAGTGCAAACATGTTTGTCCTTAGAATAAGAGAGCATTCTCTCACTGTGGAATGTGTCCAAAGAAGTAAACAAACATAGTGATGCCCAAGGCGGATACAAGATGTTGATGGGAAACTTAAGGTAGAAGCTGGTTTCAGGAAGAACGGGTGGACAGGTGGGCAGTGAAAGCTTCTGATACTAACCAATCTAATAAATTTATCTCTTTAATTTTCCATATCTTTGATTTCCAGGCAGGTGATAGAATTCAAGCTGGTTAAAGAATTGAATGCTCAGGGGTGAGGTTGCCTTGCCTTTCTCACAGTCTTATGTAATTAGAATGGGAGGAAAAAATTAAGAAAATACTTATGCTTTTTTTCTTTCAGATGATTTAGATAACAAAGATACTTGCAGTTTTTAAAATTAGTTTAATCCACATTGAGTTGGGATTTCATTTGAATAATGCTGCCTGAGATTTGTATAAAGCCTCTCCAAAGAGCTGAAGGAGTTTTATAGACACTATTTAATTATTTTTCATAATAGCCTTGGGTAAGGGAGAGCCGGAGCCAGTGGCCCCATTATCATAAATGGAGATAGGAAATAACTCGGCTCTCTTGCAGAGTAGTTGTCATGGTCGTGTGCACATGCTCCTCAGCTCATCCAAGCACTTTTCCTTCACTTTGAGTTTATCAGTTCGATGCATGGATACAAGTTTTCTGCAATGCATTACATTGCATAATCTTAAAAATATCAACAATAAAATATCTCAAACTTGGCTTTAACTTGTGCAAAATATGAATACTCAAATATGATGTGTTTCATTTTAAATTTTATTTACCCTTATCAAAAATATAAACATATTAAATTACATATAATAGTTGGAGATCACCTATGTGATGTTTAAGTCAGTCTCTACATACCCAAGCCCTCAATATTTACTATCATTGTTCTTGAAATTTGTCTGTGTCCTTTCTTCTAGTTCCCTGAAATACACAGTTCAACGCTATTGGTCTATAGTGCCCTACTATGCAGTAACTACTGGAGGCATTGGCTGCCACTGTAGCTAAATAACCATTGAGCAATGTACCCAGATCTTCCTCCTCTTTACCTTCACTAGACTCTGACAACAACAATTTCACTTTCAAATCTTTCAGGTGTTGAGAAGAGTTATTAAAATATTTCAAGTTCTCCTCAGTAAATTGGGAGTGTGGGGGTCACAGGAGAGAGTGAAAGGGGAAATGGGAAGAAAGAAGGGGAGCAGAGAAAAGGTATAGCCAAATAAAAACAATTAAAAAGAGAAAATATTTCTTATCCAAATCTTGCACTTATTAACATTTTGCACCTTCTTTTTTCAGTTCATGTAATAATCTCAAGACTTTTTTATGTTGGTGTAAATGATTAGAGTACTAGTGTTTGTGTGTGTGAGTTCACATCCTCATGTATGTGAAAGTACATGTGTGTGGCAGTGAACTTGTGTATGTGTACACTTATTTGTGGAGGCCAGAATAGTCTCAGCTGTCATTTCTCTGGTTTAGTGCACCTTGTTGTAGTTTTAGAAAGGTTCTCTCACTGGACTATAACTCACCAAGAGTCTGGACTGCCTGAAATAAATCCTTAGAGATTCTTCCATCTCTCATCCCAAGCAGAGAGAGGGATTGAAGGTATGAGTCACTTTGAGTGACTTCTTAAAAATTATCATCTTTGGAGAATCCAACTCTGTGCTGATGCAGTATAATGAAAATGTATCTTATATCATAAGAGACTGAGATGTTTGCTGTACCTCACAGATAAAATTAATAAGGCACTCTAATGTCACTTAAGACTACTATTCTGCTATGTATTCAGCTTGTTGTTTAACCTGCCTGCAAGAGAACAATGGAGTAATCATCATTTACTTGTCTTTGATTTCCTAAGTAATCAGCGTCCACAGTCTAGGCTAATACATAACTGTAGTATGTATTATTATGTACTCTTCCATGGCCCTGACACACACACACACACACACAGCATTTGTATCATTTTTTTGAAAGCAGAAAACAGGTGAAAACAGTGTTCTAAAATATACAATAAAGTTTGAAACAAAAATTTTGGTTATTGGCTGATAAAGAGTATTATTATCTGTTGTCCTAGTCAGTGAGTGTAGATGGAAACTTCTGGCCTGCCCAGTCCTGAAGGTGTCAATCCCAACAAAACACACAGAGGTTTCCATTAATTATAAAATGATTGGCCTATAAGCTCAGGATTATTATAAACAAGCTCCTACAATGAAATCAACACATAATTCTTTTCTTCGTTTTTCCACGCGGTTTGGTACCTTTTCTTAGTGCAGCATTCTCATTTTGCTTCCTCTGTGTCTGGGTAGTGACTGCAGACTGAGCCTTTCCTCTTCTCAGGATTCTCCTAATCTGATGACCTCAACTATACTTCCTGCCTGGCTGCTGGACAATCAGCATTCTATTAAACTAAAACAAGTGACAAATCTTTACAGGGTATAAGAGCATTATCCCATGGCAAGTGAGGATTATTTGGAGTCAGTGACTTAATCCTTTGTTATACTCTGTTCAAGTAAAGTCTCCCATTCCTCCCTCATGTGATGCTTCCCTACACTGTTAAATAAATAGAGAAGATCATTGATAAGTACAGCCAAACACAGAGTCCCACATCAGTTACACACAAAACAAAAACAAACACACAGCTCTAATTGCAGAGAGACACTTATAGGAACATCAACTCAGAGATACAAGGGCAGATACACAAGACAGTCTACAGACAGGCACAGAATCAGTTTTTATAACAGAATGTCAGAGGATAGAAGACACAGGAAGCATGAAGAAGACAATTCAAATCTGAACTTGCTCTGGTTATGTGACACCAAAGTGGGGGGTGTTTTTATTTCTTAGTGCAACACCAATGTTTTATTGGTGATTTGAAGTTAATCACTAATGTCTATACTTCACACACATATTACTCAAACTCCCATGCAAGACAAATTCTATTGTGACTGAGCCATCCTTCCTTCACTGATCCCAATGATTATCTGTCTGCATGGTATTTCACTATAAATGTATATCTCATTTTTATGCATTCCCCAGTTAATGAAAACTTAGGGGTACACTCTTCTGAGCTAAAGTTCTGCAATAAGTTAAGAAAAGGGGGATTGTAGATCTGTGACACAGAAGTGACATTTTGAGAATTTAATTCTAATGCATCAAAGGACCAATGTTTAGTAACATATGCATAAGACCTTCAGAACCACACTAATTCCCTTAACTATGTGATACTAACTTACAATGCCAAGTTCAATATTAGGAACAGAGCCAATATTTGTAAAATATGCAACACAATGTTCACTTTCAACTATTTATTTACTTCCTTTTATGTTGTTAGAACCCAGCTGATTTCAGACTTAGCTTTGTCTTCAGCATGCTCCTTGAAACCCATCCGCCATCCCTCTGCATGTATTTTAGCAGCTAGATATTTCCTACTCACTTATTTCTGTCTGCTCTCTGCCCCTGAGCTGTCTACAACATCAGTCCCTACTTTCCCATCATTTCTGCAGAGCTTTAGTTAAGTTTCCATTTGTACTGGCTGCACAGGTCTAACTGTCTGTAGAAAATATTTCATTGTTTCTACTGGTGAGAAGCAGCCACGATGATGAATAAATTTCCATGTGCCATAATGTCCATTCAGCTGTTTACACAAGTAGGTGAGACTGGGTAGATACATACTGGAAGAAACACCTTTTGCAAGGTAGGAGCCCAGGTTCTCCCTGTTGAACCATCATGTGTCTAAGTATTCCTTATACTACTTTCAAAAGTAAGGCATGAGAATTAAAAAAATGTATAGTAAATTCTCTCTCTCTCTCTCCCTCTGTATATATGTATTGTGTATGTATGTATATATGTATGTGTAGTCAATGAGTGTGATTTATGCACATGTATTTGTGCAGGTGATGTACCCCTGCGTTAAGCCCAGAGGCTAGAGGAGAACGTATGACACCTGCTATATCATGTTCAATCATATTTCCATAAGACAGGATAGCTTACTATTGTTGGAGGCAGGCTGACATACAGCAAGCTCCAGCAGTATTGATGTGTTCACTCCCACATTAGGGGGATGATGAACTTAACTTGAGGCTGTGTCCATGTTTTTACATGGATTTTGGGAAATTTTCTTAGTTATGTTTATTATTGCTGTGATGAAATATCTAGCTTGCTTCAAGTTGACATGAAATTAGCCATGACAAGTGGGCCATTTTCAACTTGACACAGAAAACATTGCTTTCAGTTAGAATTATTACTTTCTCGTTTATCCCCAAGATGGCATGTTAATAATAACAGGATAAACTTAACTCATTTTAAAAGTCCCACAGTCTTTACAGATTCAAGCATATTAAAAGTTCAATATGTTTAAAATATCCAATATCTATAAAAATTCCAAATCTCTTTTAAAAAGTGGAAGTCTTTTACCTGTGGGTTCCTTTAGCTAAACATAACCATGTTTTATCTTGACTCCCTCAAATAAACTATTTTGCCACTATAAAAAAAAGTTGAAAATAGCTGGTCAGTGGTGGTACACACCTTTAATTCCAACACTCGAGAAGCAGAGACAGGTTGGTCTTTGTGAGTTCGAAGTCACCTTAGATTACAGGAGAGTTGTGAATTCCAGAATGGGCTCCAAATCTAAAGAGAAACCTTGTCCTAAGAAAAGCAAAACAAAAAGTTGAAATTAAATTGAATACTTTCTTCCTATAAGAAGGGATAACCAGAACAAAATCACAATCCTATCAAAGCATGAAAAGAATCCAACACTATACTAACACATTGCCCAGTGTCTGAGATGCACTAACAATCCTCTGGGATCCTCCAACCCTGGGTCATTTCTCTTGCTCTAATCTCTACAGCACACAGTCTGTCTCCCCAGCTTCAACTGTCTCCACTTTACCACCGCTGCTGTTCTTAATGACACCTCATGGTCCTGGCATCTCTGAAATGCTGGGGTCTCTCATTGTATCTGGGCTGCACTTCCACTAATGACCTCTTCACGACTCTCTTAGAGAATCCAACTCTGCCACACAGTGGTCTCTGCTGCTCTCCATGGCCCCTTCCTGCCTTCAGAACCAGTGCCACCGGGGTGACTTTTACACCACCGGGTTCAGTTGCCAACACACAGTGCGATCCCAGAGACTATGGAACAGAGCTTCTGTGTGCTGACTCTGAGGAAACACTTCCCACAAGATTTCAACCATGCTGGTCTTCTCTTAATCTCAGCTGAGGCTTCGGCCCCAGGTAACTAGTATTCGTTGTCCCAGCAGTTCAGGAGTTTTACTGCAGTGGTTGTGGTCTCCTGTAAATTACACGCGATTCTTCAGCTTCAGCTCACACTGCATGTTCTTCAAGCAATAGCCGGTTAGAGTGTTGCTTCCCTTGGACACTACACAAGCCAGGCCTACACTGTCCACACTGCTCGCCTCATACGTACAGCCCAAGCTCTTATGGAACAGCTCACTGAGCAGTGAGCACTCAGTGACTTTTCTGTCTGTAGATTTCAGTCCTTCCTCAATTCTCCCAAGTCAGGTCCGCCCCAGCAACTAGTTGTGCTTACTAATTACTCCTGATGCTAATTTGTCCTACTAAGGATGACTATTTCTGTTAAGAAACACCATAAACAAAAGCAACTTGGGGGAGGAAAAGGTTTATTTCACTCATAAACACACACACACACACACACACACACACACACACACACACACACACACTTCCATCATTCATCAAAGGCAGTGAGGGCAGGAACCTGAAGACGGGAGCTGCTTATGCTCTTGCTTCCTATTCCTTGTTCAGTCTGCCTTTTTTCACAGAATCCAGGGCTATCTGTCCAGGGATGGCACCACCCACAATGAGTTGGCCCTTCCAACATCAGTCACTAATTAAGAAAATGCCCTCCAAGCTTGCCTATGGCTTGATCGTATTGAGACATTTCCTCAATTGAGGCTCCCAACTCCATGGTGACTCTAACTTGTGAAAAACTGACGAAACTACCCAGAGTGGGATTCAAACTCAGGTCTTCATGCTTTCACAACAAGGGTTCTTACTGGGACATCGCTGCAGCCCTGTTAAATTTTATTTAACAACACAAATTAACTTTTTAAATTATTGAAATAAAAAAAATCAGTATATTCTGTACTGACTTGTACATTTAATGGCTGGTAACACCAGTATTCAAAGTTTAAAGCCACAGTGCTGAATGCCTAAAAATACAATTCTTTAAAGCGAATATATTGGCAGACAAGACTCACGGTACTTTGTCAAACACAGAGGCACCATGCTGTACAGACGTTCTGTGACAATGAAGAACTAGCAAGTTGCTACTCAGTCAGCACTCACATCATGGTGCTTCAAGGAGGGACTGAGCTCTGGCAGTTTGGGGTTTTATGACGGTTACATTTAATCTATAAACCAACTTCCGGGAGAAAATTTTGAATAATTTGCCTTTTGACTTATTCTAGTTCTGCAATACTTTCTTGTTGTAGTAATTATGCTGGTGTTGTCAATTTGTCACACGACAGAGTCATTAAAGAGGAGAGAGCCTCAGCTGAGAAAGTTCCTCCAGGAAGGAGGTCTATAGGCAAGCCTGTGGGGCACTTTCTTATTTAGTAGTGATGGTTGTGGGATGCCCAGGCCACTGTGGGTTCTATTAGAAAGTAATCTGAGCAAGTCAGTAAGCAACACCTCTCCATGGCCTCTGCATCAGTTCCTGCCTCCAGGTTCCTGCCCTGCTGGAGTTCCTGCCCTGGCTTTTTTCAATGGTGAACTGTTATGTGGAAGTGTGAGATATCTAAACTCTTTCCACCCCAAGTTGCTTTTATTCATTGTGTTTCATCATAGCAATGATAACCATAATTAGGAGAGTAGTGTCAAGCTTCAGCAATGACTCTTCTGTAGAATACCTGCCAAATCACCAGCTTAAATCTTTTGTGTTTTGGTTTCCAATTATCAGCTTAGTCCTTCATTTGTATATTGCATCGACTGTGACCATGGGTACAATGTCAAACAAACAAGAGAAAGGTAAATCAAGTCAAGGCTGGGAATAAGGCAGCTGGCAGCATGCTTTCCTGGGTTCAGTCCTAGCAACAAATGTGTCATTCCAGGATGTGGGCAGGTGGAAGCAGGAGAGTCAGGAGTTCAGCATCAGCCTAGGCTGCCCGGAAACCCTCTTGAAAACTAAATAACAGCCTTATAAAACAGCGAAGACTCGAAGACTAAGGGAATGATGTCTGCTTGCAAGTGTGAGGTTTTCTAAAACCTCTTTTTACAAGATCTTTTTATATTCATAAAGTACAATGCTGGGAATTGAGCTCAGCCTTGGGAACACTCTTTGAGAACACTTACCTCGGAGCCTGGGGCCTTACCTTGGAATGCTCGATGGGAATCATATTTCTGCCACTGTGATGTGTAGCCTGACCCGAAGCAACTTCGCGCAGGAAAGGGTTTAGTTTAGCTTCTAGGTCATAGTCTGGCCCTGTGGGAGGTCAGGGCAGGAACACAAGCAGGAGCTCAAGCAGAACCGGGGAGGGATGCTTCCCCTTGACTTGATCACAGATTTATGCTTACTCAGCTTTTTTATACAGGCAGAATCACTTGCCTAAGCATGCGCTCACCCACAATGACTAACCCATCCTACACCAATCAGCAATCGAGAAAGTGCCCCACAGACACGTTCAAAGGCTAATAAAATCCAGGTAATCCCTCAATCTAGACTCTCTTCTCAAGTGACCACACCGTGTCAAATCCACTGTCAATGCTAACTGGTACAGTTAACCTGAAATTATCATACTAAATTTTTGTATTTTGCAATATTTGTCTAATACCCTTTTCCTTAGATATTTTGTTGTTGAGATGGGGCCAAGAGGTAGCCCAGGATGACCATAATCTTGCAAACTTCCCTCTTGGGTCTCTTGAAATTCAGATTCCAGTTATATCTGGAAATACCCAACTTAATGATTTTAAATATACTTTCTAGGACCAGACAGGTCTATAGCTTTCCACTTTTCTTGTTAAATTTGTAATGTTAAAGATTATCAGTGTAAAAGAATGATGGTTCACAACCATCATAGCTAGTTTCAGGAGATCTGGTGCTCTCTTCTGGCAGATGGGAACTGCAGGCACCTAGCACACAGACAATCAGAACACCATGACACCTAAAATAAAATCAAATTTTGTTAGAAATCCAAACTATATTAATGGATTTATTCAGTTGCGTGTGGGATAGCAGAAGTGCGGGGACAAAAATACAATTAGGGAGTGTGCTATCCCCCCAAAATATGGGTCCTAGGCATATAACTCAGGTCCTCTCGGAGCCCTCTTTCTGACTGTGGACTAGTGTTTTATAAGCAACACACCATGGCTTAACTCTCTGCCAGCCAACCTTTCTTTTTTAATATTAGACATTAGTTCATTTACACTTTATTCAGTTGCTCATATGGCTTCATCTCTGCTGGTTTCTTTCCTTGGGGCTGTCTCACTCCCTGCCATGTTTGGATTTATCTCATCATGACTTTCTCTCTTATTAGTATTTTAGCATATATATTAGAAATTTTAGAATGTGGTTTCAAGATAAGGATGTTTAATGCAGGTGGATATGTTAAACCACATAAAAATACAGGATCTTACATTGCTCCAATTTCGTCTGTCATGATTTATTGTTGTGGAATAATTTGATTCTATTTCAATGAATTTTTAAAGCCAACATTAGGTTGTCATTACACAGTCAGGGTTCACTTAGGTGGAGCCCATAGCATTCTTCACAGATCTGCCTTCTCCCTGTGCATGCTGCTGTCCTCTAATTTTGTATAGACATTGCTGCAATTTTGCTTGTATTCTTTGAGAAGCAAGGTCATTCAATCGTAGTTGTTAAACAAATGCTTTACCTTTGTTCATGGAGGATTTTCCCTTCTATTTGTGCTGCTTCTCAGGTTTAGAACGTTTGATTACCTCTGTATATGGAAGTCGGATGTAAACTTGTCTTTTTTCAAATCCTTCTTTGTATTTGTGAAAGGTAAAAATGCTCCTCTTTGTTTCTTTCTCTTCTTTTTTCTTTTTCCAACCTTTCCTCCCACCTTTCTTTCTTTCTTTCTTTTGAAATTCAGGTTTCCATTGATTTTACTTAATTTTTGTTACATTAGAATAAATCTTTAAAAACTTTGGATGGAAAAATATATATAATTTTATATATATAAAATTATTTTTATATATAATATAATATATAATTATATATAATTATTTATATAGAATATAAAATTATTTTTATATATGAAATTATATATATATATATATAATTGTTTGAGATCATAGGGCAGGGCAATGATTTTCTCCTTCAACCACGTAGTCCCCAGGAGGCAGAAGGCACCTTAACTTACTGAGCTATATGGCATACCATAGGTTTTACTTTAATTTTTTATAAAAATGTTTGGATTCTTGAATCTATAAATATCTTTGGTCAATTTTCTAATAATATTTATCTAATAATATTTATCCTTCATTTGTCCCATTTAAATATTCCCTTTTCCATACCTTTTCCTCCTTTCCCTGAACACAGAGAAGTTAATACAATAGAAAAAAGAACGCTACTCTTGGTCTCAGAATCTAGAAAGCTATATATTTGAAGGAGTTCTTTATGAAAAGTATTCTTTCTTAATATAATGCAGTAGTGTGAGGTGAGCATCCATTCTCTTTCTCTGCAAAGTGGAACAGTGAGAAGTGAACATCTGCTTCTATCTTGGCACAGAAGAGTTTGTGAGGTGCGTGCCTATTGCATGGCTTCTTCAAGTGCCCCACCCACAGGTAAATTCACACTTCTGTTTTCTTTTGTCAAACAATGCCAAAAACTACTGCAACATAATCAAATCAAGTAGTTTCTACAAAAATGTATTTATAATATCCATAACTTCCACTATTTTCTATAGAAGGAGGCTGCTCATTTGTTTCTCAGCTGCCCAGACTCCCAGAATAACCCCATAGAAACTGGAATAATTAAATCACTGCTGGGCCTATTACCTAACTTCTCATTGGCTAGCTTTTATATTATAATTTAATCCATTTCCATTATTTATATTTACCATGAGGTCTGTGGCCTACCAGCAAGGTTCTGAAATCCCTGTCTCCTGTGGCAGCTAAAATGCTTCTCTCTGACTCTGCCTCCTTTCTCCCACCGTTTAGTTCAGTTTTTCTTGCCTAGCTATGTTCTACCCTGTCAGGCCAAGCCAGTTCCTTATTAACCAATGATATTCACACCATACAGAGGGGAATCCCAAATCACTTCTGTTTAAATAAAAAGGAAGGTTTTAAATTAAACACAGAAAAATTCCATACAGCAAAATATATATAAAACAAAAATTACAGATATAATATTTATATCTACTATATCTATTTTCATATCTAAGGAAAACTATAATTATAAATATCTATTTTCCAACTCAATCAAAGACCACAGAAGGATATATTTCCTAGGTAAACAGGAAGTGCATAGTAAGCAATTTCCAAACTCTAGAATTAACAGAGACATCTCACTGCCCGGAAAGTCATCCAAAGTTCTTTGTATCATTAGGGCATCCATCTTTAGTCTACAGACCCATAATATCCAGCAGACTTTTCCACAAAGCAGGAAATTTCAAAGACAGCTCCACATGTATTGGCTGTTTGTCACTAACTTTCTTTTGTGTCCTGAATGTATCTGGTAGACTCTTTCATGAAGGAGGAATCCTGAAGGCCCTTTTTCCCCTTTACACAAATTCAGCAGCCATTTTCTGTGGGTCCTGCATGTCCAGTTTATACAGTATAACATCAAGCACTCCAGGCAAGAGCAATTTCTTGCCCAAATGGCTAGCAAACTTCATAAGTCTTCTTCTCAGTGCCCATCTTCCTCTTAAAGTACATTGGTGCTGCCAGGAGCAGATTTGTCTCCCTGTCATGAAAAGTCTAAAGCTCTTAAACATTTTAAATGCCATATTCTGTAGTTCTTGAAAGGTTTGAAGAATGCCTATCCATCTGAAATACATCTCTGTACATCTAGAAAATCTAACTAACATGACTACAAGCTTGACTATTATAGATGATTATCTATTAACCTATATTTCTTCATACATTGAATTTTAGAATGGGTCACAACACAATACCTTAATCAAGAGCAGAAATACACATATAACAAAATTGACTTTAAATTTGTATCAATAAACCAAGATCTTTACAAATGCAAAGTATTCATATCTATAAAATATCCCCCTTAAAATGTAAACAAACAGTTATAAACAATTTTTAGGAATATGGATATATTCCTCTCCAAAATGTTTTCTACTTTATGTTGGGTGAAGTATTTTATTTTTTTGGCGGGGGGGTGTTAACAGTGACCTTTCAGGGGGTTTTGGTTCATCAAACCATATTTGCCTGAAAGAATTCCACAGGTTCTCATCCTTTGTGGAAACAAATAAGAACCTCTTTTCCAAAGCAACATATTCTTAGACCCAAATTTTGGAGACAAAATACTTTTAAAGTATATTGGTTGGTTATTTAGCTCCTTCACAGTCAAAAATTTCAAAGAAAACACACATACACACACACACACACACACACACACACACATACACACACACACACATCCCAGACTCTCTATGTATGTTTTATATTTACAAGGCTCATTTATTTCTACTCTACTACATTTTAATATTTATTTTATTATCTGGTAACTTCTCTAAAAATTCTACACAAAATAGAAAATATCTGCAAATATTCACATTCTAGTTTATGATACACTGGGTCAGTAATTTGAGTGAAAATCTAAAGTGGTGATTATCAACCAATGTCTCACAACTCCCTTTGGGGATCAAATAAGACTTTCATAAGGGTTACCTGTAAGGTACCCTTCATATTTGATATGTACATTATTTTTCACAGCAGTAGCAAAATTACAGATATAGAGTATGAATGAAAATAATCTTATGTTGGGGGTCACCACAAAATGAAAAACATTTTTGAAGAATTTCAGGTATAGAAAGGTTAAGATTGATTGCTCTAAAGGAAGCTAGAAAATGAGATAAACTTAAACAATGCAGCAGTTTACAGATGGGTGATGGGCTATAAATGCATGAGTGTCATTTCCTCTCAACCATGCTATGGTAGACAGAGGGATGTGGAGCACTACACAGCAATGTTTACTAACATGTTTTATATTCAATATTAATAGTTACCCTGTTTTATTTTTATATCTTTGGTTTGTGATCCACAATGAATAATCTGTTTATTTGAGTTAGTGTCATGATAAACTGCACATCAAATAATCTACATAACTATGTCTTCACCAGTTTAGTCTTCTAGATTGGGAGCTGAAGTTTATCTAGGGTTTAATGTCAACAACTACAATGGACAAAATAAATAAAGACATAAGTGTACAATGGATAGAGTCATTGTACACAATTGTAGGGGAGTGGTGTGGGAAGTCTATGTGTTGTTTTTATTAGTTAATTAATAAAGAAACTGTCTTGGCCTATGATAGGGCAAAATAACTCATCTACATGGGAAAAACTAAAGTGAATGCTGAGAGAGAGGAGGTAAGATCAGAGAGAAGCCATGGAGCTGACAGAGATAGACACTGGGAACATTAGCCAGTAATCCCCACAGCCACATGGCTATACACAGATTAATAGAAATAAGTTAAATCCATATGTAAGGGTTAGTTACTAAGAAGCTACAGCTAATTGGCCAATCAGTGATTTAATTAATATAGTTTCTGTGTGATGATTTCGAGGCTAAGTGGCTGGCAACCAACAAGTGGCTCTCTCCTCCAACAAATTGGTACCAATGTGGCTAATTAAAATCCACATAAAACTTGAGAGAGCTTAAAAAGTAACTTTTGACACAAAAGAACAGAATTTAGCACAGCTTCTTGGTAGTCAGCATTTTGCTGGTGGTATGCCACAGGTCCTTTAAGAGAGTTTTTCCTAATTAAGCCTTAGTATGATAAAAGCCACTCTGTTTTGAAATGCTGGCTTTCTGGGCTGTGCTGCCAGCATGATCTCTGATTCTTCCAGGAGCCCAAATATTTCGATGGGGTTTGTGAGCCCCATACTGCGGCTTGATTGATGGAAACCTGGACTGGCTGTGTGCCTGGAAGTGGGGTGTGTGTATAGCTCTCAGAGGTAGTGAGAAGCTCTGCCATACTAGAGTGGGTGGAGCAGGAGGTAATGCCATATTATCTCTAGCAACAATGCAGTTTAAGATTATAAGAAGGCCTTAGCATTTTAAGAAGTGTTCCTAGGCAATAAAGAATTACATATTCACAATAGTACAAGTTCAGACATAAAAGACCTCTAAATGGGTCACAATGTTGGATAAATGTATGCAGACTTGGAGAAAGAAGAAAAACAGTATAGAAAGTTATAAAAAGAAGTAAATGGTTTTGAAAAAAATAAAACAGTCATAAAAGAGACAGAGTTCAAATAATCATACATTAAAGGAGTAAAGAAAAATAAGCCACATAAAGATGGAATATACACAGAGACTCTATAACATGCATATTTTTTTGAATTTTTTTGACTGTGAAGGAGCTAAGTATAGATAGACATTTCCTTGTATGGACTGCTAAACTAAACCAGCATGTGTATTATATAGGAATCTTGTCTTCAAAATTTGGGTCTAAGGATATGTTGCTTGGGAAAAGACATTCTTATTTGTTTCCACAGAGGATGAGAACCTGTGGAATACTTCCAGACTAATGCTGTTTGATGAACCAAGATACCCTGAAAGGTTACCTTGAACACCCCTCAAAAAATAACTTCTCCAATTAAATATCAGGAAGAAGTTTGGACAGACCTTCACCCATATCCCCAAATATTGTCTATAAATGTTTATTTACACTTAAATGGTTATATGTTATAGAGATTTGCATTGATATGGATGTTAGTTTATTGATACAAATTTAAGGCCAATTTTGTTATACTGTGTATATATGTATTTCTGCTCTTGACTAAGGTATTGTATTTGTCCAGCAGACTTAAAAATATAATGTACAATTAAGAAATATAGATTAATAGATAATCAATTATTATAGTCAACTTAGACTTTCTATGTGTATAGAGATATATTTCAGTTAGATAGGTATTCTTCAAATCTTTCAGAGATCTTCAGAATATTGGATATAAAATGTTTAAATACTTAAAACTTTTCATGACAATGAGACATATCTGGTCTTTGCAGCACCAAGCTACTTCAAGAGGATGATGGATGAAGAGGCTCTTTATAAAGTTGGTTGTCCATTTAGCAAGAAACTGCTCTTGCCTAGTCTGCTTGATAAACTGGACATGCCAAACCCACAGAAAAATGACTGCTAAACTTATCTAAAGGTGAAATGGTCCTTTGGGGTTCCTGCTCATGAAAGAGTTTGCTAGACATTCTGCAGAACACAGAAAAATGTGATGGACAAACTGCCAGTATAAGCAGAACTGTCTTTGAAATTTCCTCAGTGGAAAAGTAAGCAGGATACTATGGGTCTGTAGGGTGAAGATGGATGCCCCAATGGTACAGAAGAAATTAGGGTGTATCCAGGTAGGTAGATCACTCTGTCAATTCTAGAATTTTGAAAGTTACAAACTATGAACTTATTGTTTACTTAAGTAATATTTTATCTTTCTGGAGTCTTTGATGGAGTTGAAGAATGCATTTTTATTTTCATTATTCATGATGAAAAATAAAATAGTTATAAATATTGTAACTTTAATTTTTGCATGATAACTGTTTTATTATATGTTATTTACTATGTTAAGACTAAAGTGCTCCTTTTGTTTAAACAGAAAAGGGGAAATGATGTGAGAGATCCTTCTGTTTCTATGTTGTTTTTATTTGTTAATGAATAAAGAAACTGTCTTGGCCTGTGATAGGGCAAAAGAAGAGATTTAGGTCGGAAAAACTAAAGTAGTGGTTTAATAAATACAGTTTCTGTGTGATTGTTTGGGGCTGAGCAGTAGGGAATAAACAAGCATCCTTCTCCCACTTCAAGTACTTTTTCTTTCAGGGCACCAAACAGCTTCCAAATCATGACATACAGATCTAATATTAGTTTTGAATACTTGACCTATCTTAGGCTTGTTTCTGGATAGCTTTTTAAACTTAAATTAACATGTTTCTCTTTGCCTGCTTTTTGTCTTGAGGTCTGTTATCATTCTTACTTCTGTTAATCTTAGTTTTACTGTTTCTTTATGTCTAGCTGGCTGGCAACTGCTTGGATTCTTGCTTCAAACTTGTCCCTGGTTCTTTTCTCCTTGATCTCTCATTCTCCCTTCTCTTCTCTAGCCTAGATTTCTCTTCCTATTTATTTTTTCTGCCTATAAGCCCTGCCTATTCCTCTCCTGCCTAGCTATTGGCCATTAAGCTCTTTATTAGACCAATCAAGTGCTGTAGGCAGTCAAGGTGAAAGAGAAAAAAACATATCTTTACTGAATTAAGCTGAAATCCTTACATCATTAAACAAATGCAGCATTAACAAATGTAATACACCTTTATACAATTCAGGTAATATTCCACAGCATAAACAAGTAAAACACAACTTTGCCTAGTTAAAAAAAAATGCACAACACTGGTTTTTTGTTTTGGGCTGGTTTGGTATGATTTGATTTGGTTTCTTATGGAGATTTTTTATGTTTATTTTGTTCAATTTTTATTTTTACTTTTCAGGTCTTTTGCTTATATATTATTGTTTGCAGTTTTGTGTTTTTATGTATTTTTCTGTGTGAGAATGTGCATGTCTCTATATCTATATGTTTTCCTTTTGCTTTTTCTTTGGCACTTTTTTCCTGTTCCTTTGTCAGTGTTGTCCTATTCAAGATTTCTTGTTTTATTTTATTCAATTTTCTTTCTATTTTTAAAATACCTATTATCTTTCTAATGAGATAGAAAGAATATATGTAGATTTAAGTGAGTGAACATAGGGAGGGTCTGGAAAAGAACTTGGGCAAGGAAAAATTTAATCAAAAAGAATTTTGTGGAAAAAAATCTTTTTTCTGTAAAAATCAAAATATAGAAAATGAGAGTGAGTGGGTTACATTGTATAGAAGACTGAAAAATGTAACTGATGGTAGAGTGCCCTAGAGATAATTTCCCTTTAAATTAAAGAAAAAATAAGAAAAATCATCAGAGCTCAGAAACATGTCATGAAATCACTGAGATTTGTGTACTCGGCTCTACACTGAGTGTTTCATAAATCCTCCTTAGTTCTGACAGATACAGAAGATATTTATCAACTAAACACTCAAGTACTTTGTTGTCTTGGAACTTACAAAGTACAGAGAAAAGACATGAGAAGGTTAAATGTATTCACGACACATAAAATTTATCAAAGGAGCTAATTGTAGAAAGCAAGAAAAGTAGCAATGGGAAACTATAAGATGAACAAGGCTAGGGACAGAAATATTCTTTAAAATTCAGGCTTACAAGATTTGAAAGTCATCCGGCTGAGTGACTGCACTCAGCAGAGCCCATGTCATGCCCATAGTGGTAATGTCAATCAAAGCACTGGTCTCAGGGTCCTCGAATAGTTACTAGTACCTTTATTTGCCAAAAGGGAGTCTTTGTTCCACCGCTTGTCTCTACTCTGGTGCAGAAAATAAAATCAAAACTAAATTAGTCATAAAAGAGAAAATTGTTCACTAATGGCATTAGCTATCCAATGTAGGCCACCCCACCCCCAGAAAGATCAACAACACTTACAGCTACTCTCTGTGGCACAGAATAGAATCTGATGCAAGATAATGACCCACAAGTATGGTTTGAGTTGTATAGTGCTGGGTTTTCTGGCAGTTTACTCCAGTTTGAAATGTTTCAACTTTGTGGTAAACTATTAAAACTCAAAGAGTTATAAGAGGTAAATCTTTAACATTTAGGAAGTAAACCACTCACAGATCTCAAGAAGTTCTTGAAACTTATCAGATCCACAATGTTCATCACTCCCTGAGATAATATAAGTAACAATCACAGCAGAGAAAATAAAATTCTCCAACATGTTGAATTGTATTCCGTAGTGCAGAGAGATCCACTGATTCAGGTTTTATGAGCTGCCTATGCTGGGGTGAGCTTTCAGCAATGGGGCTGTCTTTGAGACTTCCATGTGCCTGTATGTAAGCACTCACTTATATCTCTGTAAGGTATGATAATAAAGTCATTGTTTCATAGAATATTCTTTCGGTCTGTCATTGATGCTCTGTATGGTGTAAGTAGATTTTTTTCACATCTTCCCAGTGAAAGTACCACAGATATCACTATTTTTATTTCTTTCTTTTCTCTATACCACAGCAATGACTGGAACAGTATATTAGTGCAGGGGTTTGTTACTTTTTTCTTAAAACTGATTAATTTCAGAGAAGTAGATCCAAGGGTAAAGTTCAAGTCTTGTCCTCTTCAAGTTCAAAATATCATTATGACCAACTAAAACTTACTTGAGTTAACATCCTTTGAGTACTGATCATCATGAAATCTATTTTAATATAATTCTATTCACCATTATTTAAATTTCTTCTCAGGTGTCACCACTTTGTGCCTTCCCTATCTTTACTAGTTTGCCTTGGCGATAAAATACTGACAAAAGGCAACTCAGGAAAGAAAATAGTACATTGCATATAAACTTCTACTTCACAGTCCATCAAAGCGGGAAGCTAAATTAGGATATCAGAGTAGTGACCTGAATTTAGAAACAAAAGTAGACAGAATGGAATGCTACTTACTAACTATATCTGGCTTACTCAAGTTATTTTTTTTTAATTTTAACATTGTTTTAATCAAGTAATGTAGCTGTTTGAAACGGGAAACTTTTTTTTTCATTTTATACCTTTACTTTTTTTTTCCTTATTTATTTATTTAAAGAATTTCCACTTTCTCCCCTCCTCCCAATACCCTCCCGCTCCAACCACTCCCTCTCCTCCTCCCTCACCATTCCCAAGAGCAGTCAGTATTTCCTGCCCTGTAGGAAATCCAAGTTACTCCCCCCTCCCTCCAGGTCCAGGAAGGTGAGCATCCAAACAGACCAGGATCCCAAAAAGCCAGTCCATGCAGACGAAACAAGACCCAGTGCTATTGTCAATGGCTTCTCAGTCAGCCCCCATGTCAGCCACATTCAGAGAATATGGTTTGATCACATGCTTGTTCAGTCCCAGTCCAGCTGGCCTTGGTGAGCTCTCATTCGAGAATTCAGTGGGTTCAGTGGGTTCAGAGAGTTAAGTGGGTGAATGCACCCTTCGCGGTCCTGACTTCCTTTTTCATGTTCTCCTTCCTTCTGCTCTTCATTTGGACCTTGGGGGCTCAGTCCAGTGATCCAATGTGGGTCTCCGTCTCTATTTCCATCCATTGTTGGATGAAGGTTCCCTCTGGTTCTGCTTTCCTTGCTCACGATTTCCCTCCCTCTGCTTCTCATTTGGACCTAGGGAGTTAAGTCCAGTGTTCCAATATGTGTCTCTGTCACTATCTCCATCCTTCGCCATATGAAGGTTCTGTGGTGACATGCAAAATATTCATCAGTATGGTTATGGGCCAAGGCCAGTTCAGGCATCCTCTCTTCTGCTGCCCAGGGAACAATCTGGGGACCTTTCCTTGTGCCTGGGAACCCGTCCAGAATCAAGTCTCTTGCAAACCCTAAAATGGCTCCCTTAATTGAGATATAAACTTCCCTGCTCCCATAACCATCCTTCATTTTCCAACCCTCCCATTCCCCCAAGCCATCCCCAATCCTCCCCCTCTCCCCTCTCCCCTCTCCCTAACCGTCTCCCCTTACTTCCACTCCCCCACCCCCTGTGCACTCAAGTTTGCCTAGCAATCTTGTCTACTTCTAAGATCCAGGAGGATAACTATATGATTTTCTTCAGGTTCACCTTCTTATTTAGCTTCTCTAGGATCACGAATTATAGACTCAAATACCTTTAACTATGGCTAGAATCCACTTATTAGTGAGTACATACCATATTCTTCTTTTTGGGTCTGAGTTACCTCACTCGTTAAAGCGTTTCCTATTTCCATCCATTTGCATGCAAACTTCAAGATGTCATTGTTTTTTACCGCTGAGTAAAACGCTAATGTGTATATGTTTCACACCTTTTTTAACCATTCTTCTATTGAGGGTCACTTAGGTTGTTTCCATGTTCTGGCTATTACAAATAGTGCAGCTATGAACATAGTTGAACAAATACTTTTGTAGTATGATAGGGCATCTCTTGGGTATAATCCCAAAGGTGGAATTGCTGGGTCCTGAGGGAGGTTGACTCCCAGTTTCCTGAGAAACCGCCACACTGATTTCCACAGTGGCTGCACAAGCTTGCATTCCCACCAACAATGGATGAGTGTTCCCCCTCACTCCACATTCTCACGAGCATAGGCTATTACTGCTTTTTTTGAGTTTAGCTATTCTGACAGGTGTAAGATGGTATCTCAAATTTGTTTTGATTTGCATTTCCCTGATAGCTAAGGATGTTGAGCTCCCTTGTCGAAAATCAAGCGTTCATAGGTCTGTGGGTTGATATCTGGGTCTTCTATTCGATTCCTTAGGTCGACTTCTCTGTTCTTATGCCAACACCAAACTGTTTTCAATACTGTAGCTCTGTAATGGAGTTTGAAGGCAGGGATGGTAATGCCTCCAGAAGTTCTTTTATTGTATAAGATTGTTTTGGCTATCCTGGGTTTTTTGTTTTGCCATATGAACTTGATTATTGTTCTCTCAAGGTCTGTGAAGAAGTTTGATGGAATTTTGATGGGGATTGCATTGAATCTATAGATTGCTTTTGGTAGAATTGTCATTTTTACTATGTTGATTCTCCCAATCCAAGAGCAGGGGAGGTCTTTCCATTTTCTGGTATCCTCCTCAATTTCTTTCTTCAAAGACTTAAAATTCTCGTCAAATAGGTCTTTCACTTCCTTGGTTAGAGTAACCCCAAGATATTTTATGCTATTTGTGGCTATCATGAAAGGTGATGTTTCTCTGATTTCCCTCTCTGCTTCTTTATCCTTTGTGTATAGGAGGGCCACTGATTTTTTGGAGTTGATCTCGTATCCTGCCACGTTACTAAAGGTGTTTATCAGCTGTAGGAGTTCTTTGGTAGAGTTTTTGGGGTCACTTATGTATACTATCATATCGTCAGCAAATAACGAAAGTTTAACTTCATCCTTTCCAATACGAATCCCCTTGATCTCCTTATGTTGTGTTATTGCTATTGCTAGAACTTCAAGCACTATATTGAAGAGGTATGGGGAGAGTGGACAACCTTGTCGCGTTCCTGATTCTAGTGGAAAGGCTTTGAGTTTCTCTCCATTCAGTTTGATGTTAGCTGTCGGCTTGCTGTATATTGCTTTTATTATATTTAGGTATGATCCTTGTATCCCCAGTCTCTCCAACACCTTTATCATAAATGGGTGTTGAATTTTGTCAAATGCTTTTTCAGCATCTAGTGAGATGATCATATGGTTTTTTTCTTTCAGTTTATTTATATGATGGATTACATTGATAGATTTGTGTATGTTGAACCAGCCCTGCATCTCTGGAATGAAGCCGACTTGATCATAATGGATAATTTTTCTAATGTGTTCTTGGATTCAGTTTGCCAGTATTTTATTGAGAATTTTCGCGTCGATGTTCATGAGTGAGATTGGCCTATAATTCTCTTTCCTGGTTGTGTCTTTGTGTGGTTTTGGTATTAGGGTAACTCTAGCTTCATAAAAGGAGTTTGGCAGTGACTCTTCTGTTTCTATATTGTGGAAAATAGCTCTGTATCTTTGAGGTGGCTGGGCCCTTGAATGGGATCTGCAAGCAGCATACTGCAACTTACTTGGTGGCGGGCATCATGGGCCAATCGCTTCCCAAGTTTAAGTAGTGTGGACAGCTCCCACACAGTGATCCCAAAGCTAATGATAAACTTATCTTTCTCACATTGAAAAGGTGTGAGAGGTGGAGCAAGTATCCAGAGCCTCTGCAATCAAGCTGCTTACAATTTAAAAAGCACTACTGGTCAGAAAATGATTACAGGTATGCAATAAAGGCAGATTGAGACAGAAATAAATCTCTGAACAGGTCACAGTATGTTTAAAAATGTACGTAGACTTAGAAGAGAGAAATAAAAGAGTATTGACAGTTATAAAAAGAAATACTTTTTTAAAAATAAAACAAGTCTTGAAGAGACAGTATAGACAGTATAGAAGTAAAAGAATAAAATAAATATTAAAGTATTATGGTAAAAAATAGGCCATATAAAGATAGAATATAGACAGAGAGTCTGGATTATATATATTATTGTGTTTTTTTAATTTTTTGAATGTGAATAAGTTAAGTACAGAGAGACATTTTATTGTACAGGCTACAAAGATAAAACAACATTAATGTATATATCTTATATATCTTATATATTATCTTGTCTTCAAAATCTGGGTCTATGCATATGTTGTATTGGAAAATTTGTTCTTCTTTTGTTTCCACAGAGTATAGAAAGATGTAGATTCCTTAACACAGAATACCCTATGAAAGATCTGATTAACAGTGCCTCCAATCAATGGTAAGTAGTATAGAGAACAAATTGATTTGAAATTCCCAAAATGATTGTTTATATATTTTTTTACATTTAAAAGGTGATATGCTGTAGAGATGAATATGTAACATTGGTATGAATCTTGGTTTATTGACAGAAATTTAAGGTCAGTTTTATATGTATATATTTTCTGTTCATTAGGTATTGTGTTTATGTAGCACATTTAAAATGTAATGATTAATTAATAAATACAGGTTAATAGAGAGTCTTCTATAAGAGTCAAGCTTGTAGTTAGTTAGGTTTTCTCGATGAACAGAGACATATTTCAGATGGACAGGTATTCTTCAAACCTTTCAAAGACTTATAAAATATGGTATTTAAATATTTTATGAACTTAGGACTTTTCATGACAATGAGACACATCACTACTGGTGGCACCAATCTACTTCAAGAGGAAGATGGAAATTGAAGAGGCTCCTAATGGAGTGATTAGCCATATGGGTAAGAAACTGCTCTTGCTGGACTTTCTGATGATATGCTGTATGAACTGAACATACATGACCAAATGGAAAATGACTGCTGAACTTAACCAAAGGTAAGACAGTCCTTCAAGATTCCTGATTCATGAAACAGTCAGCCAGATAGTCTACAAGATACAGAAAAAAGTGACTGATGAACTGCCAATAGAGGTAAAACAGTCTTTCAAATTTTTTGCTTCATGAAAAAGTCTACTGGATATTATGGGCCAATAGGCTAAAGATGGCTGCCCTAATGTTACAGAAGAACTTTAGGTAACTGTTCAGGCACTGAGATATCTCTCTCAATTCTAGAGTTTTGGAAGTTGCTTACAAAGGATTTCCTATTTGCTTAGGTAATCTTGTATCTTTCTGGTGTCTTTGATGGAGTTAAAGCATAGATAGTTACAACTATAGTTTTCACTGGTTATGATAAAAAGTAGATATTGTAACTGTAATTCTTACTTGATCCTTGTTTTTTTATATTCAATTTTACTATCTTGTTAAAACCTTCCTTTTTATTTAGACAGAAAAGTGAAGATGATGTGGGAATCCCCTTTGTACGCTGTGAATATGAATATGTTTTATTACCATAGGTTAATAAAGGAACTGTTTCGACTGATGGCCTAGCAGAATAAAGGCAGGTGGGAAATCTGAACATATCTATCTATCTGTCTATCTATCTGTCTCTATCTATCCATCTATGTATCTATGTATCTATGTATCTATCTATCTATCTATCTATCTATCTATCTATCTATCTATCTATCTAGAGATAGGCAGTCAAGGAAGCACCATGTAGCTGCTGAAGGAGAAGACTATGGAATGCTTATCCTAACCAGTAAGCTACATCCTTGTGCCAATACATAGAATAATATAAAATACATTAATTTGAGATGTAGGAGTTAGTTAGAAATATGCTAAAGCTATTGCCTAAACAATGTTACAATTAATATAGTTTCTGCATGATTATCCAGGTCAAAGCAGCTGGGGCAAAAAGAGCAGTCACTGACTACAAAATCTGAAGAGAAAACTGAAGGGACAGTACTCACTACCTCCATTTAGAGTTGACAATATTAATGGATAAAGAGTCTGATTAATGTTTATGACACAAGGAAGATAGGAAACAATATAATCAATATTTTAATCAAGGTTTTATATGTGAGAAATTTTTTCTATAATACTTTAAATATTTGTTTTATATTTAATTATGTGTGCGTGTGTGTGTATGAGAGAGGACAACATCAGATTCCCTGGAACTGGAGATGCAAGTGGTTGTGAGCCTCCTAACAGGGGTTTTAGAAACCAGACTTGGGTTCTCTGAAAAAGCAGTACAGGTCTTAGTCTTTGAGCTATCACTGCAGGTGCACAATATTTCTTTAGTTATAGAAATTATAGTTTTTGTCAGAAGTGAGGTCAGGTAGCTATATTCCCAGCCATTGGGAGGTGAAGGAATGAAGTAATTAGACTGGTACAAATCTGGGTTGTTAGTCTATATCTTAAACAAACAAAAAATGTTTCAAGTTTCAAAATGTATCTATCAAGGGTACAATAAAAAAAAATCGCAGAAATATTTTTCAGATATGCTGTATGTAAATATATAGAAAATCAACCATGTTTTGTACTATTTAAATAGATATTATTGCATGTATACCAATGTTTGATAATTTTACATATAATATGTTCATAGTATATTTCAATAACTTGGCATGTTTTCTGTAATTAATTCCAGTCACTCCCACATTAGGAGTAGGTTTCTGATATTTTTCTTGTCTTTTTCTTAAGACAATCATTAAAGTTCAGTAACAATTTTAGTTGATTGTAGTTTCTTTATATTTTAGGATTAAATATCTTGTTCTCAGACTTACAATTTATTCTCATATATTTTGTTCATATGCTTATTCTTGGTTCCTTAAGGTTATAAATTAGCATAATAATTTCCACTCTGAATATTTCTATAGTGTATATTTTGTCAATTACATGCAACCTACAGTCATCAATGTGGAGAAAATCTGTTCAGCAGTACATTGTAATTGATTATTAGTTATTGGGAAGGAAGTTCTTGGTTATGCCACTAATAATACTAAGGCTTCCATTTTGTCAGCTTATCTTGTAAAGCGATTCAGTAAAAGAAAGTCTATCATTTGGTCAGGTGTGAAAGGATCATAACTCTTCGTACATCCTTTGTCATCTTAATGAAATGGAACAGTTTAATAAAGTGTTCATTTAGTTACTAGGAGGAATTGCATCAGGGTTATTACATTTAGAAATGATTTCTTAGTGGTTAACTTCATGGAATAATTAGGAAGATAATTATTGCACAAATATAAAGTCCGTTCTGGAAGCTATATACTCTGGAAAAAGTATAAAATTATACCATCTGAGGAAATAATTATAACAATCACTATTGTCATTAGTACCAAAAGAATTGTACTAGAACAAAATAGAATAAAATGGACCAGGAGTAAATAGCAGGGATGAATAATTAAAGTGTGATGTGTGTACTGTGTATGATACTATTAGTCATTCAAATTCTCTCCATTTGCTGTTTTACAACTGCTGATAAAATAGCTTTCAATGAGAGGGATGACATCTTTGGGATCTATGGCTAAAAGTTTTGTGTTTATTTTTTCACTTCATGTAGAATTGTAGTAATTTTTGCCCATAATAAGCATTTTCTTTATTATCTTCTAATTTAGTGTATAATTTCTTTCTGCTCATAATTTCTACTAACATTTATATTTTTATTTTATTTTTAATTATGTGCATATGTATTGGGGGAAGCTTTGGCTTGTGGATGTGCATAATGATGCCAGCAAAGGCCAGAAGAGGGTGAAATATTCTCTAAAATTTAAGTTACAGGTAGTTGAAGCTTCCTGACATAAATCCTAGAAGCCAAGCTCAGGCCCTCAGGTGGACAAACATTCCATTCTCCACTCTATTGGTTACTGTGCTGAAATCATCTTAGTGTCAGATGTGAGAATAATGTCACCACCTGCTAGCAGTCTCCTGTCTTTATGATAACACTTTATGATGACTATTTACATTCCCTTGTAACATGCATACATAGGACTAGGACCTAGACTCATATTGATTATTGATTCAAACTTACAAGGTTTTAATTAGATTCTAGGAAGATATTTTGTAAATGAGCATATGTTATATGCCATCAGCAGTTTTTGTGTTAAAGTGTATGCCTGCATTCACAGGTCCATAAAGTAGATGTCATAACTAAATCCAGGTGACTTCATTACATCTGGAATAGACTTGCTCTTGAAGTTCTGTTAGCACCTGTAAAACCATCAGAAGACAATTCTCTTTTTATAAACAGAATGGTTTGCTCTTACTCAAATTGTGATTTTTTTCTTATAAATATACTGAAATATGTAGTTCTTCAAATCATCCATTTATAAAAGCTTTAAAATTATCCTATCAATACGCTCATTAATTTAATATACCTCTTATCTATATCTTTTAACTTTTTCATACTTACATATTTAAATACTATCTTATCTTTATTCATTTCTTGTCTCTTTACCTAAAATGAATCTTTACGTAGACTATTTAAAAGATAAGGGGATATTTTAATGAGTTTTATAAACACCATTATTGAAGATGTTGAATTTCAGCACTTTCATGGAGAGATAATTTTTTTAGTCTCATTGCTGCCGGTGTGAAAAAGCATCTGAACCAAAGCAACTCAGGGGAAGAAAGATTCATTTGACATATTATTCCAGCAGCCTAAAATTGAGAGTTAACCAAGACATGAACTCAAGTAGCTAGCCACATCATGACCATAGTCAAGAGCAGAGAAAAACAAATGTATGGATTTTTGTTTGCTTTCCCTGGCTTGCTAGTATCTAGCTGTTTCCTGCCGTATTCATTCCGGGACTCCTTCCTTGGAGTATGGTGTTTCCCACAGTGTTCTGAGCCCTCCTGCATCAGTTAACAACCAAGACAACTGTCCATAGATATGCCCACAGGTAAATTTCACCTAGGAAACTTTTCAACTGAGACTGACCTCTCAAATGATTCTGGACCATGTCCAGACAACAAGTAAACTAACCAGGAATATCAAAAAGGCTATTTCTCTCATTCTTACAAAATGAAACTCTAAAAACAAAGTGAATGTTTAAATCCAAAGTAAAAGTGTATTCCCAAAAGAAGCCTGCTCAAATTCTGAACAAGCAGTAGAATCATAAGACTCACAGGTAAGATATGCTTACTCAGAATAAGATAATGCAGTTGTAAGGCTATGGAACACTGACACCCTTTGCTAATACTGATGAATTTTCAGAGACAAAATAGGGAGGCAGTGTGGAGAGTAAGAAGCTCCTGTAAGTTGATCTTTGTTGAGTTGTCCACATTCATGCAAATCCCACAAGTTATCCTCTAAAGATATCACAAGGATTATTTTATTGCTGTATTCTGAGACTTATATCTGAGAATAATATTGATAAAAAACCCAAGTTCCCCATAATAAATGTCATGAGTATCAAAACTATAAATGATAACAATGATCTGAGAATATAGAACAAGGAACCCTTGCACAATGTTAGTGAGAAGATAGTGAATAACCAACATACACACAGCATCATTTGTCATGTATATATATATATATATGTATATGTATATATATAACATGAGAGTTATATAAATATTTATGTAACTGTTTAATTATATATGTAACAAAACTTTTAATTTCATCTCCCAGGCTAGAAGTTTTTATAAAATTAATCAGTTTCTCTTAGAAAGATAAAAATAAAAGTTATTCAGAGAGGAACCCAATGATATATTTCAGAAATTTAGATTTTCTCAGAAAGCGTGGTAAAGGACAAATAATGAAAATAAATATCCTTTTTTGTCTTTTATATTATCTGATTTAAAAAAATACTTAGAGGAAGAACATTAATAATGTTGTGATTATTTTTATTACTATTTTAATACTGCAATTCTTTATAGATTCTTTGGAAATTTTACATAATTCACTCCAATCACACTTAGTCCTTCTATATCTGCTCCCCACCCCTGCAACATCCCCCACTAAAAGAAGACTCCTTAAAGTAAAATAAAAATGAAACAAAACAACAACAGAATCTACCTCACTCCTCCATCTTTCCCAGCTCTCCAACACCTGTTCATTCATCGCAGTGGTATTGGGAATTGCCATGTGTCACACAATATATCATTTTGTCTAATCAGTCCCACTTACAAATGTTCAATGCAATTATTCATTGATATGGTTCAAGGCCTCTGGATTCTGGCTTTCAGCAGCAATCAAGGCACAGTTGTCAGCAGCATGGCCCTTTGACACCAAAATTGTCCCAGGTGGTGATGGTGGTGACCAAGACCCCTGTCATAAGCATGGTATAAGGAGCCATGAACATCAACAGAGACCCTGACTGGAATAGAACCCAAAATTCAGACATGGCCCTCAGCATCCACCCAGGTGGAGACATTGCCTTGGCACCTTTTAGTGGCACAGGCCACTCAGACCTGTATGGCCCCAGCTGCAGCTGAATCACATATACTAACATGGCCTCGGGTGTGCCCCAGACCATAGGAACTTTTCATAGCCTTTGGTTGTAACAGAAGCCACAGACATTAACACAGACCATGGCTTCAGTAGAGCCATGGACCCAGACATGGCAGGTCTCTGCATCCTGTGAACAGATACAACAATGACCTCAGTTGACTATTTTAAGATATAGTTACTAGTCTGAAATAATTAGGAATTTTCTTTGTTCTAACAATGTAATCACATTATGAAGAGCGACTTATATGACAAAAATTTGTACTGAACATTCTAAAGTCTGAGAAACACAGAGTCAAGGAAGCTCCACATCCTGTTTTCTGTGATCCTTTTCCTCACAGATGCCTGCCTTTATGTGACAGGAGGAAAGATAGCAAATTCTGTTTGAGAGGCTACCAAGCCAGCAATGCCACAGGGATAGGAGAAGTCCACACGGACTATTATGGTGTCTTCTTCAAAAACTGCAAACAAAAATGGTAGCTTCTATGCTTTCAATGTATTTTCTTGGTTTATTCTTCCAGCAACTGACAAAGCAACATCACCAACTCAGCAGGTAAAGAAAGCATAGCCAACCTGAGGAGAATATTAACCTTGTACATTCTACTCTATGATACTCCATTTCTTTGGTCATAAGCCTCATTCTAACACATTTTCAAAGTTATAAGTCCTGCAAAGTAAAATTTTAAGTTTCAGTGCAATTAAACTGGGAACAAATAAAAGAACTGTACCTTGAAATTCAAAATATCTGAAAATAGGGTTTGGAAATCTACACCCATCTTTTACTAATATATTGTAAGCAGTGAATAGAAACACTGAACTTCATAAATGTTGTGTCCAGATTCCAACAGCTAGGCCACACATAATGTTAAGAAAACAGAATGTTCTTGTATTATTCCTAGGAATGGAAACAGAGAAAGTCTATTTCTTCTGTCATTGCTCTTTCCAGATTCCCATACTATTGAAATACTAAAATAAAATAAATTCAGTACCATACAGAATAGGGTAAATAAACCATTCATATTTGGAAGTGAGTATAGTCAAATTCCCAGCATCAGCAATAGTAACAGCAAAATGAGGAGGCAAGTATGTCACTAGCAGGAGAGCAGAGGCCAACAGTGGTCTATTGTTTCCTGAGAGCAAGCCTGAGCAACTGAAACTGCAGATGGAAATATGAGATACACTTTTATTGATTTGATTTTTTGGTGTCATTTCCTTGAGAGCTACTGGAGACTCTTGCAGAAAGTCCTTCTCTATGCCTATATCTTATATAGTTTCCCTGAACAGTCTCAGTCTCAGAGCATCACATCTCATACTACAATCTTTCATCTGCTTTTACTTGGATTTTGCACAGGGCAAGAGATGCAGATTCTGTTTCATTCTTCTATATGTATCTATCATCTCTTCATCCATCCTTCTACTGGTACCGTATAATCCAAGATCAGAAAACAAACTTACATTTATGGATCTTGCATTTCATTCAGGTATACAAAGGCAAAATTCTACTGCATTCATCATCACGTTTTTCCAAAACATCGCTGGAAAGATAAAAGGTGTGATGTGTTAAAGAAAAACAGAAGTGATAATGATGTAATGAACAATGTGAAACTAGAAATAATATATCTGGACAAAGAGTGGTTGACAGATTATGAACATTATTCCTTTATAGAACAGTATTTCAATAACCATAAAAGATGAATGGCTATATTTATGAGAGTAAAATCTTGAAAGGATTGAAACAAAGAATTTAAAGTCTTCTTCCAAAGAGAAAAACATAGATATTATAGCTTAGAAAAATATGAGCATTTTCAATATTCATACAGAATACAAAATGAAATGCATCTCATTTGCAACCACATGTACATTAAAATAAAAGTAAATTATTTAAACAGGGCATGATGTGTATAAGAATTCAGATAGATCCAATCCCATAAAAACACATACAAATATATAAATCAAAATGTAACACAATACAATAAAAATATTTTTGTGGAAATATAAATTAGCAATGAATTAAAACAGTTGATTTACCAGTGTTAACATCAGAAAAATGAATTAAAGTTAAAGCTATTAAGTAGAGCAAAGGGAATTATATCCTACTAATCAATTTTTAGTTAAATATTAATATATAGAATTCATATAAATTTTTGTACTTCTTTTCAATGTCTACTATCTAGAAAGCTAAAACTAATTTTTAAAAATGGCTGCCAAGTTAAGATAGATTTTATAATCTATAAACTTAGCATGAATTTTAATGGTAACTATTGCAAATATCACAATATATGGAAATGTAAAATTGATTCAATAATTATTAAGGGTAAAATTTTACATGTCCTAGGGTAAGAGTTGTTAAAGTGTGCTTTCCATGCAAGTATAAAGAATTGGATTTGATTCTCAGTACCCAGTAAAAATGCTCTGTGTAGCAGCCCTTAGATTTTCTTAGTTAAGATGTGGACCCCTGAGCTAATGGCCCAGCCAGCATAGTCTGTTCTGCATGACCCAATCTCGGTGAGAGGCTTTTTCTCGTAATGAAGATGGATGGTTCCGAGGAATGACATTCAAAGTTATTCTCTGCCTTTCATGGGTACATACATATGCACACCTGTGTGCACACACACATGTCCTTTCATACACACAAACATGCAGATACACTCACACACACACAAAAGCCATAAATACAAGTATATTAGGTGAATATTGAATTCTCGTGTGTTTTTACAAAGGTGGACTAATAAAAACTTATTTTCCCAGAGGAATGGCAGTAAAGCAGTCATGACATAATGTATAGGAAATGAATAGGGAGTGCAGTGGCTGGATCGAGACCTGAATTTTCACTAGATATAGTATGATTTCTGCTCTTAACCACTCTTCCTTGGGTGTAACCACAGTTCTACTCTGATGAGCATATACACTGAGGTGGAAGTCACATTGATTTAAGAACTCTTTGAGTCAGATTAGAAAAGATGACGAGATAATGAGGATTAAAGACGTGGCAACCAAAGAAAGTGATGTTCATGGGGGATAGATGAGAAATAGACCAAATTTTCACAGTATCTCTAGAAAATAAAATCTGCAGACTTGTGGAATGACTCAGTCAATACTACTTCTAGGTCTTGTTGTGCAACTTTGAGGTCCTAAATTTATGCCCAAAGCCACACCAAAGGCCGATCCTAGTGATGTTTACCTATAATTCTAGCCCTCAGAGGCAGAGATGGAAGAATCTAGCTAAATTAGCAAGGTTCCTCTTCAGTACAGGACATTGTCTGCAACAATAAATAATGGAAATGATGACGATGATGCAAAAATCAATTGTTCAAAGCATCTAATATCAACTTCTAGCCTTTATATATGAATAGGTGCACAAATATTTGTGTACACCCATGACCACTTACACATACATACACAAAGAAAAAAGAAAATGCTTCATACTAGTCAGGGTTCTCTAGAACAACAGAACTTATAGAATGAATACCTCTCTATATAAAGAGGATTTGTTGGAATGACATACAGAAGCAGTCCAGATAATCCAATAATGTCTGGCTGTGGAAGGAAAGTTCAATAATCCAGTAGTTGCTCAGACCAAAAGGCTGGATGTCTCATCTGGTCTTCAGTAGATGCTGTAATCCAAAAATATGATTCCTAATACCAGTGAATGAACAGATATGCTAGCAGGACTAGGGCAAGCATACAAAATGCAAAAGCTTCCTTATCCCATATCCTGCTATAGGAAAATGTATGAATTGAATTAAACATGTGTCTTCCCATCCCAAGATCCAAATTAAAAGTCTGAGTCTTCTTGCCTCAAGTTCCAGATCAAAGGTATATTTCTTCCTACCTCAAAAATGTTTGCTAGAAGAGGATCCAGCCACTTGAAACCAAACCTAGAAACTCTCAGAGGTGTGCCCTATATTTGTAGATTATAGTTCAGTCCAGATGCATTCAAGTTGACAACCAAGAAAGCCAAAACATGTGTGTAATATGCAGATTAGTCAGACTTCTCATTAAAGAAAATATCCAACATAAGTCATTTAGGAATATTACCTTTGACTGATGGTTTCAGTTTCAGCACTACCCAGTTGTTAAGACATTTTGCAGAAGCAACCTGGAATGCTTGAAGCATCAAAGTTTTAGATTCACAAGGTTTCATTTCTAACATTGCTATTTATTGACTTCCATGGTTTACTTATAGGCTGGGTTGAGACGGTTATGGTAGGAGTATGAAGGAATCAAAGCACCTTATATCATTGTGTGCTAGAAGGTAAATGACAAGGAGATACTAGGGCAAGAAATTACTTGCAAGGACATGCCCTCAGTGACCTACTTTCTTGCATTATGGCCCACCTCCTACAGTTTGAGAACTTTCATTATAGCACAGTTAGCTGTTGGCTAATCTTTCAACAAACCTTTTAGAGAACACTTCATGTCTCCTTCACTACACAGATGTTGAATTCTAGCTACTTATATTACTGTTTGAGGATTTATGACTAAAATGTTGAAATCCCTGGATTCTACAACCAATTCATACCCCAATACCACTGTGTTACAGTGTCTCAATGTTGCAGAGCTCGGGATTTATCTCAAAAAGAATAAAGTCAATATGTACTGTGCAAAGGTGAAGGAAAAGATGGGAGAGATCAGCCAAGCCAAATAAAAGGTGATAGAATAGCAAGTACATATTCAGGTGTTTTTGAAAATCTAGACATATGTGTGAGTAACTGTATTTTTGTTTGTGTATGTGAGTTTGTAGGTACGAGCAGGAGGGAGAGGAACAAAATGAGTGTCAGGAAGCCAGAAAGAGGAACACAAATAGAGACATACAAAGAGAATTAATTAGGATTTTAGTCCCTTTCGTCAATTTAGAGATTATATGTTAACATTAATATATATATTTTTTAATTTGTATGCCAAGTACCTTCCCTTGACTGAGTACTCTTTGCAGTCCATTCCTTTACACCTTAGGATTAATTGCATCTTCTTTTCCAGGTTTTACCAATATCTTTCCACAGGGTCAGTTTCAAGATGCTGCATGCCCATTGAGCCTGTATCATAAGAAATGTGTTTATCCTAAGAAATGCATGTGCTCATTGTAACAACATATAAACTGGCAGACACGGTCAGAGACAAAATTCTTTCTGAATTCTGGCTTAAAAAATTATTTTTATGTAAGTGTGTGTGTGTTTGGGGAAAGTTTTAAAGCACTGTACACTGAAGTATTCTAGAGTGTAGGAAGAGTCATAATTTTAGATTCAGATAGTCTTAGACTTCATTTCTAGCATAGTCATTTACTGACATTGTGATGCTAGCTTCTATTATTTTTTTCCACTGTACAATTTAATAATATATCAACTTCACAGGTATACTAGAAAACAAAAAGAAAAATAAGATAATCTCAGAACAGTAAACAAAGACTTTTGTCAAGGGAAAAAGGAGGAAATTTCCTGGAAGGCAAAAATATGCTCGAGAAACACAAGGAGCTGAAGATCATGAGGGGACTATATGGGGTGATTAACCTTCTGAAACTGTGACAGGTATTCACATGCATTCATATCTATTTTAGGAAACGTGTAGACCACCATTCACAGATTGGATGTATCTGATAGGTTCTAAGAGGAGATAAAAACATGGATCAATTATAAGTTCAAAATATACTTCAAGGGACTTAGGAAAAGCTCAGTAGGTAAAGTGTTTGTCATGCAAATTTGAGGATTTGGAGTAAGTCTCCAGGACCCATATTAAAAGGCCATGAAGAAGTGGGGACAGGTGGAATCCCTGAGGCTCCCTATCTAGTCAGCTGAGCTTCTTTTGTGGACTGAAGTCCAGTAAGAGACCCTTTCAAAAATCAGTGTGGACAGTGCCTGAGAAACAACATCTAAGATTGTCCTCTGTGCTACACATAAATGCACACACATTAGAAAATGTCACGGTACCAATATGCATCTACACACATAATCATTTACATACATGAACAGAGAAACAAATACACTCACAAAAAGGTTTATTTCATTGAATTACAGGAATAAAATTCAAAGGAGAAAGTTTTATAGGTAATAGAATCACATAGAGACGTTCTATAAGTACTTTAATTTTGTGACATGTCATGCTAGGCCTGAACTCAGCAACTCACTTCATACACAGATATATGCATACACACTAATAATAAATCTGAAAAGAAATTGTGCTTCCTATTTTCACATGACTGACAGCAGAAACGGTATTTTAAACACATATTTGTTTTGTTTATCTTGGGGAGGGGAAGAGTATGTACAAATATGTCATTGTAGTTTGTTCATCTTTGGTTCCTCATCACCATCCTTCACAATGCCTCAAGTATTTTTTCTCCGATGTTTCTCATTGTCACAAGTTTCATCAGCACATTTTTTGAGCTCCAGGCAATGAAAGACTGTCACAGATTAAAAGGGGACAATGATCCTGAGGCAGGACTCAGGTTATCCTCTGTGTTTCACACACGCATGCACACTTGAACACAAAGAAACATATACACATTGAATTGATGACGGTTATTAATATAAGTGTGTGTGTGTGTGTGTGTGTGTGTTTGAGAGAGAGAGAGAGAGAGAGAGAGAGAGAGAGAGAGAGAGAGAGAGAGAGAGAGTCAGAAGGGGGACCATGAAAGAGAAGGGTAAAAAAGAGAAGGCAATTGAATATATGTGACATTAAAGCAAAAGGGAACATTAAATAGGAAGGGAAAGAGGTCAGAAAGAGGGGGTTAAAGGATAATAATAGGGAGAGTATGGCAAAGGGATAAATAAGAATAAAATATGATAACATATACATAGTTCAATACCAACATGAAGAGCTCCTAAGGTGCCTTGGAGTAATGTGGTTGTGGAGCAATCCTGAGTGTCTGAATTTGGATCCTCAGATCACAGTGTAAAAGCTGGCAAGGACGGCCTCAGTTTTAATCCCAGCCTGGGAAGTAGAATTAGGGAGATTGTGGAGCTTACTGGTCTGCTAGTCTAGTTGAAGGTGTGAGGAGGAAAACCAGCTGAGCAAGATGTGATATCAGTCTCTGGACCCTGCAATGTTCAGACACATACTAATAAAACACACATGCACACAAACGCAGACACATGTACAGGAAAACAGTGACAATACACACAAACACACAGACACACACACATGCAAACACTGACACACAAACAAATTTAAAAATGCCATTGTGAAAAATATTACCTTCCACAGTAATTTTCAAACATAAGTTGTTATTTTGGCCAATTTTACTTTCTACACTGGAGAGGCAGAGGCATGTAGGTCTCTGTGAGTTAAAGTCAAGTCTTAACTGAAAAACAAATTCCAGGCTAGTCAAGGTGAGCTCATGTTTTAGTAGGAATAATATAGTGATGATGGTGGTGGTGGTGGTGGTGATGGTGGTGGTAATAATAGTGGCTTCAGATCCTGATAGAGAATATGTGACAAAGAATTCCAAAAACTCCACATAAAGTGTTGCCTCTAAGGACTGAGGTTTGACAAGAGATGAGACTAGAGGGGAAGGAGAAATTCCAAGATGTCTTCTAGCTATACCCTGTCCTCAGATGATGCCATCAACACAATCTCGCAGGCAGAGACCTTGACTTTGTTAGGTAGGGACCATTTGGAGAAAACACAGATGCCAAATATTTTCAGAGACACATTGTTTCAAATTCCTTTCCTTGAAAATAAAAGGCACAATGACTGGACTGAGATAGACCCTGTTGCCCTGCTTATGTCTAAGTAAGAAGCAGGCTTGCTGGTATTTCATGTATCTATGATTATGAGATGACTCCTTTTGTGTCAGGTAGGAATACATGGTAATGTCTAGTAGTTCTGTTTTGTATTTGATTTCAGGCTCATTGAGAAACATCCCAATCAGGTGAATTTTCTAATCTACTCGCTTCACAATGCCCTTCTTTTTTTATATTGGAAAGTTTTATTCTCACGAATTTATTTATATAATTTTCTTTATTTTCATTAGCTATGCACACATATAAATTAAAGAATTAGTTCTACATAGATTACCATAAAATCTACCTGACTCATTTTTCTCAACTGAATTCCTGTTTCCCCAAGCAAGACATTCATCTTGCTATTGTTTGAGTTAACTCTTCAGGGATTTGTTTCTGAGCATCATATTGATGTTTATTGTTCTTAATTTCCATTTATAATAGCCTCCTACATAGCCCCGTGAGCTGTGAGGATTTGAGTCTCAGACTTTCAGGGCTCTGCCTCTGCTTGTCCGGCTTTCGTCTTGCCATTTTGCCAACTGAGCTATAGCAGTGCCCTTTTTTTTTCCTGTGACAAATGCTTTGAAATAAAAGGAACTTAAGGGAATAATGGGGGAAGTGATTATGTTGGCTTATAGTTCTGAACGGGTACCATCCATCACTACAGGGAACAATGGTGTTAGATGAAGAGGCCATGGAGACAGCAGGCATAAACCTACCAATCTCATAATATTTTCACTAGGAAATGGAGAAAACTATAGGTTGGGTGGGGCTACAGAGACCTAAACTCACTCCCAGTGACCCACATCCTCCAATAAGGCTACATCTACTAGTGGTTCCACAACCTTCCCAAACAGTACCGTTAACTCAGAATAAGGACTTTAAATATGTAAGTCTACATTTCACTCAACCCATAATGAGAGCTAAGACACAATTAAATGAAAACCAAGTGTTAAATGTCCATGATTACAGAACTGCATCTTTTCAGTATTATAGAATTGAGTATGTTCTATTAGGTATCCTATCTTATATAATTTATTTTTCTTTGTTAGCATTTTGTGTTCTTGTTTTCTAGGTTTTTATCCATCTAGCTCACTCTAACACTGATTATTTTTTCCTGAGGTATCATTCACCCATTAGTGTATTCGGTTGTAGTTAGTATTATCTCATCTTCTTCACACCAGAAACCTCTTATCTACCCTGAGAGGAATTATAAACCTTTGAGAACATCTGTTTGTGAGTGCATGTGCTTGCATGTACATACCTACTCACAGGTGTTTGAAAATGCATGCATGAGTGTGCATCAAGAACCAAGATAACAACCTTTTCTGTCATCTCTCTGGTGCATTTACCATGTTATTTTGAGACAGACTCTTTTTCATATGGAACATGCCAATTAAGCTAATCTAGCTGGTAGGTGGGTCCAAGAGATTCCTCTGCCTCCACCTTTCCAGAATTGGCATCACAAGCACACACCATTATAACCACTTTCCCCTGGGTTCTGGAAAACAGTTTCCAGACCTCAAGATTGTGCAGCAAGCACTTAACGAACTGAGATATCTTCCTAGGACATAAACTGGAAACCTTTTATAGATACATTGCAGCCATAATCTTATGTATTCAACCAACAGAAATTAAGTTAAATTAAATTAAAAGGGAGCTCTGTCAACTGAAGACTCCAGAAGCCACATTCACCAAATATTTATTTTATTTAGCCTTAATTATTGATGTGGGAATACTGTCTCTTTGCTTTTAATATTTTTATT
Organism: Myodes glareolus; assembly: GCF_982192425.1. Taxonomy (NCBI): domain Eukaryota; kingdom Metazoa; phylum Chordata; class Mammalia; order Rodentia; family Cricetidae; genus Myodes; species Myodes glareolus. Next base: position 61,530,393 of record NC_142047.1, read on the forward strand.
GCCATTAGTTAAAAAAGAAGATTCTTTTGCCCATTGCAGGGCAGAATGTAGCAAGACAGGAAATCCAAGAAGAGATAAGGAGAGATAATTGGAGTCAGGAAGACACCACGTAGTTTCTTAAGGAGAAAGACACCAGAAACTTACTGGTAAGTCATAGAGTTATGGTGACACACAGATTAATAGATATCGGTTAGTTTAAAATATAAGAGGTAGCTAGTAACATACCTAAGCCATTGACCAAGCAATATAATCAATATAGTTTTTGGGTGATTATTGGAGTTTGTGTGGCTGGGAAAATGAAAGTGCAGTCTCTGTTTACAAGTAAACTAAAATATCATCATACCATTGTAGTCAACAGTAAAGTTATTAATTAGATATATCTTTACATTTAGTAGCTTGTGAAGTCTGCAGCATATTTTATATTGAAAGGAATGATCAGAAAATACATGGGCAATGTTGACCTGATGCCTAGATTTCTGTCTAAAACCAGGCACTGGTATTTGCATTTAGTCCAGTACTTGCTTTCTGTAATATGAAGTCTAAAATATTTCCTCTCCATTAGGAGAGAATGTTTACTAAACCTGACTTAGACCACACATTTATTCACATGATTGACATTTCATATACTCCCTGTTGACTTGGTGTCAGCCTGCTTGCTGTATTAAGCATTTCTTTTCCAGGAGTTAGGGGAAATTCTTTATGTCTCTCTTGACATGCAGCACTGGACTCTATTTCTCTCTTCCTGGTCTGCTTTCCTCTTATTTTAGTGGAGAAGAACCACTGTCTGGCATATTTTCAAGAAGATCTGCATGGACAGTAAGATGTTATACATATCATTCTGTGTCCAAAAATACACTAGACAGCTATGGAATCCCAGATGAGAGATTTCTACTCCAAGCATATGTCTGTTTTCTGTTTACCAGCACAAGATCCATACAGGATTGTGTCTACCAATGCTAGACGATGGGGCTGGTGAGTGTAGGTACCCATGTCTTTCCCCCTTTTCTTCGTGGCGATTTGCAGGACTGTTTGACCTCTGGCTCCCTGGCCTCTCTGCTCTGCACTGGCCTGAGGGTATAGCTTAGAAAGAACTTGACTCTCTTTTGTTATGGTAATTCCACCTGTGAACAAGGTTCCAGCCGCGGGCCCTATACCCCTGCCATGCCTGCCTTCCACAGCTGATTCTGGCCTGAGGCGCCAGGCACCTGTTATCTCCTTCCACTGCTCCTGATGGAAGGGGGCTTTGCCCTTTTGCCCCCTTGCCCCCTAGTATATATACCCAACTTGAGTTTAATAAAGTTGCCATTTACTCTTTGGTGAATGAGCAGGACACTTTGTGTCTGTGTGTTTAAACCCTTAGGACAATCGTCCATTCTTGTGGACTCGAGTCAGGAAAGCGCGCGCCTGTTTCGAGGTCTGGGTATTCACAGAAAAGTGCGGAGGCTGACAGGTGAGAATCTCCACCCCACAGTGGAAACCCTATTTCCCCAAATTCCAAGAAGCATTTCCCGATATTTGAAGTGTACCTCAATGGCCCCAGGTGATTTTTTTTTTCGGTTTTTCGAGACAGGGTTTCCTCTGTAGTTTTGGTGCCTGTCCTGGAGCTAGCTCTTGTAGACCAGGCTGGCCTCGAACTCACAAAGATCCGCCCTCCTTTGCCTTCCGAGTGCTGGGATTAAAGGCGTGCGCCACCACCGCCCGGCTCCAGGTGATATTTTTAAGATAAAGTTATTATGAAATAATTTGGAATTGCTTTGTTCGAACAAAATCACCACATTATGAACAGTGACTTACAGAACAGAAATTTCTTCTGAGTATTCTAAAGTCTGAGAAATACAGAATAAAGGAAGCTCCACACCCTGTTTGCTGTGAGCCCTCTCCTCAAGGCTCTCTGCCTGCATGTGGTGGGAAAAGGCAAGAGTAGGTTCTCTGAGAGGCTACCAAGCCATCAACGCCACAGGGATGGGAGCAGTCCATGTGTTACACACAAGCTGATGAGTAGTTATAAAAATAAGAGCAGTCCATGTTATTCCTAGGAGCCGGTGTGAATATGATAGAGACAGAAGCAGTCAATGTGCTATGCATGGGTTACTAATATGTTTTCTACTTCCTTACTCCAACTCCCTCTAGTTCAGAGGCTTCCCTCACACCAGTTACTCCTTTTCCACATAAAACATTTTGATTTTCTTTAGGTTCTCTCTCATTGTTTCCTGTTCTTTTGCTCCCTGACCACTTTCTCTCTCTCCTTCTGCTTCTTTCCTGGTTAGACCAGTCACTTGATTGCCATATTTATTATATATACATTTACATATATAATATGCATATATGACACATTACATTTTATGATATAATATATGTATCTATAATGAATTTTTACACACAATGCAAATATATAATAAAATGTATTATATATATCTGGATATATATGCATATATATGTATAATATGAAAACCATATATATACATATACACACATACATGCATATATACATATACATATACATACATACACACATACACACACATATGTGTGTGTGTGTTTGTATATCATGAAAACCTTACCGTTAACCATGCTATGGAGCCCTCGGGCCGACAATTTTAGATATCGAGCTAAAACCTGGGTAGGGCACAAATTTGTTCCAAGAAGTTCATCCTCTCCTAACTGAACCAAGCTGCTGATTTGACTCTTCTAAAATACGAATCATTTGTTTCTGCTCTCTTCCGCCACCCACCCTATAAGATCATAAATTCTTGAGTGCTTCTTCAGCCCCGTCTTCCCTCTACCTGCTATGCTTCTCCACCGAATCAGGGCATCAATCAGTATCTCTGGATCCTGGAACCTGCTATGTTCTCTCAGACACCTGTCACATTGAACAGACTTTCCTGGGACTCAAACACGCTTCTCTTCAGAACCATCTGCATTTTTTTTTATTGGCTTCTGGTGCCTGCTACATTTACAAAATTCCCAGTGGTGTGTCTAGCATTTTCTTAGCTTATTGTGTATCCATTCCATGGAAAAAAAGTACTTCTATCCTTTGTAATTTGGGACATTTCTCATTAAAACATCTCTCAGTCCACATGGGAACATTGTGGATTGAAATTCTTGTCACCAGAACAGTTCCCGTCCTCTATCCTATCCTTGCTCTCCCTCCTTATATGTTCTTAGCTTCCTGATGCTTTCTCTGTCTCTCTTGCTATTTCCCTACTATCTCCTTGGTGGCTCTTTGCTTGCTCTGTCTAGCAACTTGTCTCCCCCCTGGGAGCTGACCGCTCTTTCTCTAGTCTCCTTGTTGCTCACTAGAGCCCGCTGTTTGTATCAGGCAGCTTTTCTATGTCTTCTTGGACATCTTAGATTTTGAAAACCTCCCTCTGACAGAGTTTCTCTTTTGGACTTATTCCTGACCCTCTCTCTTCCCTTTACTATTCTCCTACAGGATGCTTCCTGTTCCGTGAGCTGGCGCCTGTGCTAAGCCTGACTTCCTCCCACTCAGAACCCTCCTTTACTGCTGTTTTTCATTTACTTTTCTCCTTAGACTCAGGGATTCTATTGACCCTAGTCGTGCTACTTCAAACAGCTTGACCTCAGCACAGCTCAATGGCTAAAGATGACACACTCACATTAATTATCACAGATTGTAAGAACTTCTACCACTTCACAAACATATGGTTCCCAAATCTCCTATGTCTAAACTTTCTCTGCTCCCCATTCTCAAAAATCTCTTCTCTGAGTCTTCTTTGATCCCTGCTCTGGTGTCTCCATCTGATAACTAGACTAAATCTTATAGATGTTCAAATATCTTCTGGGTATGGACAACATAAAAACTTATTTTGTATATTCTCCTTCATAAAAAAGAGTGGCTCTGGAGTTCGGTAATGAACATTCCTCTCCAAGCTTGTTGATCAAAAAAATTTCATCCAAAATCTCTGCCATTTGGCCACCTGACCCTGTGGCAAGTTTAAGGAAAACAAAGCAAAACACCACAGGAAAGAACACTATCGCTTTAAACTGTTAATGAAGAAGCCATTCCCCAAAGCAATTGCTGCAGCTTATCTCATGGTCTTCTTCCTCGTTTATTTAACTCTCTAAATACTCCCAAATGTTATGTTGTAAAATTTTTGTGAAATTACGAGCCTTATCTCAAGACTTATAAGACTGTTGTATCTTAGGATTTATAAGACTCTTTATCTTGGATTTGTGAGTTCAGTGGGCATTCTTGAAAAAATCTATAATAAAAAGTTAGCTTTTTTTGTGCCAAAAATGTTGATAGTAAGAATCTGTTCTTATATAACCTTATTATGCTACACCATGGTTGTCTGAAGATTTGTTATATCATACTGTATGTGCAATTTGGATTTAATTAATTTAAAAAATAGGACTTATTAATCACATGGTTGATGAATGAAGTGTGTTTGATTAAGGTTTATAAATTCCTAAGGTTATAAACATCTACTCATGCTAATAGAAACTTATTTAGATATGTATGTCTAACTACTTATGTCTAGCTAACTCTTTTCAACACTAGGTTTCAAGAAATGAACACAGTGTGTTTGATAAATAAGGCTTATGAATGCCTAAGGTATGTTCATGCTAGCAGAAATTTACTTGAAACTGTTTCTCTAGATTATTTTTCTTCACTGACATTATTATGCTTTAGCTGTCTGGATAAACTGTATCATACAAAAACCATGATAATCTGCAAAGGTACACTGTGTAAAGATCAAGAAACTAAGGTCCATTGTTTCCCCCATGGACTGTATTTGTGGTTTATTTGGAACAAATTGTAATTATTCTTAATAATAAGAATTTGGTGTCAGATAATGGGGGGGGGTGAAAGCTGAGATATCAGAGAAGCAGAGCAGCCAGGAACTAATTTATACCTCTATAAAATCCTCAGACTGAATAGGGTATCCTGTCTCTACAAGTACTCAGATTGAATGCTTTGAGCTCCTGTCTCCTTCCACCTTATATTCCACTCTCTGCTCAGCCATATCCCTTCCCGTCTCCACTCCCTAATGTTGGGAGTAAAGGCATGTGATTCCCTAGTACTTGGTTTAAAGGTGTGAGTCCTCACTGCCTGACTCTGTTTCTATTTTAGGCTGGATCTTGACTGGTATAGACCATGTGGCCTTGAACTCACAGAGATCCATCTGCCTCTGCTTCTAAGTGCTGGGTTTAAGAGTGTTTGCCACCACCACCTCACATCTATGGCTACCTAGTGGCTCGCTCCACACTCTGATACTCAGGAAAACTTTATCTGTTGTAGAATAAACAATATATACCCACATTTCCCTATTTTTTGTTTAAAATAAAAAGATTATAACTAATATAAGAAAAACTATATATAGTAAGTATAATAACTATTTATAATATACAAAGGTATTAAATATATCAACCGTTTCTAGTTTATTTGCACTTGGCAAATTCAGATAAAATACTACATTATCCAAAGATTTGTACCTAGTTCACTTTTTGTCCTAACTTTTATTACCATCGAAAATTATCATTTGATGTCTTTCAGTCTTATATACTTTACATTTTTAGTGAATTATCTTTTCTGAGTTTGGTAACAAAGAAAACTATAACTAAAACTATAAAGTTTTCATCTCCATCAGAGTCCCAAGAAGGAAATAATATTACCTTAATAAGCAGAAAGTACAGGCAAGTAGCTTGCAACAAATGTGAGAAATGACAGAAACAGCTGGATGTCTGGATGAATTCCCAAGTTCCTCTGCAATATTGTGGGATCCATCTTTAACCTACAAGACAAACATATCTGACAGACATTTTATGAAGTGGATATTCTGAAGGGCTTTCCTACCTTGTCTTGGAAAGTTCAGCATTCACTTTCTTTCTTTTCTTTTCATTTTTTTTTAACAGAGTAAAGTTCAGCAATTATTAGATGGACTATGGAGGGGAAGGAAAAAGGGGAGAAGGGGAGAGGGGGGGGGGGAGAGGGAGAACGTTGGCAGCCTCTCAGAGAGAGGGGACAGAAACCAGCATTCACTTTCTTATGTGTCTTATTTATCCAATTTGGACAGCACACTGTCACTAGTCAAGGCAATGGCACTATCTTATCCAGTGGCTAATATTTGACAGAAAAAAAAGTAATGTCATATGGGTTTCTTCAATGCCCATCATCTTCTCTGAAGTAGATTAGTGTTGCCATGAGCAGATATGTATCATAGTCATAAAAGAACTTGCATTATTAAAACATCTTAAATGCCATTTTCTCTAGATTTTTAAAGTGTTTGAAGACCACCTGTCTATCGACAATATATCTTTGTTTGTCTTCGAATACATACCTAATATGACTCATTTCTCTTGGGACCATTTTTTTCTGAATAATTTGACTTTTGTCTTCAGATGTCTTACTTGTCCAATGATCTTCATATTCCATAGCCGGAATCCTTTATTCTTCTGAAAAGACAAAAAAAAAACTGTCCCTACTCTAACTTATGGGAGGTTATCATTTGATAAGTTATATCTGATCAAATGTGAAGTATGTGAAGTATTTGCTATTCCTAGTTAATTCAATTTAATTTAAGTGAAGTTAAATTTAGTTAAGTTAATTTAAAATGAATGACCATGATCTTTGATTAACTCTCATCACTTCTAATTGAGAGATTTCGCTTGTTTAAATCAAATCTTCTCAATTTGATGGTATTCATAGCTATTCTTTTTCTGTGGAAACAAAAGAAAACCCCCTCCCCAACGTAATGCATGTCCTGGTTTTCATTCTGAGATCAACACTTCTTTAATATACACTAGCTAATTTAATTCTTTAGTTTTTTTCTATTACGCAGTATCTCTCTGCTGCTGTCATTCCTTTCTCACCAGCATTTAGAAAATTCAAAGGTAACAAAGCAATATGCAACTTATTTCTGAGTGTCTTTATTAATACTTTCTTTTTATTTAACATATTCTTAAGAGACCAATTTGATCTTTTTGTAACTGCTTGCCTTGTAGGATTGTGTAGTATGCATGTAGTATACCTTATATTCTCATAAACAAAAAAAATGTTTCATTTTCTTAGAGACGCATGCTAGAGCATTTTCAGTCTTAATTTGTGTAAGTATACCTGTAAAGGCCATAACTTCTACAAAAAGTGTGATTACCAAATCTGTCTTTAAAAAATATAAAGCAGTTGCCAACTGAAAGCCTGAATATGTATTGATCATATGGTGTGTATATTTTAATTTTCTAAATTCTACAGAATGGAACATATTCATTTGCATGATTTCATTTCTTTCAGTACCCTTTGGGTTACTTCCTGCAGGTAACAGGATTTATTTGTATAATGAACAAGTAAGACATTTCCTTATAATTTCCTTGGTATTTTGCCAAGTGATAGAAAATTCTGTTTTTGGAAACCTTTTCTACTAGAATGATGTTTTCCATGAAATTTTGAGGTATCCAGCACATTTCCTATCAATAGCTGTGATTTCTGAATTACCTTGTGCTAGAGAACCCGACAGACCCATATGGGATCAGGTATATGTTATGTTTATGGAATGATGCCTATTCCTGATTATATCTTGTAACAAAAAAAATAATAAAGTCAATTCTCTATCATCTGGCATAAATTCAGCAGTTTTAATATGTAAACATCTCTTTCTGTATGTTGCATATCAGTAACTGTGTTGAGGGGATCGATAAAAATCCAGTAATAACAAGAGAATAGTATATAATTCTCAATTTTGGACAGAATTTAAGGACTTTGAACCACATTGCTTAATTTTTCTGATTTTAACCTGCTTTTCCTGATTTATTTGCATCAGTATAAAATTAGAGCTAATGGGGCACACAGTGATTTACTGAATACAGTTTCTGTGTGATTATTTCGGGGTTGAGCAGCCAGGACAAACAAGCAGCCCCTCCTGCTACAACATCTTGTTTCCTCAATAGTCATCCAAAGTTCTTCTGTCCATCGAGTCATAGATCTTCAGCCTATAGGTCTATAGTATCTGGAAGACTTTTCCAGGGAGCATGAAATTTGAAAGACTGTTTTTCCTATATTGATAGTTTTTCATTCACTTTCTTTTGTTTACTGCAGAATGTCTGACAGACTCTTTCCTCTCTCTCCCAAACCTATGTACATTTTTAAAACATACTGTGACCCATTCATAGGTTTATCTTTCTCTGAATCTGTCTTTGTGGTGTATCTGTAATCATTTTCTGACCAAGAGAACCTTTTTATTTTTTTTAAATGTTATACAGTCTTGGCTAGGACTAGCTTCATGGGCCTGCCTGTTGGCTCTGTCCAGTTTAACATGGAGGAGGTATGTTCACTACCTCTGCTAGCCATGGTCACCACTGCAGCCTCAGGTGTGCAGTGAATCCATATCACCATTTAGCAACTAGTAACACGCTACTACCAAACCTTATTAAAGTACAGGACTTCCCAGAAGAGCCAGAGTCATTAGTGCTGCCAGCATGAACCAGGAAACCATCTCTTAAAGAAGCCAAGCATTTGTTGTTGCTAATGCTGAGTTAAAAAGACTTCTCCTATTGGAGTCACACCACTGCTCCCTACCAGCAAACATAGCCTATCTGAAAATATGCAGCTACTAAGAAGCTCCAATTGATTCCTATATTTATGGGTCCAGATACTAATTTTTTAAGCTTTCTTAAGCTTTATGTAAGTGTACATTGATACTCATTGACACCATTTGTAAGCAAAAAGTGCATGTTGGTTTCCTGGGCATCCTGACCCGAATAATCACACAGAAACCATATTAATTTCAATACTGTTTGACTAATGGCTTAGTTTATAGCAAGCTCTTATATCTTAAATTAACCCATTTTTATTAATCTGTGTGTCACCATAAGGATGTGGCCCATCAGTAAGTTTCTGGCATCTCTTTCCTTCAGCAGCTACATGTCATCTCTCTGACTCTGCCTACTCTCTCTATATATCTCTTTGAGTCTGGCTATATTTTGTTAAATCATTGGCTAAAACAGCATTATTCATTAGCCAATAAGAGCAATAATATACAGAATGAAATCCCACATCCAGCAGTCTTTGATTAATTAATCAGTTTCTATAAGGTGACTGGATATATTTTTTTTTAAAAAAAACATCTTTAGGTTGTTCATTTCTAATATTATCATAAAACGCTGCAATTGGTTTTCCCTTGATTTCCTCTGTGCTTCAACATTTCTATTATCTTTTGAAATAAGCTTTTCTAAGGTCTGTATTATGCCACTTATATCAACAAACTTTTTCAGAGATAACCAAGAATTATCAAATTGACAACAAAGATGATCAAAATAATAAGTAACATGCCAATCCTATTTGATTACACCTTCATTTACTTGATTTAATTGTTCCAATTTTAAATCACAGATTGCACAATTATACCAAACCCAGCTCTCTCCACTGTAATATTGTTTCCCTTTTCTTAACATCGGAAATTTCTCTTTAAATTAAACTCCTTTTAAGAATTCCCAGTGATCTCACCAAATCTGCTGTCCATGACAATGAAGATGTGAGACTGACTGCTTCTGCAGAGAACAGGAGAAGCCTGACAGGGTTTCAGGGCAGCTACCACATTTGGCAGAAGGGAGTCCAGTGAAGCCCAGAACCCACTGAGAGAAAAGAAAACCAATCCTAGCCAGTGAGGAAATGACTCTAGTCATTGGTGCCCCACCCTGCACCAATGGCTGCAAAGTCACAGACAAATGGCTTTTTCATGAATTCTTGCCCTAAAGTTAGATGCCAGATGTAGCATTAATTCTAATTATTCTTAATAATAAAAGTCCAGCATTAGTGTTCTTACAACTTCTTCTTGTTTCCTTCCTTGCATCCCAAGTTGCTTCTTTGCTTTTAACTTTCCACTGTGAATATTATATGTTCAACTTAAGTCAGTTTGCACATGTCTAGCCTTCTTTGGTTTCCAATCATCTTTACACCATCATGCTCTTGCTCTTATGGTTTTTTTTTTGAGACTGTCTTTCACTATGACAATGCACTCAGACTGACTTTAAGTTCAGTAAATAGCCTGTGCTGACTTCAACATTTGGCAATTCTCCCACTTGTAGCCTCTCAAGTGCTATGATTACAGACATGAACCAAAACTCCAACATTGGGGCTTTGCTCTTTTTTAAAAATGCTGTTTATTGATAATTATAAACAAATTTTTGCACAGTTCTCAGGAAAGTTGGATACAGATTATATCAGCTCCATAGGACAACCTACCGAATATTTACTGAACTTCTGACTTATAATGTTAAAAGTAGGATAATGTATGGCTTAGACATTTGTTGTGGGGGTTTGATATTATATTTCCAACATGAGTCCTTATTACTTGAAAGTTGCACAGAAATTAGAGAGCCGTGTCCTGTTTCTTATGGTCAAAGTGTGTTAGAAGCCAAGTCTGATAATGGTATGAAAGGAATCGGGAATGGAGAGAGGGATAGAAGATCAAGACATCATCTGTGGAAGGGCCTGAGTTCAGATTCCCAGAAAGCATAGGAATAACCTGGTGTGGCAATGCAATCCTGTACCTAAGTGTTACGAAGTAAGTAAAGACAGGCTTGCATGAAAATCTGAATGCAATATCCAGGATTCACATGGTGCCAGAAGAAACTGAGTTCTGCAAGTTGTACACTGACTTTCACAAGTGTGGTGTGATCGGGGCTTTCCTCTTCCCCAATGCATACAAGACAAATAAATGTAAAATATAATGATAAAAACTTCCAACCTCAACCAAGTACATTGCTGTGTAATCGCAGCCATTAGACAGCTGAGGCAGGAAGATCATGAGCTTAACAAACACATGGCGACTTTGATTTCAACACAGAATGTTTCTTACTCATTTCAAAAGCTTAACAAAAGTTAACTACTGATATTGATTGAGAAAACATGTATTGGCAAAAAGGAGCATGATTTCTATTCTATTTTGCATGTATCTCTACGTATTCAAAACAGAGATTAATAATATAATCAAACAATGTATTTATGGTATAGATAATACTTGTTATGTGCCTAAATTCAAAATGGATTTTAGCAGTTTTCATCTCACTGGGACTTTGTTATCTATGCATCTAATGATTGGGCACATAAGACCTTTAGTTAATCAGAGTGCTTATAAATCTGTATTTTAAATTCATTTTGAGTTCTAGTATGATTCTGAAATATATGATTAAAGCTACTGACCTTTTTCTACACAGCAAAAATGTCTACACAAGTCTACAAAAGTTAGGCATTTTGTATTTTCATTAAGATGGGTTAATAATATGGTAGAACTTGTAAAAAAGTATCTGAGCCTAAAAGCATAGAAAGTGTGAAATATGACAGCACTTGCAAGTTGCTCAAGGTACATGAAACTGCACAAAGCTTCAGCCATTTCTTTGCTGTGATGGAAGCCCATAGATGGACCAGTCAATAAAATAAATGAACATCTATTTCTAAGTTCTAAAATCAAGGAAACAAGGTGTGTCAAATATGATTTCTATTGCTGTAATAAAGCACCATTTCTAAGAGCATCTCGGGAAGGAATGTATTTACTTCACTTATACTTCTACATTACAGTTTATCCCAAAGGTTGTTAGGGCAGAAACCTGGAGGCAGCAGACAGTTTAGAGGCCAGGGAATGGTTCTGCTTACTACCTTGCTCCCCAAAGCTCATTCAGCCATTTTCTTATAGCACTCAGTATAACCACACAGAGATGGCTTGCCAAGATTGTGCTGGGCTCTCTCACATCAATAATCATCAATCAATAAAATATCCCACAATCTAATTTTTTATGGACATTCTCTCCATTAGGATTTCCTTTGCCAAAATAACTTTAGCATGGGTCAAATTGTCACAAAACCTAACCATAACACTAGAGATATTACATCTGTGCCACCCAGTGACAAATTCTCTACTTTATTACACAGACTGAGATGCATCATGATTGACAATAGTGAGGAAGTGTGCTGGTCCTAATTTTAGTCTCTTCCTCTTCCCTCACACCGCTAATGTGTTCATGGGGGCCATAGCTGACCTATTCATGCAATGATCATCACTACACTGGTGCCTCACTTCCAAACTCGATGCGAATATTTTTAGAGTTTAAGTTTCTAATGCCAGAACCTTTGGGGGCACTATGAAATTTTAGCAGGTTGAGCGGCTGGAAATGATTGAAATGATTACAAGTTCAGATTACATTACGAGGTGTTAAGTACAAATTCAGGGTCCAAATATAAATTTATAAACTCCCTTCTGACAAGATTTATTGAATTGTAGCCATTTCCACCCATTTATATGCTCTCCACACTTCTTTGGTGATACTAGAGTAATGTCTACTAGATCTATAATGGCTATAATATCTATGACTCCTGTGCTAACAAGTCTGCAGATACAATTGCCATCATTATGTAAAAATTCATGGAGGGAAGAGTAAGGGAAGATATAGGAAGGAATATAAGAATGAGGTGACCAAATGAAGCAAGGGAGGGAGGAAAGGAGAGAGAGAAGAATATAGGCAGGAGTAGTATATAAAGTGTTGATTAAAAGTGGAGTAATAGAGAGAGAGAAGGGGAAAATAAAGAAGGGAGTGATGGCAGCTTATGGTACACGCCGATAGGATTTGTTGAATGTGGCAGGGACAGGAGGATGGTGATTTCGAGGGCAACCTTAAAAAAATAACTGCAGTGGTGATGCATGCCTTTAACCCCAGCAGTTGGGAGACAGAGTAAGGCAGATCTCTGTGAGTTTGAGGCCAGCCTGGTCTACTGAACAAGTGCTAGGACAGGCTCCAAAGCTACACAGAGAAATCCTGTGTCAAAAAACAAAACTAAAAATCAGAAAGGGAAGGAATGAATAAAAGAAAGAAGAATAAAGGAAGGGAAGATGAGAGGGCTGGAAGGAGGAAGGAAGAATTAGATGGAAGAAAGGGTGGAGGAAGGCAGGGAAGTGCTAAGAACAAGGAAAGTAGGAAGGGAAGGGCTGAAGAGAGGAATAAATGGAGGGAATGAAGGAAAGAAAGAAAATGAAGGAGAGTAGAGTGGAGAGATGGGAAAGAATTCAGTTATACATATTAAAGAGGGGAAGTATTAATCCCAGCACTGGGAAGGCAGAGGAAGGTGAATCTCTGTGAGGTTGAGCTACAGATAAACCCTGTCTTGAAAAACAAAAGCAAAAACAAAAAGGGGGGGGATAACATTATTTGCACATCATTCAGTGTTGATTTTAGAAAAAACTAAAAATATAACTCAAAGCAGGAAATGTGTAAAATAAATGAAGTCATGGTTTCAAGATGCATTATCAATATATTAAAGAGTAGAATAAGTTGCATTTCCATATAGAATATGAGATTCATATGGAATTAAATTAAGCAGAAAGGATATGATATGTTCCTCAAAGAAGAAAACACATACAAATAAAGGTAGTAAAGAGATGTAGAATTTGCACACTGGAAATTATAAGAAATAGGAAAATAAATTTGAAATGGAGGTAGGGATATGGTCTAACAAGCAAAGTATAGTCTGCACATGCAGAAGTGGAGTTCTATTTCCAATACCTAAACATCCAGCAGACATCATATGCTTTCTTAACTCTAGCACTTGGAAGAAAGAGACTGGGGATTCATAGAGCATGCTGGTTGGCTAGAAAAACCCAGTTGTTGAGGTCTGTGTTAGTGAAAGACCCTGCCTCATTGCATAAAGTAAACAGTGACTGAGGAGGCTATAGAACATCAACTTTGGGGTTCCATATTCATATGCACATATAAAAAACACTCACAAACATCAGAAACATGCTTACACGCATACACACACAAACACACACACAAAGAACAAAAATAAATTTATAATAATACTTAAGTAAATATAGCATAATAGTATTTTAAATAAAGTATTTTTATATTCATAATTCTATGCAAATCAATTATAACCTTTGTATTCATATTAAAACAATAATTCTATATTTTATACAAATTGATAAGCTGATTTAAAGCATATAGGACAAAGAAGAACAAGTCAGCTGTTAGCTGCAAGCTGGCACATCCACCACAGTTCGCCTCTTAATACTTTGCTTCCTTTCCATCAGCAAGTGAACAGCTTCGCAATTTGACCTTTACTCATCCTCCTTACAGGGTACGAGTTTGATTTTCTTTATTTGAGACATCTTGACACAGACCTTCCACTATTAGATGAGTGTAACCAAATATCTTGTTTATTTATTTTCTTCTCCTTCTCCTGTTAACAAACAATGACTGCCTTCCCACTTTTCTGCTCTCCACTCTTCCACCTTCAGAAATGCATCCAGCCAGGCTGTTTTATGTCCAAGTTGTGTATCGTGATGAGAAATGAGAGAAAGTTTGGCTTAGATCATTAATTTTATAGCTTGTGTTTCAGAAACCAGTTCCTGGGGTATTTACATCCCTTCATACTAACACCTAGAAAACAAATGCATCCAAGTTATAAAACCCTAAGCAAAGTGTATTTACCACTCCCTCTAAATATAATTCATGGCTCAGAACAGGTCTTTATGATACATGATAAAATATTTTTCTGGGGTTGAATTTGCTGTTTGCTGAACTGGCAAGGAATGTCTTTGTATTCAAAGGCATTTGTGTTCCTATAGGAAAGCACTTGTTGTTCTTGCAGAAGGACCAAGTTCAGCTCTCGTGCTCACTTCTGGTTGCTTCTATACATCTGTAACTCTAGTTCCATGAGATACAATAACCAATCTGACCTCCATAGACACTTGCACTCGCATGTACACATAAATATACACACATACACGCACTTGAAATAAAGCATGTATAAATAGAGGTTAAGGGCATACTCAGAGACTTGTATTAGGCTTTAGTTGGATGCTTAGACCAGACTTTCCCTAGGAAAGATTGTAATAAATTGTGACCAGAGAAATGAACCCGCTGAATTCCATTACAACCTTAATCTGAACCACAACAAAAATAACAAAAATAGCAACACACTTATAATAAAAACTAATATCTGAAAGTGGAGGTGATTTCTAGATAATATTTTATAGATTTAAAAACACATTTACTTATTAACTAATAAATAATTATCAGGCACCTGTTGTGAATCAGACACAGTATAAGAGAGGGATCACAAATTTCAGTAAAAGTCTTGAGACTGACACTACACAGTAAGGGAACTTACATGGGGCAGTAGAATTCCAGGAAATTAGCAAGTAAAATATAATTTGTGTTGCAGTAAGTACTAGACACGTAATTGGCCTGAGTAAAGATCTCAGGAGTTTGAAGAAACATCTGGCTACATTAGAAAATAAATGTATCAGTTGGCACTAAGAAAAAACTATGAGGAACAAGAAAGGGGTTTTACCTTGAAAGTCAAATCACATGAATCATGCAATCAGGAAACCAGTACCTTGAGGAGGATCCTGAATTCATTAGCATGTTCCGCCATCATTAGGAACCTCAGAAATGGCTACTTTATCAATGATCATGCAGCTCCTGCCTCTGCAAAGGAAACTTGAGATAACTGCTTCAGTTGTATATGTAACTTCCAAGTTAAGTTTGAAAACCAAATATCTACATAAGGGTCTTGGGTTTCCTAGAAACATGAAGGTTGTACCCACAAGGCAGAATTTCAGTTCTAGATTCTGAGGCCGACTCTGTTTTCAAGGGAGAGTTTACCAGATATATGAAGTAATAGTCAAAAAATGGTAGAAAGTAAATAAAAAGAGTGGTCCCTGTGCACAATGGATAAAGGATGATACTACCTTCCAAAGCATGCTTCCACCTTCATCTGATTCCTTGTCTTTCCTCATCTCAAAATGGAGAAACCTAGAATTTAATTACTAATGGAGACCTTTTGTATTTGAAGTTTTACAATCACAAACAAACAAAAAGTAATGATCAGGAATCCAGTATAGTGTTTAGAAGTTAGGAAAAATGAGAAAATAGGAAGAGAACATTTTAAGTCTAACTAGAAACTTAGGCTGTCTTCATTTGATGAATAAAAACTGGCAGTGAACAGAGATGGGGACATAGCAATGGCATAGAGAATGAGACAACTGAGTTTACAATTGAATGAGTGTGTTTGGAAGCATAAATGGTAGAACTGATTGAAGAGGAAACCACCAACACCCTTTTCCCCACGTTCACAGCCAAAGGAGTTGCACCACAGAAAACTTAAGACACAGACTCTCATACCTGAGATGGAAAAAAGTCTAAGAAGGTAGAAAATATCATCACTCTTGTGTCTCTTCACACAATATACATTTTATTTCATCTTCTGCAGTGCTGAAAAATGAAGCACGTGGGGCTACAGAGATGGCTCAGCAGTTAAAAGCTCTCGATGCTTCTGCAACAGACACAGGTGAAGTTTTCAGCCCTTATTGCAGGCAGCTCAAATCTGCCTGTCGCTAGTTCCAGGACATCTGATGAAGTCTTCTGTTCTCCAAGGGCACCTATGTACACATGGCTCACATATACAGAGGCAGGCACCCACATATAGACAAATAAAAAGTAAAGAAATCTTTAAGAATGAGACACACTTCCTCAGCTGAAAGAATTTACAAATTAAGTATTAACAATCAAGCCACAGTGTCCCACAGGATAAAAATCAATAAAGTTTATAACTTCAGAAAACAGGGCAAAAGACCCTCACAACTTGGAATGAATAAATAAATAAAGTAAAGTAACCATTCCTTACTGTACACATACTTCAAAGGAATATTATACATGTGATATATAAATATGAATACAGACAGATAGATATAAATATGACTTGGTACTAAAACTAAATTAAGAAAAGGAGAAAATGTGTTGTATCATTTAAGAGTGAAAGCAAAACTATGATGTTGAGTGTGGGTCGGTTCCTCAAGCACGCTTCTATGAATTATATTCTCAGCTGTGATAAAATACCTAGTGGAAGAACTTAGGGAATGAGGCATTCATTCTTGCTCACAGTTTCAGGACACCGTCCATCACACCTGAGAAGGCAAAGACGCAGAGCCATGACCCAGCTGGTCACATTGCATCTGTAGTCAGGAAGCAGAGAGATGGATGCTGGGGCATAGCGCACTTTTCCCTTTTAATTCAGCACAGGATCTCAGCCTGTGTGTAGCCACCACCCACTGTGAAGATCTTCTCTACTCAGCCCAAACATAAAGCTCCCTCTCAGACAAGCCCAGAGTTTGGCTGTTAGAAGGTGCTAGATCTTGTCAAATTAATAGTCTATTAACCATCATAACTTACCAGCCATTGTTAGTCAGAGGGAGAAACTAATACTTGTGTATCAATACATATGAATGTATATATAATGGACAGTATCTACACCAGAGCAGTAAAACAAAGACAGTGTACCACAACCATCCATTTCTGAAATATAAACACTGAGATCCATGCACAACATTTTTATAACATTAATGCATTCAAAATGTTAATTTCAAGGAAAATCTTAAATTTGTATCTTTACAGATAATTAACATGTTGCTTAACAAAAACTAGCGGACGCAAAAGGAAAAAGAAAACAGAGGAAACAAGTTTACAGCTGTTATGAATTATTTATTTGGTATTTTAAGTTTGATCTAAGTCTCATGTGGTGTAGAGGTGGTGAAAAGTTGGTGCTAAGGAAAGAAGCAAGTTTAGTCAGGTGTGTTGTCACACACCTGCAATCTCAGCCACCAAGGGAGCTGGTATAGGACCATTATTTACAATAGTTGATGACTAGCTTATTTGTGGAATAAAATGAGAATCTATCTTTTTCAGAAATGAAATAGAGCTGGGGAGATGACATAATGGTTAAAACACTTGTCCATGCAAGCATGAGGAAAAAGTTAGTGGTTCAAATTCCTCAGTATACAAAGAAATGCCAGGTAGAGTGTGACTTTCATCTGTCACTACAGCCATAGGATCTGCAGACAGGATGTCCTCAAAGCAAGCTGATTAGTAAGACACATCATAACAGTGACATGGGGTGTGACTGAGAGACTTTGCCTCAATAATTTAAAAGAATAATCAAAGACATGCATATAAGTAATAGGAAAACCACACACACACACAAATCCACAATACTAAAAAATAAAATAAAGATTATGATCCTGCTGATGATTTTGTTGGTAGAGCATTATTTGCACAAGTAAGGTCCTATGTACAATCCCCAATATGGAAATTATCAAATAAGGAGAAATAAATAAACAAAACATTCATAAACAACAAGTTGCACTGATTAAGAGATAAAAACCACAGCCAACCTCAGAAATATCTATTCCGTTAGGATTGAGGGTGGGAGTAGAAGAAACTGGAGCATGGTTTATGTAAGGAATACTGAGCAGATATAGGTTGCTGGGTAGAGTGCTTACCTAATATGCCCAGGTCCTTGGTTTCATTCTTTAGCATGTAACTGGGTATGCCAATACATGCATGTAATGCCAGGTCTATATAGGTGGGGTATGAGGATTAGCAGTTCAATGCTATCCTCAATCATACATTAGAGAACAGACAGGAATACTTCCGACATTATCTCAAGGGAAAAGAGAGGAGAGACATGAGAAAGAAGGGGGAGGTGCTCTATTCCCTTTCCTTCTCTTCATTTCTAACCCAAGAGCTTCATAAACTGAATGCAGAATCAATCTCATAAAGTTTGAAGGAAATTTATTGCTCAGACTTTGTAACTTGAACATGTTCCTTACCAGTGGTCTTAGTTTCCTTTCAGTTTCTGTGATAAACCACTCTGGCCAAGAAACAATTAAAGGAGGAAAGAGTTTATTTGGCTTTTACTTCCAAGTACCAGTATACTATTGGGGGATATCAAGGCAGAAATGTAGAAGCAAGAACCACAGAGGAACATTGCTTGATGGTTTGCTCTCAGGATCATGTTTAAATCATTTCCTTTCTACAGCCCAAGACCCCTTGGCCGGGGACTGACACCACCCATAATGATCTAGACACCCCTACCTTCATAAAGAACCCAGTCAATCTCTTCAAACTCAGAGCCCCAGACCTCAATTGAGGCTCCCCTTTGGATGACACTAGTGTAAAGCCTGGGCCTTCCCCTGCCTCTCGAGGTGCAAATCAAGGACTGTTTTGGCAACCAGCTAAAGCTTCCTGCTAAGTTCTGTGCCTGTTCTGCTCTAGCCTGGTATAATAGCCTAGGGCTCTATATCATTTTAAAATGGTAATTTCTCATTACCTCAACCTGCCTGGAAGAGCCCAGGCACCAAGGTACCTCTCGCCTGCCCTACACTCCTTGCCCACCTGCCTGCGGAGAAGCTCACTCAGTGCCAGCTTCACCATCCCCCTCTGGCTGGGAGGAGTTTCCGTTACTGGGGCCAAAGGGTATTTTAACTCCAGATTAAGTTTGAATAAACGGGCATTCTCCTCTTGAGGATGACTCGAACTCTCTGTCTGTGTTGTGTACGTCTTGTGTTCAACCCCTAGGACCTTACTCAGCTTGTGGAACGTATGGAGTCGCGGTCAATACCAGGTGGGTGGTGATGCAGACCCCGTGGCGTGGAATGATTGCCACAACTAGTAGTTTCAAGGTGATGTTTAAAAATTAGGACAGAAACCAATCACGTTTGTTTGGTTTTGTTTTGTTTTTTCTGGGTATTTATTCTCACTGGAGTGCT
Organism: Myodes glareolus; assembly: GCF_982192425.1. NCBI lineage: Eukaryota > Metazoa > Chordata > Mammalia > Rodentia > Cricetidae > Myodes > Myodes glareolus. The sequence goes on from NC_142047.1 coordinate 61,549,949, forward strand.
GAAATTGTACCACACCCTAGAATCTTAATGTTCTCATTTAGAATTTCATCTGCTTTCTGTTCTAGCATCTTCTGCTCTCCTCGACGGATAGGAGCACTCTCTCCTACAGTCTTGCCCTCCTGTCAGGCTTCTCTTAAGAGGGTGGGACAACACGGAGTGCCATTGAGGACCAGTGTCAGGGACGGGGCTATGGGGCCATAAGCAAGGTTTCTAAAGGATGAAGTGGAGGGCTGCAGAGCCTGTAGAACCTGTACATTCCTTTGCATCTTCATTAGCATGTGTTAGTTGAACATAATAATGACTTTCATTATGATATTTCATATCGTAATAAAATGTGATTTGATCAATTTCACTACCACTACCTCACAGACACCCCCCCACACACACACACATACACACACACTGGCACCCTTTCTACTTTCAAGTCGTTTTTGTGTGTGGTTCATTGAATTTAGTTAGGTTGGCTTTCAGGGATTTGAGCAACATAATGAGTGGCCACAAAACTGAAGGAAGTGTCCCACTTCCACCAACAACTGCTTACCACCCACTGAACCTCCCAGAGGAGTGTGTATCCTAGTCGCTAGTCACTTTCCTTCCTTAATCAGAATCTTGACACCATTTTGTCTCCAGAGTGTTTTCTTGCCAAATTCTCAACTTTGTACCCAGAATCCTGTGATAAACCCCATGGGTTATGGTTATCTAGGTATGAATCCAATTTTTTAAGGGATTCTCTATCACAGGGCAAAATTATTTTAACCATAAATGCCTTGGTTTTGTCTTTTGAAATATATGAATATGTATTGAAGGTGCCTCAGATTTAAGAGATATGAAATGCAATAAAATAAAAATGAAAAGCTTACAGCAGTCCCCAAAACATAAAGAGTTCAACAACATTTCCCCCTACCATGCATATCTGTTTTCATGTTATTTTATGTTCCTTTGTTGCTATCACTCTTGTGTGAATGAACAAAGACAATTCTCGTGCATGCAGGTCACAATTTTTGGAAAGCAGTTTTGTAAAGTATATTATGTATCTCTTGTTCGCTTACCTGTTCACTTAGAATTTTTCCCTTTACATAGTTGATAAAATAGTAGTTGATTATATGAGTATTAATTGTATCCAGAATGTATTCCACGACATTATCATTGGGATTGGCCCCTCCTTAATCTTCATCCCCCTGAAATGTTACAAACAGCAAATCTAAGAAAGAGCTTTTGTCTCTGAACTGCCTGAGAAGCGGCATTCCCTCTCACATCCTCCCAAGCTGACCTCACTATGTCTGTGCACCATAATTCTTCTACACAAATGAACAATCTACAGCATTGAAATGTCAAATCAAATACACTTTAAGATAAATATACTGATTCTGGTTCTGTATTCCATACGGCACAGAACAATCATATGCAAAGGGACTTACAATAAATGAACAAAAAGACCTCATTGATTTTAATGGTTTTTAATTTATAGCTTTACTTTTTTATTGGGGGAAATTATAGGTGAAATGATAACTGGTGGGAATTGTTTTTTTCATCTTGCCATGCTACTAAGGTGTGCAACTTAGAAGAAATTGCCATTATCTGCTTAGCCATTTTGTCAATGATAAGTTGTTTTTGTTTTTTTTTTCATTTTCTATTGCTGTTGCTTTTATTTTTTTAGTGATGGGATCTGGCAACTCATTTATTCATTAATGATAAAGATTAATAATAATCATTGCTTGAATATTTTTTCTTTCTTTCTTTCATTATTTAGTTATTCGGTTGTTTGTTTTGAGGCATTGTCTGTGTAGCCTTGGGTGCCATTGAATGCACTACATAGACAAACTGGCCTCAAAGCCACAGTAACCCCCATGCCTCTGACTCTTGAGTATTGGGATTGAGGGTCAATGTCATCATAATTGGTCTTATACAATGTTTTTATAGAAGAAATGTAAATTACATTTTTTGTGTGATGGAAGAGTTTTTGTAGTACCCATCACAGCCATATAAGCATAAGCATATCAGAGAGTCTTCAGAGTACTTATGGTTAGTAAAGCCGGTAACTTTTTTATACACATTTCTTTATGAACTGATAGGACTCAGTGGTATGTGAAAATTATTTATGCACTTTATCATGCTGATTTGGGTGATATGATCTTGCAAGGGTCAGTTGTTTTTATCCTCACACCATAGGAATACAAACAGCACAGGCATATTGTATTTCTCACATGGAATTCGTCAATTTTCTTCTCCTTAGAAATAATATATATTTTCTTTCCTATTGTAAACTCTATAAAATTGCACACTTGTAGTAATATGGTAAATTAGTCACAAATTTATAGAATTAGATGACACGATCCCAGCATTGTCATACAGCCTGGAGAGCATGACCTCACTGACTAAGTGACACAAATGCAATCCTCTCAATTGTTGTATCCATCATTTCTTAGCTCACATGATATTTCAGTACTTTGTGATTCAAATCTTCTCTTTATTTCCAAATTTAAAACTTGAAATATGGAATAATCTTATTGAATTTACCAGTGATTTCTTTATTAGATATATGCATATAGAAGCGTTAGTAATTTTATTATATTATCATTTTATATAGCTTTTTATTCTTTTAAAAGTTATTACAAGAGGAGAGTAGATAGTATGATCCCCCATGTCAATTAGTTTTTTATAACTGATGCCTAGAAACATGTATTGAAAAAAATAGTTGTTAACAGAAAAGTAAGTAAATCTTTAGAAATTAAATCATTTTCAAAACTGTAATTATTTTTCTTTTCTTTTCTTTGTTTTTGATTTTTTGAGACAGGATTTCTCTGTGTAGCAGTCATAGTTGTCCTGGAATTAGCTCTTGCAGACCAGACTGGCATAGAACTCACAGAGATCTACCTTCCTCTTTCTCCTGAGTGATCGGATTAAAGGTAAGTGCCACCTCTTCCCAGTAGTTATTTTTATTTTCTATGAGGCACATGTTATAGTACATACATGACTAGAGGGTAACATCAACCGAGAAGTATGTCTTGTTACTGTTTGTTGTTACTAATATTATATCTATTCTTTTGTTAAGGTGTTTATACATCACACACATACACACACATATATATTATTCATATATAATGAAGAGATCAATGGACAACTTTCTGAAGCTGATTCTTCCTTCCACCAAGTGAGCTATGAGGATGGAACCCATGCAGCCTGTATTCACTGAGCTGTCTCATTGGTACTGAAAATATTTTTTAAGCTGAAAAGAAATAGTATGGAAAGCTATCATTTTGACTACAAAAGAAGGAAAATATCTCGGTAGTTGCTTTTTCCAGGAAAATCGGTCTTTATGTACTTGTACTGGATAAATATTTAAGAGTTTAAAGACTGTATTGAGAGCCTGTAGATAAGAGTTTCCTAGAACTCAGTTTGCTGCTACACACCCGCAAACCCAGTGCCCACTGAGATAAGAAGACTGTGAATTTAAAGCTAGCCTGGAACATCTAGTGTGATACTGTCACTACAAAAGGCAAAAGGAGGTAGAAAGGGGAGGCTCTTCGGAAACCAGTGAGTCCTTCAAGTCTCTGCAGTTGTGTCTCTTCTGCAGTTCATCCAAGAGGAAGGTCATTAGACAGTGCACAGGTCTATTTTTTTTCCAGTTGTGTAACTGACATCTGATTTTTCCTTTACTCTCTTTACTGTTGAAGTAAACCATTAGAAGTAATTTGGGATCAATTTTTTTGACATAGGATAATTTAAAAGTTATTTTAGCTTTAAAGAATTACATATAAGAATATCATATTTACGCCATTTACCCTCTTCCTCTCTTCCTTCCAACTCCTTGCATGTTCCCCCATTTCTTAAAATCACTGTCTCTAGTTCTTTATTACTGCTGCTCTCTCTCACACACATAATCTATAATTAAAACCTGTTAAGTTCATTTAATGTCTCACATATGTAAATGTATTTAGGACTGATTTGAATGCTTGGAATTGGATAACCTATCGGGGGCCTTGAGCTGGGGCTAGACAACAATTTTTCCTCTCTCATTAATGACAAACCTCTCCTAAGACTCATCTTAAACTAGGAAAAGAGGTTGACTTGACCTTTTAAGTAATCTCACAAGTTAAGTACATAGAGATTCCCACAGGACAACATGCTGAATAACTGGAATGTACAAAGAATATTATCTCTATGGAATTGACTTTGAATTCAGCATACTTGGGATTCCTGTCGGGATAGCAATTCCTGATAACATCCCAAGAAAACTTCAAGAACTTTTGTGAAAAAGCTCTGATTTCTAAGGCAGGGACAAAGATGTTTTTTAAAGCATGCCAGGTATTGTTTATGACTGTTTATTTTCTACTGCTTATTTGTTGTACATTTTAGGTAGACCCATTAACAGAAAAACATAAAAAGAATAGATCTGCTCTGGGATTATAGTTTACCATAGGGGCTGGAGAGATGATTCTGTTGGTAAACACCTGCTGTGTAAACTGGAGTAAAAGAGTTTGGTTGCCCTGCAATCAAATGAAAATCAGGGCATAGTAGTGCTCACTTGTAATTCTAGTCCTGGCAAGGAGGAGAAGAGGGGATTGCTGAGGCTTGCTGCCCAACTATCCTTCCCTAGTTGGTGGGTACCAGGTTCAAAAGAGACCATTTTTTTTATAATATGAAGATTAAATAAGAAAAGTAGAAAATGAATTATAATTTTAAAAAATCTCTTACATGTTAGAAGACTGGAACTTTTGCTGGCTCTCACACCCAGAGTTAATACTATACCTTGAGGAGATTTAGAGCTACTAACCTGCTGTGTACTCACTCTACACGCTTAAACTGCATTTCCAAAAGCAATGTAACAACTGACCTTACTTGCTTTGAATTCTCCATGTAATAAACTTTTACAAACTAACTTGATTCATAACTGTAATCTTAAATTATGAACTTTTTAATATCCTGACCCAAAAATACTGCATATGTGCTTATATGTGTGTTGTGATAAACTTTTGCTAGAATCAGAAAAGAGGCTAAAAGTGGCTTTCTAAAATTATCATCCATCATAAGTGATCAAATCAGCATTTAGATATTGTTTGGTATTATTTTTGTTATATAGGGGGCTTGGTTGTTTCCATGCTCGTTCACTCCCAGTCCAGTTGGAATTGGTGAGCTTCTATTAGCTCAAGCAAACTGTCTCCGTGGATGACCCCTTCATGGTCTTGAATTCCTTGCTCATACTCTCACTCCTTCCACTCTTCAATTGGATCTTGGGAGCTCAGTCCAGTGCTCTGAAGTGGGTCATTGCTTCTGTTCCCATCTGTTGTTGGACAAAGGTTCTGTGGTGACATTTAGCCTGCCTCTAGAAAAATGCCCAAGACCTACAGGGATGACCCCAGCTAACCCACTAAGCAATACAGGAGAGGGTGCCTGAACTGACCTTACCCTGTAGTCAGACTGATGACTAACTTTTGGATTATTGAAAGAACTTGAACAAACATTCTAGCTTAATAGTATTTAGACATAACTGCAGTGTCTCAGTACACAGTTCCTTGGTACAAAGTAAAAAATGACAACAATTCTGTTAGAGGATAAATGCTTGTTTTTATGTCATTAGCTGAGTAAATGTAAATATTTGTAGTGGAGACAAGGAGACAGAAGAATACAAGTATGAATAAAGCCACATTATTTCTGACTAAGGAAGGACTGAGAAGTACAGAATCTCAGTCACTGGTTATTGAGAAGTTTTCAGATAAATGAAAGATGTTTCTGTGTGTCTGGAAAGTAGGTGACGTTCAGAGTGAGACTGGTGGAAAGAAATTATCTGAACAGTCTCTCATGAATTTCACTGCTTATCTGTTAGCATATACCATGAAATTCACCATATGGGGGGGAGAAGAACTTTTTACAACTGAATGGAGAGGGATTTATCTAAATGTCAGGAAAGTCTTATTTCTACAAAAGATTAAAAATATCTCAGAAGACCAGTGATAGGATTCATGGTACAAGACTCATATGGGACATTAATTCTAATAAGACCTGCAGTCAATAGCTTTGGAGATACAGCCATCAGACAGGTATTGAGAATTTAATATGAGAGTAAAGATTTTAAATGAGCAGAAAAGATTTAATGGTTGGACTACTAATGGCATGTGGATGGTGCTAACAGATAAGCAGTGAAATGCTAAGATCACCTATGTGTCTATAGGGTCCTTTCATAGAGAATGAATACATGAGATAGTGATCAAGGGTACTTGGTTTATCACTTAAACAAATCACCGAGATGAAGAAAGATTATTAAAAGCAAGTCATATTTCCATCTGTTTGGGGTAACAATCTCTGTTGCCAGGGCTTCCTGCTGGCATCAGAATCTATCTTCTTTGGTCTTATAACACAGTTAATACCAATAATTTCCTTTAGGAAATTTTCAGCACCTAGAGCTTGACAGTAACTGCTGTATTGGAAAGCTGGTTTCAAGCCTTTCCAGAGCACAGACATTGTTAAACTACCTATCACAATCTCAATCATATGAGCCAATCAAATAAATCTCTTGTAAAATAATTTACTATTGTAAATATGCATTTATATATGATAGTATACACAAATATTTCAGTTCTGTTCCTCTAGGGAACCTGGATTAATACTCAGAAGAGCATTTACCCTCAAGGTTTTCTCTCCTGGAGACCATGTATCACCCTTTCAGTCTCACCGTTCATTATAAATCTGGTTAGTTTGTTTATATAACCCTATTTTCAATTTTGAAAATAATTTATATGTGTATAGAAACACATGCATTTCCTATAGAATTTCAAAAGTATTGAAATATGTTTTAAAAATATTCTTCAATGATTCTGCAGATTCCAGTGATATCTGCGGCAATATTCACCTTTAACTCTAATGTTATTTATTTCACAGTTCTTTCTCAGTCTTTTCCTTAGTTTGGTTAAAAATGGGAAGTGTTTTAGTATTGTTTCAAAGAGCCAGCCTATGCTCAGGTATATGGCTTGAGTTATAAGGTATTTGCTATGCATGTGTGAAGACTTGAGGCTGTGTATCCAGTACCCATATGCAGATCCTGGCCTGGTGGTATATACATGCACTGAGGGATAAGCAGATGATAGAGACAGATCCAAGGGGCTGACCAGGCACCTACTCTAGTCAATAGGTTGTCTCCAGATTCAGTGAGAGACCCTCTGAAAAAATAAGATAGAGAGTGTTAGAAAATGATATTCTACAACAATAGCTGCATATACATGCATGAAAGATCCTAGACACATATGTAAAATACACATGTACACAGCAAAGAACAAACTTTGTTTCACTAGTTCTTTATATTGTTCTCTTATACTGTGTACATATATGAAAGTGCAGTACTGAAAATATTATTCATATAATTAATATATTCTATTAAAATTAATGTATATATTTATCTACAGAGGGACTATATCCATGTTGCACATGGCTAAAGTAACATGATAATTCAATTTCTTTGAAACTTTGAGTAAAACAGTACTTTTCAAACTCTACAAAATTTTCTTACACTAGTATGCTTGAGTGCACTAAATACCTGTGGTACAATTATCAACGCATGCTGGCAGAAGTAACAAAAGCAGAAGGGTAGTAATTACTGTAACCGAAGACCACACATGTGATCTTTTTTCTTTTTATATTTTAAATTTCTCCTCAAGTTTCTGATTACCAGACATGCTCTGCAAATTTCCGTTTTTCTTGTGTGTTTCATTTCACTACATTTATTCTTGGTTGCTAAACTCTGCTTCTCATCTTTTCATAAGTGGAATAGCTAAGAAGGATATCTTTTGTCTTGAATAGAGAGGGTTTACAAAATACCATTTAAAGTTCAAATTAAATCTATAACCTTAATCATAGTTTGAATAAATGAGATTACATTTGTAAGATACACTCTTAAATTCTCAATTATGTGCCATTTCATTTCATTCTTAAAAGGTCAGGTGTGAGTTTATGAGGCCTTTTGCTAGAGCCTCTGATTTCAGTTCTGCAGAGCAGCCTACAAAGAGGAACTCGTCTGTGTTTATGTGTCCACAGTCACATTCACACACAGACAAAGAGACAAACACTCTTAAAATAATGTATTCTCTTGTTGTACTAGACTGAGCAACCATGAATTCAAGAGGATGAAACTTTCTCCCTGTGTGACCTTGGAAAACAGACTTAACATCTCTAAGCCACAGTTTCCTTTACTCTAAATTGTTCCAACGTTGATTCTAACAGTTTAAATGAAGTAGACATGCTGTTAGGCAAACAATGATGGCTGGTATTGCCATTTACATAGGTATATGAATTTAACATAGTACCACATGTATTGATACTATTTTAAGTAATGGCTGGTATAGAGTCTACCATTTTTTGACCATTTGTAACATGAAGCATACCATTGAATACCATGGATTCAAGCTTTGTGATTTGAATGTAAAGCATCTCCATGAGTTTACGTGCTTGAACACAAGGATCCCAAATAATGTTACTGTTGCAAAAGGTTTTGGAACCTTTATAAGTGGAAACCTCAGTGTGAGATATTAAGGTCAGAACCTGAGGCTTTTATATCCTGACCTCACTTTCTTTTCACTCTTTGCTTTCTGAAGTTGATGCAGTGTGACCAGTCAGCCATCTCCTTCTGCCATTATACCTTCCCTGCCTACTGCCATGTCTTCTGACCAGGATACACTGCACCTCCTTGAAGCTGTAAGCCAAAATCCATTCTTTCTTCATCACTTCCTTTGCAGGTATATTTTTCACAGGTAACCAAGACAGTCACAGAGAATAAATGATAAATGCATGCTGTGTTGTTGGCTAACATGCTGTGTTGTTGTGTAACGATCTCACACAGAACAGATGGCATCCATCCAGATGAGTACTATATGCACAGGAAGCCTTTGATAAATGTGTTGATAACACTGAAGGCTCATACACAATGAAGCTCCCACTAAAGAACTAAACCCATTAGTTGCATAATCGATGTTAGCTATTATTATATTCTCAGTAACCATCACCATGTTCAATAACTTTGTTCATTGCTGCAGTGAATGCCCTATAAATATTGTATGTCTGTGTTTCTTAAGTGGATTAACATTCTTTTATGAAGTCAGCCTTCCTTTTCAGTAAATCTGCTGGCAATTTCTTTTCTTTTCTTTCTTCCTAAATGTTTAGGCCTTAATGATACAAGACTTATCTAAAACAAACAAGTGGTGTCTGCACAAAGGGAAGAGACAAGTAAAGGGAAAGAGACTCCTGTTTTGAGGACCTGGAGAACATAGATGGATAGATAGAGATGTTCTGTTATCACCAGAGAAAGTCTATATGCTATGCTCTCAGTGGGAAGTGATTCAGACCTGACAATCCCTCAGCAAGCTCAGTACATGAACAGACTGTGGAGATAAATGGGAAACAGATAATTTCTGCTAAGGAATTTGTTCTGTGTCCATTTTCAAAATTTAGAGCTGCAGTCATGTCATCAAATGATGACACTCCTCCTGACTTGACCTCCAAGATCAATTCTTAGAAGGGTTTGCAGTAGGACCCAAAGAGAACAAGCAAGCAAGAAATGCTGTGCCACGAATGTTCTGTTTGGTTTTGTAACTGGTCAGTGCTGATGATCAGTTAAGTTCAATATTGAATTGAAATTGTGACAGTTGAGAAAATTTACCCACTAGTCACTCTTAAAGCATATATACACATCGAAACAGAAAAACAAATAGAGATCTTCAAAGTGTGTTTGCCACAAGCTTAAGAACACTGAATTCCCTGTACCACATAGATTTACACATCTTTAAGTTGCCTGCCTACCTACGGGAAACAAGCATGAAAACACATATTAAATGGGCATGCCAGCGGTTCTTTATGGAGTGTTTTCATAGACTTACGCTTAACAACTGTAATTAGGGAATCCACAACATACCTGCTACTTGAAGACTGTGGCCTCAGACTGCAAGGAGAGTAAAGGGATTATGCTTGGGCAGACAAGCTCTTAGTCCTTATGGTAGAGTCTGGATGCACTCAACCTCTCTATCCTTGGTGCTCAACCTTTGTAATACTGTATCTCTTTAATACACTTCTTTATGCTATGATACCCTTAATCATAAAATTATATTCACTGCTACTTCATAAATATAATTTTGTCACTGTCATGAACCATAATGTAAATATTTGTTTTGTTTGATGGAGTTAACTGACCCCTGTGTATGGGTCATTTGCCACCTTAGTTGAGAACCACTACTCTAGATAGCTCCCCATCTATTTGCTGTGTCTCTGACATTTGTTTAAGAGGTTACTGGGAACTCCAAACCCCAAAGGAATAAGTTAGTAACTCATATGTATTTTATACAGGCAACTATCAAACAGGTTTTCTTAAAGTACATTTGGGTCAAAGTAAAAGAAATAGTATGAAGGAAGGAAACAAAAGAATCAGAGCTAAATTTCCAAATGAAGGTTTGAATTGAATTTTTGTGGAAAATTTCAATTCTGCTTGACAGTGACTAATGTGTCCAGTAGAACAAACCATGGCATGTGTGCATATATGCAAACCCTTAAAAGGAATGCACTGTGATTGTCTGAGACTTGAGGGTATAGAAAAACAGTCTTCTCTCTCCCGTCAATTTGGTACAAAGGATCCCCAAGTGTGTTTGACTTTATTATAATTACGGTGGTATTTTAACAAAAGTAACCTGGACTTTGAGCTACAAAATTAGATTCAAAACAAAGAAAATACCATTACCTAAGTGTGGTCAGTTTTATTAGCACATTCTATCTAATGTTTCTACTTAATTTTCTCTACTGTCTTGTTAATTTGAAAAAAGGATAGTTTGGAAACAAACCTTTTGAGGTTTCATTCCAAATTACCAGAACCCCTCATCCTCCAAATCTCTGGGCTATCTGCTTCTCCACACCCTCTTGTACATTTTCATTACTATCTGACCTTAGAACTACATTTGGTACGAAAGGATCCCCGGTCTCAGGGTGCTCTCTTTCATTGTGGCTGTGTTGTTTCCCATCTTTTTAGATGTGTATTTACTATTTCTTTTTTTTTTGACTCAAAGGTGATTTGTGAAATCATTTTCACATTTTAAACAGAGTTAGTTATCTTTTATTATTTCACCAGAGCTTGTTTTACATTGCACTATGTTTGTCTGTCAGTCCTGCCTAACCTGTACTTACTCAGCTATTTGCCAAGCTGTTTCTTTATTAAACCAATCACAGAGACATATATTCACACAATGTAAAGTAATATTCTACATCATGTATTTTGTCACATCAATAAAAAGCAATTAAAAAAGAAAATTGATACCAGCATTTTTGACAAACTTATCAAGTAATGTTTACACTCTTTTGAACTAATTTGTAAGAAGCATAAGGAAGAGTTTTGAGCCCTGGAATGGAGAACCCCTGGAATGCTGTCAACAGAAGTCAATGAGCCATTCTGGTTAGAATCTGGAAAAGCAACATGCAAAGACAAATGGAGACAGTAGAAACCTTGCTAATGAAGTTTCTGAGGAGTGAGAACAAGGTAACTATAAGACACTTGGCTAACATATCCTTATAAAGAACCAAGCTACATTTGCTCATACATAAGAATATGAGTGAGTCTGTATTCAAAAGCAATGGACTAGGTAGTTGTTCTTCTTGTGAAAATGGTGTTTTAAGAGACAGCTCCATAACAAGAAAGTATTCAAGATGTGTCGTGCTTAATACTCACTGCCTCTACCATACGCAAAGATGATAGAGTACCTAGTGAAGGGGAAGATAAATAAAATTGCTGTTTGGTAAGGAAAGGAACATGCAAACGTGTAAAATATGAGCAAGATTGCCTCAGAGAAACCAGTTGTAATTGTAGAGTGATTGTCACCAATAAGGTGAAATTCCACAGCCTGCACTGGAGGTGTCTGACAAGCACCCTATATGGACAAGAATTTGCAGATGAAAGAATTGAAGATTCTACCATGTAACAAGGCAAGCAAATATGAAAAGAAATAGCTCCAACTGAGAATGTTTCTGAAGTGATCCTCTAATCCAAACTGACTGTCAAGGAAAGAATTTTTCTAGCATTAATCTAAGTGGCACCTGGGAACTACAGTGTCAGTGGACCAAGAGGGCTGAGTTAAATCCCAAAATTGCAGCAAGATTTAGCACTGTTAACTATGTGGTACTTATTTTACCATCGTGAAAAATGCCAAATTAAGAAGGTCATGAAGCTTTTCACCAAGTTCCAGAAAGTTAATGTGGCCAGAGAATATGTGGTATAACCAGACACCATGGAAGGAATCATTGAGGTGCTACTGCATAAACTGGGCAGGTGAATTCTAAGTTGAAATGAAAACCCAGCAGTGTAGGAGACACCAAGACCACAGTATTTAATGAAAATAATTTTAGACATGGACTAGAGATCAACCAAGAATTCATATGTAATTCTTGAGACAGCAGTGTTGGAAGCATTGGGCTACCCAGAGCCTCCAGAACTCATGCAATCCAACCATGCACACCAAATATCAGACAGATTGCTACAGGATTTGGTGTTTGTCTTCTTGGATTTCAATCTTACTTATCTCCGTTATCCTTGATATTTTCACATTGTCTTACTATGGAATGAAAAAAATTACCCTGTGGCATTGTATCTTTTTTTTTCAGGATTTTTTTTTAATTTTTTATTTGTTTGTTTACAAAAATTTCCACTTCCTCCCCTCCTCCCCATACCCTCCCATTCCCCCCACTCCCTCTCCCCCCCCCCACTCTCTCTCCTCTTCCCTCTCCAGTCCAAAGAGCAGTCAGGGTTTTCTGCCCTGTGGGAAGTTCTAGTTCCTCCCCCCTCCCTCCAGGTCTAGGAAGGTGAGCATCCAAACAGACTAGGATCCCAAAAAGCCAGTACATGCAGACAAAACAAGACCCAGTGCCATTGTTAATGGCTTCTCAGTCAGCCACATTCAGAGAATCCGGTTTGATCACATGCTCTTTCAGTCCCAGTCCAGCTGGCCTTGGTGAGCTCTCATTAGATCAGTCCCCTTGTATCAGTGGGTGAACGCACCCTTCGCGGTCCTGACTTCCTTGCTCATGTTCTCCCTCCTTCTGCTCCTCATTTGGACCTTGGGGGCTCAGTCCAGTGCTCCAATGTGGGTCTCCGTCTGTTTCTGTAAGAGAGAGAGGGCAGAAAGCCTTGCTAGCCCTGCTACTGTGGCAATTCCGTGGTTGATTTTCCACCCAGGAGCCTCCCTCCCTCCCTCCAATGCTCTCCCAGCTTATTTCATAATGACAGTGAGTCATTTTAGCAGTTCTTTCCTTTGTAGGACAAAACGATTTGCAGTGTTAATAATTCAATAAAATCCATAAACCAATGGCAAAGAAAGAAAATATAAGCAGCAAGAAATGTTCTTTTAATAGACTTCGTAATAATGCCTAGAAGCTGTAAGACAATAAATAGAAAGTAAAATAAAGTGAATATTAAAGTATTCAAAAAAAGACTAGCCAGAAAACCAGCCACAGAGGTGCTAGTCTTAAAGAAAGTACACATGTGCCAACCATGCCGCATTAGGGAACTGTGTCTTTCTTCCATTTTTATTTTGGATTATATATTTAGTGTTTCCTGTGTGTTATCAGTCACAAGCCACAACAAGGAAAATAAAGTTAGAGGATGGTATGGTTGGGGGTTGTTCTCTCCTTCCAGAGTGTCAGTTCTGGAATCAAACTCAGGTTGTCAGGCTTGGCGGAAAAAGTCATATGGACTGAGACTCTTCTTGGTCCATCTCACAACTTAATTTATTTAAGAATTATTCATTTACTTATTTTGTTTATGTGTGTGTTTACCTATGTGAGTTTAGATGTACCATATAGATGCAGGAGGTAATAGAGGCCAGAAAAGGTTATTGGATCCCCTGAAACTAGAGTAACAGATAGCTGTACCCTGCCATCTATGTGCATGGAATGAGACTCAGTTCTTCTGCAAGAGCAACCAGTGCTCTTAACCACTAAGCCATACCTTCAGTCTCCATATTGCATTCTAAAGTATTAAATAAAATGAACTAGCCTAGTGTGTGTGTGTGTGTGTGTGTCTGTGTGTGTGTGTGTGTGTGTGTGTGTGTGTGTGTGAGAGAGAGAGAGAGAGAGAGAGAGAGAGAGAGAGAGAGAGAGAGAGAGATGTGGTAAATCCTAAATGTGAGAAAACCAATCAAAAAGGGTAACCATAGTCATAGAGCAAGGATAGGGAAGTGAAAAGACACATGGAGAATGAAAGAGGAAGATATCATGAAAGAGTTGAGGGGAGGGAATCAGGAGCAGCAAGGGCTGAGAGAGATGAAGAGACAAGCAGAGAAGACAGCTAAGGTACACTCCGTCTGACAGAGATGAAGAGACAAGCAGAGAAGACAGTCAGCTAAGGTACACTCTGTCTGAAAGTGTCATAATGATAACATAGTACATTGTTTATCATATTTAGTCAATTTAAAAATTTCCAATTTTCAGCAGAATAACAGACTCAAACCGTAATAGTGATTCCTAAAAATTCAGTGTATGTTGTCAATGCCAGATTGCACACTTGTATTGTTACATTGTACTGAAACAGCTGAATAATAATGACAATAATCAAAAGAGACATGAAACTTATTTGCTCTTGGTATCAAAACTATTTATCTGTTAAGAGAAGAAAATTTGGCTTTACCAATTGTGCAACATACGTTTTAAAAAGAAGAGCAATCTGAAGAAACCTAAGTTCTGTTTCTTCTTTTTCTTTCCAAATGATCAGTGTTTGATTCAGCAGGAGTCTATGCTTCCACAGGAGTTGCTAGGAAACCGAGTTTGGGCAGCTCCACCACAGCAGCTACTGTCTATCAAAGGGCACTAGGAGGGAGCCTGCAGTTCGCTCTGTGCCATTCATTATGTGAGGACAAAGCCTCTGTTCGTTCAGGTGCAGCTGGAAACAGATGTGTGTGTTTAGAAGGGGGACTGTCTGAGCAAGTACTGATAAAACAACTTCTCCACCAACACTCAACATAACTAGCACGGCAGTCTACAGCCACCCTTGCCAGGGAAGGACAGGGGTTAAGTTTAACTAGGCAAATATCTGGGGAATAGTATTCGTTATGTGCTTCATTTCTGAGGGGAAGCTCTGAGGGGATGTGGAAATACTGTAAATGTCTGGCATCTAAAATTTAACTGAGAATTCAATTGCAAGCTACATACCAGAACAGTCCTTCCCCTTCTTCTGAACTAATATTCCTACACATTACTAATCTGCAGGAACCAGCCCCTAATATATATAAATAAGTGTTTCATATGATAATTTGATAATTAATTATTCTGCCAGGACAGCCATGACAACACATACTGTAGCTTAATTTACTTCAGAGTTATAGACTCTAGGAGTTCAGGGTCAGACCAAGGTCCTGAAAGAGTTTGTTTTAGAAGGAACATCTTCCAAAATTGAAACTGCCCTTCCTGCTGGGTCTTCCCATGCCCTCTTTCTATGTGTCCCAGTTAGAGAGCTCTCTGGGTGTCAGTCATCTTTCCGTATGGACCCTCATCCTCTAAGGTTAGTGGGCCACCCTGTTACCTCACTTCACCATGGTCTTGTCACTAAGTCAAGCCACATTAAGAGCTATGTGTTCAGTGAATGAATTTGGAACAAAGGATGCAAATTATTAAACAAAATAACCACAGTAGAGATAGCACTAAATTTCAAATGATGCATTTATTTTACCAGCATATTAATCAGGGGATGTCCATTAGGAAGAGTGCCAAGGGCTCTTATGGGCTAAGGCAAGGCAGTGAGGAAGGCTTGAAAAAGGAGAGGAGAGTTTTAATTACCTTCCACATCACCAAAACCTTGCCCCACATTTAGACAGGAGAAACTTTATCTACACTGACATCATACTTATTTGTTTCAAAAACTACCTTTTAAAAAGGGTAAACTTAATAAAGGGTGTGTGTGTGTGTGTGTGTGTGTGTGTGTGTGTGTGTGTGTGTGTGTTCTGGGTGAATTTTCCTGAAAAGACTGAGCAACACGGTTAGACTTACTGGGCCTTCATGTGGATTGAATCATATTTGGCACGTAGTTAAATTTGTCTGAGAAAAATGAAGATGGAAAATGATGAAGAGAGAAGGAAATGTTTTAAGAAGACATTAAGCTAATGAAGCAGAAGAAAATTTTGATAACATCAACTCAAAGCTCAAAAGCAGAGAAATAGCACTAGAGAGTATACTCAAAAGGAAGCGAAAGGGGAGAAGAGACACAGACAGACAGACAGACAGATCTGTGTCCAAACCATTTTCATCAGAAACAGACAGAAATAAAAAGAATCTATGAAAGAAATGCTGGCATTTTCCTAGGCAGCATCCGAAGCAAGGAAAGATACTAAACAGAAAAGAGGGGAAGACAGTCTCATCATATGATGTCCTCATGGACTCTAGAGTAACAGGGAAGGCAAGGCTTTGAAGGATGAAGAAATGAATGTGGAGTTGTTCTAAAACTGCGCTGAGTTGGGTCTGTTAGCAGCTATGTTTGTCGTGGAGTGAAGCCTTTAACTTCTGATGGGAACACAGTAGAGATATGTCTGTGAAATAACCTCAGATGTTTCATTCATTTCTATTCAGTGGCAAAACAGGGATGCAGGAGCTGGGGAGATGGCTGAGAGTTTTGAACCTCCTGGAATTCCAGACTCAGAAGACAGAGAAAGGGAGTCCTTAGATCAAGCCAACTATTTACACAGCCATATCAGAGAGCTCTGGTTTGACAGAGACCCTGCCTCCAAAATAAGGTGTTAAATAGATGAATCCTAGCATCCACCTCTTGCCTCCACACACATGCACACCTGAAAGAATATGCATACACACACAGTCACCCACACATATACACAAACAAACAGTATGATGGAGGAAAAAAAGCATGAAGATGCATCTCTGCAAAACTTTTACTGAGATTTGCTTATCATTACATGAAGGTCTAAATATGGGGATTGAACATGGTAATGCATGAACACTTTTTATCAAAGTACTTAGAAAAACCAGGTAGGTTTCTTTGAGTTTAAGGCCAGCCTTGTCTACATAATGAGTTCTAAACTATATGGGGCTACTTAGTTTGACCCTATTAAATGTGAACCTGTAAATAGAACAAACTGTTGAAGACATGTTACTGAACTTTTAGTAACATAGATCCCAGGAAAGGAAGGAATTTGTTGCGGTTTGGACCTTCTGGGAAGTTCACCATGTTACAATGAATGGTTCCACATCTCTGGCTTTTCCAACTGATGTCGTGCTAGCTAAACTCTGTGGAACACAAAATGAAATGAAAAGGCATGGATTTTAGAAGATTTGTAGGGAAGAAGGGACCTGAGGGGAGTATAGGGGAGATAAGAGAGAGCAAGGAGAACAATAGGGATACATTACATACAAGGATGAAATTCTTAAAGAAAATGTCAATAAAAATGGTTAAAAATCTAAGTGAAATACTTCAAGTTAAAAATTCTATACTTCACTTGGATGAATAATGAAATGTGTGAAATTTGTAAGACTTGTCAGAAAGGCAGATATAAAAATTGACCTCCTTTCCTTCTTGCCTGACACTTTCTTCACAAATGACGCCAGGATCTAAGGCAGGGCGTTCTTGTTCCAGACAAAAGTGAGGAAATGCAATGGAAAGCAGAACCCACCCCTGACCGGCTGAGGGAAGCCCCAGGAGACTCCTCAGCCACAGGCCTGAGAGCAACAGCCTTGACTGTTGGAGCGAGATCAAAAGCTTCTGGAGGCAAGGGTGAAATGAAACAGCATAGCTGATGTGTGTCGGCATACAAGGGAGGATCACACCCTGGGCAGTTAATGGGAAATCTGCAGCTGACACAGAGACCTTCAGACACATGGAAATATCAGACAGATTTTCAATGCAGAATACATTCAATCACAGCATAATAATTGTCTGGGTCAGTCAGTTCTTTTTTATTTATACTGAACTATACACTGACTGCCAGTGTTAAAACTACCCATGAATTTATCTTCTGGACAGGACTGTAGGCTGCAAAAGCCTTACCAATATTTTCTTGTATCTACTAAAATTAATATTCAAAAGTCAGAAGTACATGAAGTATTTAGAAAACTAGAGGATGGCACGAGAGGAAACTACTGAGTAGCTTAACAACTTTTCTTTCAGCAATTAAAGGTATGGAGGGGTTTGGGTACATCGGAGATGCCTTCTTTTCCCTGTAAGGCTTATCAACTGTTTACTTTTTAAAATTAGCACAAGTGTTTAAGCCAATTAAATTAGTTTTCTCAGTTAATTTCTCAATAAAAATGTAACTGTGAGGCACTACTGTGACTCAGGAATTGAAAATGAGTTAGGGGAATGGTTCAGCAAACAAGGTGCTCACTGCACAAGAAAGAAAAAATTCAACTCATTTTCTTTTAATGTTTTTATTTACTATTAGTATGCTTGTCTGTGTACATGCTAAGAGGTGCCTGTGCAGGTTAGAGGGCAAGTTTATGAAACTGATTTTCTTCTCCCACTTTTACATAGATTCTGGGAACAACATTAATTCAGGTCCTTCAGCTTGTGTGGTGTAGTAATGAGGAGCAGTGGGCCGCATCTTGCTACCCAGCTAGCTTAACCCCTGAAATAATTACACAGAAACTATATTCATTTAAACACTGCCTGTCCCATTGTCTCCAGCCCCTTAGTGGCTAACTCTCACATATTAATTTAATCTATCACCATTAATGTGTATGGCCACTTGACTGTGGCTTACCAGCATGAGTCTAACCTAACCAGCGTCCATCTAGGAGATGAGAGCCATGGTGTCTGTCACATTGTCTTCTTCCCAGCATTCTGTTCTGTCTATTCCACCCACCTAAGGGCTGCCCTATCAAAAGGCCAAAGCAGTCTCTTTATCCAACCAATGAAAGCAACACCCAAACAGAAGAACCTCCTACACCATTTCCCCGTTTTCTGTTTAAATAAAAAAGAAAGACTTTCACTTTAACATAGTAAAATTACATATAACAAAACAGTTATCAAGCAAGAATTACAGTTACATTATTTATATCTATTTTATCTTTTATCATAACAAAAAACTATAACTATGACTATTCATTCTTCAACACCATCAAAGACTCCAGAAGGATATAATATTACCTAAGTAAACAAGAAGTAAGCAACTTCCAAAACTCTAAAAGTGACAGAGACATCTCACTGCCTAGACAGTCATCCAAAGTTATTTTGTACCATTGGGGCATCCATTTTCAGCCTATAGGCCCATAGTATTCAGCAGACATTGCCATGAAACAGGAAATTTTAAAGGCAGTTCCGTCACTTTCTCTGTGTCCTACAGAATGTCTTGCAGACTCTTTCATGAATCAGGAACACCCCCAAAAATCTCACCTTTAGGTTAGTTCAGCAGTCTTCTCTCTGTGGTATCTTTGTATCCAGTTTATGCAACAGTCCAGGCAAGAGCAGTTTCTTGCCCAGGTGGCTAACCGACTCCATATAGAGCCTCATTGACACCCATCTTCCTCTTGAAATAGCTGTGGCTTACCGGCAGGAGTCTAACCAGCTTCTGTCTTGGGCAGGAGAATCATGGTGTCTGTCACATTGCTTTCTTCACAGCATTCTGTTCTGTCTACTGCACCCACCTAAGGGATGCCCTATGAAAAGGCCAAGGCAGTCTCTTTCTTCAACCAATGAAAGCAACACATAAACAGAAGACCCCCCCCTACACCAGTGTGGCAAGAGTAACCTTGCTGAGCCATCACATTATCCTTTGCAATCAGTCTTTCTGTTCTTGCTTTGGTTCGAACAATGTTGGGAATTTAATTCAGGGCCTATGGAGGGCTATTCATATGCTGTGTCACCAAGCTGTACCTCTCTCCCCTTCCTATCAACAGGAAAATAGCCCCATAGAGACCTAGAAAACTATAAGAGAAGTAGGACTTTCTTGATTCCCCATCCCACTCTGACCACTAGGGGACTGTCATGTGCCTTCATAACTGTCCACGTCTCATCTCAGGAACAGAATAAAAATACAAAACAGTCTCCCACTTCCCTGCCTGTTTCTGAAGGATCTTCTGTCACATAAAATTTTGGTTAGACACATTTAAGTTTCTTTCTAGTCACTCCCTTTCTTTAGAAGTGCCAATCAAAGCCCCTGCCATACATTAGGAAGACATTACCATCTCTTTTATGGTGTTGGTTACAATCAAGGACTAAGCATCGGAGTCAAATAACCACGTATCTGATTTTTCCTTCTTACAGTTTTGCCTAAGAGCAGTAACTGGAGACCTTATATAACTTTTTGGAGACTGAATCCCCTCTTCAGCAAAATGGGAATGTTGGATCTTATTTTGCATCAGGTTTCTAATATTAAGAGACAGGGAATAAATGGAAGTGTACACAGTATAAATTCAAAAGACATTCTGACTGCTGCTGTATTAGCTATAGGAAAAGGCTAACTCACTTATATTAACAATGAATTTGATCAGGATAGCAAAGATTTTTCCATTGCTGTTGTTGTTGTTAGAGGGTGATGACATTTGTATTTTGTGAGTGTGCTTCAGAATGCCTGCCAGGGGCTGCAGGGATGGCTCAGCACTAGAAAGTGGATGCTGTATCTCAGCACTTATATTCTATCACTCATTACTCCTGGAAACCCCCAGCTCCAGATGATTCAGTGCCCTCTTCTGACCTCTAGAACATATGCACTCACATGCACCCACGCCAGCAGGCACACGCAATTAAAAACAAAAACAAAAGTTTTTTTAAAAATCCCAAATATGGGGACTGGAGAGATGGCTCAGTGGATGAGAACATTGGCTGCCCTTCCAGAGTACCTGGGTTCAATTCCCAGTACTCAAATGGCAGCTCACACGTATCTGTTATTTCATTTTGGGGGATCCTATGGCCTCACAGAGACACAAATTTAAGGAAAATGCCAATACAGATAAAATAAAATTAAATAAGGAAACGTCCAAAGTATGTTCTTGAACCCCCCCACCTCTCTCTCGTGTGTGTGTTTGGGTGTGTGTGTGTACATATGCATGTGCATATGTGTGTGCCTGAAAGTGAAGACAAGAGACCAATTTTAGGTATTATCCCTAAGGGTTCTTCTGTCTGTCTGTCTGTTTTTGATATGGAGTTTCATTAGCCAGGCAGGAGACCACCAGTGTGTGCTTACTCTCTAGTGAACAGCACTCATCCTACTGGCACTGCTGCTCTGCCACCAGGGTGCCAAGCACATGCTACTCTCATTTATTTTTGAGCATGCACTCAAAGCATTGAATGTAGACACTCATACTTGTTTACTATTGAGTTGTCTCCCATTCTAGGTAAGTCTTTCTTTTCCTTAAACAGTCGTAGAATCATAAATTCATGTTTAGATGACAACAACCATAAGACAGAATGTACCTGTTCTCTTCATTTTAGAGGGAAGAAACAGAGGTCCAGATTAGCAGTGTTAGACACATCCAGACCCTGTAGGAGAAAAGGCTGCCTCTTTAAGAAACTCACAGATACATATCATAGCAGCGTTTATTCTTTTCTAGGACTTAACATCACATCCCCTGGCAGTTTCCTTGTCACTCAAAACTGTTCAAAACGAACAGAGACAATTAAACAGCAACACTTATTACCTATTTTACTCCAGATCTGACATAGCATCTGTGCTAGGGTTTCTGCAAAACATAAAATCTAATCTCTCCAGTTCACAGCTTCAATCTGTTATAACTAAAATAGCTGTTTTATCTTGGGTTTTGTCCTAGTTTCTACAAAGATCTTCAGAAAGTGATAGTCTACGACTGGCAAGATGGCTGCTAAGCCTAATGATCTGAATTCCATCCCTGGGACCCTTAGAGCGGCAGAAGAGAACTTAGGAAGTTGTCCTTTAATTTCTATGAGCATGATCTCTCTCACTCTCTCTCTTTATTTCTCTCTTTCTCACATACACACATAGAAAGAGAGACAGAGACAGAGACACAGAGATATTAATTTAATTCATTTTTGAAAGAAAACAAAGCCTGGCAGCTCATCTCCTGGGAAGGTTGATTTCAGATTCAAACTTCTCAAACTTGCAAACTGCACTGTATTTATTGGACTCCTTTTCATTTTCTTCTAAACTATGCCAGCCCAGGTAAACTTCCTTCTTGGACCTGGCTTTTAGGATCACCATCTACTCAGTCTTCTCTTGCTCTTGGCCCAGGAGTGAGGGTCCTGGGTATGAGATTCTGTTGTTTACTTGAATGGATGTGTCGGTCCATGCTTCCCCAGGAAATGAGAATAACTGTGGACTAAGTCGATGATGTGGTATCTTGGCAAAAGTAGTGACCAAAAATTCTACAGAACACAAGTCAACAGCTGGTGAATGCCTGAACTTGGGAGTCAGGCTGGTCTTGCTGTGTTTAATTAAAGGCACTCCCTAATCTGGAGGCTTTATCTGAATGGATAAGAGCTTCAAGAAGTCTATGAGATGGAATTGAAGCCAGAGCAACCTCCAGAGGTACTCCTTTACTATCTCTGCTTACCCTATAGCCTCACCTGGAACCTAATTCAACCCAATAACAATCTGACTTTACACATTCGACATCTATTGACTGATCTTCCATTTCCCTGTGTTTAAATGCAGGGGAGAATTTTAATTTTAAAACAATCCTTTCTTTTACATACTTATACCAGTACCCACTCCCTCCCCTTCTCCTATTTCCCCCATCTTTCCCCAATCCCACCTCTCATCCACTACTCAGAAAGGGTAAGGCTTTCTATGGTGAGTAAAGGAAGTCTGAAAAATCACTTTGAGGCAGCACGAAGGCCCTCTCCTCTAAATTTAGGCTGAACAAGGTATTCTACAAAAAGAATGGGCTCCAAAAAGCCAGTTCAAGCACTAGGGATAAATTCTGATCCACTGCCAATGGCTCGAAAAACTGCCCCAACCACACATCTGACACCCACATTCAGAGAGATAAGTTAGGACCTATGAAATTTCCCCTGGTGTCAGTCCAAAGGCAGTTCACACCTACTAGCTCAGGTCAATTGTTTATATGGGTATACCCATCATGGGCTTGACCCCTTTGCTCATATTATTGTTTTTTCTTCTCTTCAACCAGTCTCTGGGAGTTCAGACCACTGCTTTGCTGTAAATCCCTGCATCTACTTCTATCATTTCCTGGATGAAGGTTCTATGCTGACAAAGTAGTCATCAGTTTGATTATAGGGGAAGGACAGTTCAGGCACCTTCTTCACTATTCCTTAGGGTCTTTGCTGGGGTCATCCTTGTGGATTCCTGGGAATTTCCCTGGTGCCAGGTTTTGTGTTAGCCCTTTCCTTTCTCTCCCTCTCTGTATTTCCCCTGTCTTGATCATTCTGATGCCTCATGTTTTCCTTCTTCCTCCCCTTCTCCACTCCCCTACCCTGCCATGCTCCCAATTTTCTTGGGAGATCTTGTTTATTTTTCTCTCCCTGGGGGATCAATGAATGTCTTTCGTAGGGTTCTCCTTGATCAAGTTGGCTTTATCCCTGAGATGTAAAGATGACTCAACATATGAAAACCTGTCAGTGTAATCCACCATATAAATAAACTGAAAGAAAAGATATATGATCATCTCATGAGATGCTGAAAATCAACATATGAAAATCTGTCAATGTGATCTACCATATAAACAAACTGAAAGAAAAGATATATGATCATCTCAGTAGGTACTGAAAAAGCATTGGAGAAAATCCAAACCTCTTCATGATAAAGTCTTGGAGAGATCATGGATACAAGGAATGTTATCTAAATATAATAAAAGCAATATACAGAAAGCCAACAGCCAACATCAAATTAATAAGAGAGAAACTCAAAGTGATTCCACTAAAATCAGGGACAAGACAAGGCTGTCCACTCTGTTCATACCTATTAAGTATAGTTCTCAAAGTTCTAGCTAGAGCGATAGGACAACAAAAGGAGATTCAGGAGATACAAATTGGAAGGGAAAAAGTAAAACTTTTGCTATCTGCAGATGATATAATAGTGTAAATAAGTGACCCCAAAAATTATACAAGGGAATTTCTACAGCTGATAACTAGCTTCAGTAATGTGGAAGGATCGAAGATCAACTCAAAAAATAAGTAGCTCTTCTATATAAAAATTATAAAAGAGCTGAGAAATAAATCAGAGAAACATCATGCTTTATAGTAGCCACAAATAACATAAAATACCTTGAGGTCATGCTAACAAAAGAAGTGAAAGTCCTATAGGAAAGGAACTTTGAGTCTTTGGAAAAGTTATCAGAAAACGAAAAGATCTTCCATGCTCTTGGATAGGTAGGATCAACTTAATAAAAATGGCAATCTTACAAAAAGCAATCTACAGATTCAACGTAATCCCCATCAAAATTCCAATACAAGTTTTCATAGACCTTGAAAGAACAATTCTCAATTTCAAATGGAAAAAAGAAAGCCAGGATACCCAAAACAATCCTGTACAATAAAGGAACTTCTAGAGGTGTCACCTTCCCTGACTTCAAGCTCTACTATAGAGCTATAGTAATGAAAAGACTTGTTATGGGCATAGAAACAGGGAGAAGGACCAATGGAATTGAATCAAAGCCCTAATATTAATTCACACACATTTGAACACCTAATTTTTGACAAAGAATATAAAATTGTACAATGGAAAAAAGAAAGTGTTTTCAACAAATGGTACTGAAATAACTGAATGTCAATATGTAGAAGAATGAAAATAGATTCATATCTATCCCCATGCACAAAACTCAAGTCCAAATAGATCAAAGATCTCAACATAAATCTAGCAACACTGAACCTCACAGAAGCAAAAGTGAGAAGTAGCATTGTACACATGGATACAAAAGACTGCTTCCTAAATATAACAACAATAGCACAGATATTGAGAGTAACAATAAATAAATGGGATCTCCTGAAATTGAGAAGCTTCTGTAAGGCAAAAAACACAGTCAATAAACAAAATGGCAACCTACAGAATTGGAAAAGATCCTTACCACCCTCACATCAGACAGAGGACTGATCTCCAAAATATATAAAGAACTCAACAAACTAGACATCAAAATACCAAATAATCTGAATAAAATTTGGGTTCAGATCTAAATAAAGAATTCTCAACAGAAGAATATCAAATGGCTGAAAGACACTTAAGGAATTGTTCAACATCCTTAGCCACTAAGGAAATGTATATCAAAATGACTTTGAGATATCATCTTACACCAATTAGAATGGCTAAGGTCAAACAACACCAATGATAGTTTATGATAGATAGGATGTGGAGAAAAGGGAACACTCCTCCGTTGCTGGTGGGAGTGCAAACTTGTACAGCCACTTTGGAAATCAGTATGGTGATATCTCAGAATAGTCGGAATCACTCTACCTCAAAATCCTGCAATACCACTCTTGGGCATATATCCAAAGGATGCAGAACCATATCACAAGGATGTTTGCTCAACTATGTTCATAGCAGCATTATTCGTAATAGAAACTGGAAACAACTGAAATGCCCTTCAACCAAGGAATGAATAAGGAAAATGTGGTGCATTTATACATTGGAGTACTGGTTAGCAGCAAAAAACAAAGACATCTTGAAATTTGGATAGCATTAGAAAATGCTTGCATGCAAATGGATAGCATAAGAAAAAAAATCATCCTGAGTTAGGTAACTCCGACGAAGAAAGACAAACATGGTAAGTACTTACTCATAAGTGGATACTAGATGTAAAGCAAAGGATAACCAGTCTATAGAGCAGGGAAGAATCTCTTGCATGTATTTTGTAAAATGTGAACCAATTGTGCTAAAGGATATGGTATGAAAGATGCTACTGCTGGTGTGGTTGATATGAAACCAACAAAGCAGGTGTCTACCTGAAAACACAAAAGAGAGGCATGTAGCCTTAAACATTCAGGGTAACAGTTTTGATAAAACCAATAGAAAAGGTTTTTCCATAAAACTTAAACCTGGGGATTTTAAGGCCTGACAACCCTAACAAACTAGACTCTTTCACCAGTTATTAATAAACTGGCTAAGCAGAGAAGTAAAAGAGAAAAACAGAAATGTATTCAATGTTGCCTCACTGGGAAGAACAACAAGGAGGCCCAGTGATGTTCCCATGCCTCATTTGGTTTTTTTCTTTTACATGAGTCTCGGTTTAAACAGGAGAGAAAATGTATGCCTAGCTAAGCTGTCCTGGTCAAGATGTGCATCCATCCTTCATCGTTGGTTGTTTTCTCCCCTCCAGTGTGGCAAGTTTCACAACTGTGTGAAATCTTTTTCTGGGCAGAGATTCCCACTCTAATTTTGTTTCCTTTTTCTTTTCCCCCTTCAAAGAGATTCCTGGGGAAATTCTATTTATTGGGGTCCATTATTTCAAGAGACTGATAGCTCAATGGAGAACTACAAGTGTCTATCTAAAATATCCTAATTCTTGAAGCATGGTTACAACTCCATTTCCTGTTATGGAAGACTGAATTGTAGAGGCTTGTATTGTTTTATCATGGTCCAGGCAGTTGTACAGAATAGGCTTTCATAGAATAAAACTTAGTTTATGGAAATTAGGAAGAAATTCCCCATTCTGATAAACATTGGATTTACCATCGCACAAACCATGTACAACCTATGTCTCTACCATGTGGTTTAGTCTTTGTGTCCTTCAATGTCAAAGCATCAGACCTGTAAGATAAACTTTGATTATCAAATATTATTTATTGATATCATCCTTCTTCTTTGAAAAAAAGTATTTCAGTTGTCCATAACTCTTAAATTTGTCTGCAGATTACTTTTTCTTGCTGTATGTTTGTTTTTGCATGTTTTAAAGTATGGGCATTATTTTATTTTATTAGAGTAAGTGACTATAATTAGACAAGTTATAAATCCCAGAAGCTGCCAGAAAAGAAAGATGGGAAGAGGGAATAAGACAGTCATGCTTTTGAGTTGGAGCCTAAGAAGACTGCAGTGTTCTGTGGTTAATGTCAGAAAGTTGCTTCATGGAGAAGAAGGGTCTTCAGGGAAAGAATGAGACCACCCATAGGAGCAGGGTAAGCCTGCTTCAAATTTGGGCTTGTATCCCAAAACTGAGATAAAAAGATGGAAACAAAAAGCTATGCCTCTCAAGTTAGAACACAGGGCAGGTTTATCAGCAATGTCCAAGTCACTCTCCAGACCAGCTTTACAAGGTAGCTGTCTAATGACCATGAATATAACCCCAACTATTAAGAGCTTTCAGTTGTGGCATAGGAGTTCTCATATTTCTGAGGCCACTGAAGCATCCTGGGCAGCTATATCCTTTAAAAATGTAACATTCCTTTTAGAGAATGCAGAGAAAACAGAAGCTTTTAAGTAAAGCTTAGGAAACTTAAGAGGGTCATGTAATCAGTAAGAATGGGCAGTGAGGAGAGCACTCTTGTGGAGCTGGAAGCTACTTAGGAAGTGCCAAAACTGCAGTCTCCTAAGCTGTCATGCTGTCGTGCAAGAAGCTGGTCAATTTTCAGGGATTTTTCAGTGATGTAGCTGTCTCTGAGTTGGCTGAGCTCCTATTAGCAACCTCAATAAATCCATCAACTAGAGTTGGATGGAATCACTTTGGTTTGTCAATTGTGTGGGACGATTAGACATCTCTCACATTTCCCCAGGGAAAGCCACACCACAGCAAAGAAAGAAGAGTTGCGGTGTGAAGCTGTTAAAGGTACTGTTACCTCAAGTCAGGAAGCTCCTTTAGTGAATACCATATATCAGAGTTCCTTATTCAGAGTTCTTGTTCTCACTAATAAAAATAACTTAAGAGCAGATTCAAACAGAAGTTATAGGGTAATTTATTAGCTTTTAAAAGCAACATACTTTCAAAATCTTGCAAGCTGTCTGGAGAACCGGGAAATGATGAAGAGAAGGGGGAAAGAGCTATATGATTTGGTTAAGCCATCATAGAGGTCAGCCACATGGGCAGCCACCAGTCACATGCAAAATAAAGCTTTAGAGAAAGAGTAAGGAAGCTCAAAGTACCAGGAAAAAAAACATGCTTTATCTCTAGTTGGCACCTCAAGAAGAGAGACAAAACATAAAAACAAATAACAGCAAAAACAAAACAGTTATATCTCTCAGAGCTAGATACAAGGGTAGACCCAGTGGAATCTCACGATGGCTTGTAAAGACTTGACCAGGAGTGGAAAATCTGCATATGACATTACATTATCTCAGTAAAAGCTTAGCTTTTCCACCAATTTATTTAACATGGCTAAGGGTGAGCTTGCTTCCCTTGGTAGTCCCTTGCAACTTCAATGATTTCTTTCTACCAGGACATAGATTTCATTCTCTTGACCAGAGGAAATACTTTTTCCTTAATACTGTTGTTTCCGTATGTTCTATTTCACAGTACTAACTAGTGAAACTGTGACAGTGAGCTGTTAACCCAATAGCTAAACGTTAATATAACTAATACTTCTATAATTTTTAAAATTGCTTTTGTTTTTCTTCCTTTAACATTTTGTGGATGCAGATCTAGACCTATCAGCCCCTTCTCTAACCCTTTATCTTCCAGTTTGCCACCAAGATGCCCACTGTGATGACTAAACTACTGAAACTATGAGAAAGCCCCAAAGAAATGCTTTCTTTTTCAGAGTTTCTGCACATTTTTATCATATTCACTTTCATACCCTAATCGTTTCAGATCTTGTTCATCTACCTACCCAACCAAATTCATTTTCTCTCTCTTTCTTTCTCACTTCCATGAAAGACAATCAAGAAACAAGCAAACTAAAAACACACAAAAAATCAATTACACACACAAAAAAATAGTAAATCAAAAGAAAAACTTTTAAAACACAAATGGGGTCTGTCTTTTATTGACCCTGGAAATGCTCTATTCATGAAATGTGGTTGAACACCCAATGACTCTCCTTTGAAGATAACCAATGTTTCCTTTCCCAGCAGGTACTGAATACAGATAGGCTCTTGGTTAGATATAGTAGATTGTTTCTTCTTCCCTTATCATTCTGGGGCTTTTCCTAGTTGAACCTATACAGGTCTTGCATGTGCTGTCACAGTTCCTGTTAATCCATATGTGCACGAGTCCTCTTGTTCTGAAAGACATGGGCTTTGTTTGTTTGTTTGTTTGTTTTTGTTGTTGTTTGGGAGTCATTCCCCACCTCTGGTTCTGAAAATCTTTCTACTGACTCTGCCTCAGAGATCACTGTATCTTGAGGAGAGGAGTTGGATAAAAACATTTCATTTAGGGCTGAGTGCTCCACTCTGCTTATTATCCAGTTGTGGGTGTCTGTGTTAATGTTCCATGATTTAAGGGGAGGGGGAACGCACAACCAAAGCATAATTAAATGTTCTTAAGTATTTGTCTTAACATAATGTTATGGTACAAAATAAATTCTTGAGACTCCAAACAAGAAAATATAATAAATATTGAATGGCTTGAAGCTAAGAATAATAGCTAAGTTTTCTAAATATATAAATTATTCACATGTTCACAGATTTGAGCTGCACTGTATATTTTCTGTCTCTGATTCCATGTATTTTGCAGGTATATTTTAAGGTACTATGTTTTATTTATAAACACTTATATAGTCCTCTCTAATCTCATATTATTTCATTAAAGTTATCATGGTATTTTAGCCCGACATTTCAGTTTTCATGAAGCAGCTAAAATAAGATGATGTGTATGAAGAAATAGCTGAGGCTTGGTCATGGGCCTCAAGAAGCTCAGAAGTGGGGGCACAGGGAGAATAAGTCAGTACTAGAATGTTTGCTTAGCATGCATGAGGCCCTCAGTTTAATTGTGACTTCCACAAAGAAACACAGATAATAAATGAAGAAAATTAATAAGTCAACATCCAGTATTTTCCAGTATGAAGAAAGCGAATAGGAAATGGCCTGAGTCTCTGTGAACACTACTAAATGCAGAAGGAGACATTCAGACTTTACTACAGTTAAAAGTATACTACTGTTATTGATAGCTTCCTGCCAAAAGACTGCACTTTCCAGCCTCTCTGGTTGCCAGACACAGCAACTCTGGAAGGGAGAAAGCACTGGAGAAAGTCTTGTGCTGGTCGTTTCTGTCCCTATAAGGGGTTACATCTTACCTTCTTCTGTGGGCATTCTGCTTTATACAGATGGGAGACAAAATGTCCCTTTGGGAATAAACATAGTCTCACCTAAGATCAGACCAACTTTATCTTTCTTTCTGCCTTCTGTCTCTCTAGAGCTACCTTAAGTAATACAACAGTTTTCTTTGCAAATCTTTTGTTTTTCCCCCAGATTCATGAAATGTGGTTAATTTTCTGATTTCTTAGTAATAACCCTAGTCAGCATGTCATATGAAACAAATATATTTATCACTTTAATCTTAATAGATTTCTCTAGTACAGTTGATTTATGTACATTACCAGCAGACAGTAAATCTTTTAATTAAAATTGCTGAGTTGTAAATTATGACATAGTTCAATATGAAGTATTCAGAATATGATAGCTCTAGCTAAGACTGAATTATTTGTAATCATTCTTAAGGTCAGTTATTCACCTAATAGTATTACATTCATTTCTACCTGGTCAGAACTTATTTAGAAGATTATCTTTCTTTAAAGATTGAATGGAACGGAAGTAGATGGGTGAGTGAAATAGAAGAGATGGCCGTGTGGGTTAGAGTGCTTTCTGTGATTGAAGTGGAAATATCCTGCACATATGTCAAAAGCCAGGTATATATGAGCTTGAACCCATAATAACAGCACCATGGCAATCAGAGACAAGGGGATCACTGGGAATTCTTGGCTAGCAGTCTATCTCCAAGTACAGTGATAGACCCTGTCTCAAAAGTATAATGTTGAGAGTGAACAGGACACTGGAAATGCTTCTCTGAACTCTGTAAATAATCAATATGCACACACAACACTCATGTATCACACATCTCTACACACATTTAGGCACACATAAAGATAGATGGATGTTAGTATTTCCATCTGTTTCCAACATCTCTGTGTACATCCAATTGTTTCAATTCATTTCAATGAACAAAGTAGATGAATCTAGCATGTTCTGAAACCCTTCTATGGTTTGTGCTCTAATACTTACCATCCTTTGCCTGCTCAGATTGCTGAAGAAGGGTCTCAAGGTGACACATTAGCAGTTCTCTTTTCATGAACATCCCATAACTTTCTCAGAGTATCGTTTTCCTTTTGTGAAGGATGGGCTTTGTGCCAGGGATCATGGCAGGTGCAGCTGCCTTCTGTAGGATCCTGTCCTCGAGGCCAAAGCACAGGATGCAAGAATTGTTTACGCTAACCAGTTTAGCTTCCCCTGCTCCTTCTGCCAGCCAGAGGGAATTAGTTCAAAGCCTTGTTTCTGTCTTTGCTATGTTAATTTCACCTGCTAAGGAAGGTCCTCACAGGCACCCTAAATCTCCTCCCATCTGTCTGTCAGGGTCCCCAGCTCAATATCCCCTACATGGAGGCTCTGGCCACTGGCGCCAAGAGGTCAACACTATGATCTCACTCCCAGGTGGGAGGGGGGCTCTCATCCTCTTGCCTTCAAGTATTTAAGCCAACATGTGCTGAATAAAGTTGACATTTACCCTTTGGGCAAATGATCCTGGTCTCTCTGTGTGTTGTGTGTCTGTCTTCAACTCCTAGGATATTGATCCAGACTCGCAGTCCAGTATGGGAAGCGCGCCCGTACAGGAGAGTGAGGTTTCACAGATAAGTGCGGGACAGCCTTCCTGTACTTTGTGTATGATGCTGGTCCAGGTTCTTCCTCATCTTTCATCGTTCACACAGAAGTAAACTTTTCCAGCTTGAGAATTCATATCCTCCTTGTGAAAGTGAGAAGTGAAAATGTCACACAAATTCTCTGGGATTTTGTTGCTTTTGCTTTGAGCTTTTCTTTTCTAGTCGAGCACGCACCTTTTGACTTTTGACCTAATGAATGTCCGCAGCATTTCCTCTTCTTACTTCCATTGCTAAGTATTGTCTGGCCAGCTGTACTCTCCCTCACTTTGTCCTCAAAAGCTTCCCATCTCTCTGCTTCGCTCTTCAGTTGCTTATCTTTATTCTGATTCCAACCTGCGGAGCTGACCATAGGAAAAACTGCCACAACCCACCAATTCTGCATTTTAATAACACTACCATTTCTGAAACTGAGGAAAAAACATCAGGTTGGACTGGTAGGCCACCCTAATTCATGTCCTTCCGACCTAAAGTTTTGGGGGAATTAGTCTCTTTTGTCAGGCCTATTTTTCATATAAGGTCTTCATGAATCAAACTTCTCTGTTCTTGTATACATGAGTATCAGTGTGGTGTGTCCAATGTAAAATGGCCACACTGCCTTTTTTTCCCCACTTACGGGCACTGTTTGTGGAGGTTTAGGGGATACAGCCATGCTAGAGAAAGTGCATTACTGGGGGTGGGCTTTCAGATACAACATCCTCCCCTCATGGTTTTTGCCTCTGCTTTATGCTTGTGGTTCAAGACAGGAGCTCTCAGCTTTCTGCTCCTTCCTCCATGCCTGTTGCTAACTACTATGCCTCCTGGGCATGATGGATTTTTACTGTCCAGGAACCATAAACTAAAATAAGCATCATTTTCTCTAACTTTCTTTTGTTGATGGTGTTTTATCATAGCAGCAGAAAAGGAGCTAATACAGCTGTCTATGCTAAAAGAACAAAGCCGCCTTTCTCCACGGTGCTGTCTTGTATAATGTGACTCGAATTATTCTAATTATCGCAATGGCATAGTTAGATATACAACCCTGCCAATTCCTAAGATGTGTGAAAATGTTTTCAACATCGTTTGGGTCTCCAAAACAAGACAAGTAGTGCTTATTTATTTCCACCACAAGTAAGCTATGTTTGCCTTATAATAACAAGAATTTTTTTTTATCACAAACTTCTTTGATTTCTGTTTTCACGGAAACTCCCTAGGGTAAGGAAGAAGTCAGGCTGTCTAATTAAACCTGTGTGAACTGGTGCTCCAGTAACTCCTGCACCTCTAAATCTTTTCTATCCTATGAATCTGCACCGCTCTCAGCATTTCTCTCCTTTTCTACATAGTGTGTGCTTGCATGCTCTCTCTTCCTAAATTAAAAAAACACATGCCTTACCTTCTCATGCTTAGAAAAGTTAGATTGAATTCAGCCTCTTTTTTTTTTCATCTGTTTGAAACAGAAAGACTCTGCTTAAAAGCAACACCTGGACAGTTGCTTGCTTTTATAAAGTGAGTAAGCTATGGTCATTTTGCACACTTCCTTCCTTCCTTCCTTCCTTCCTTCCTTCCTTCCTTCCTTCCTTCCTTCCTTCCTTTCTTTCTTTCTTTCTTTCTTTTCTTCTTTCCTTACTTCCTTTCTTCCTTCCTCCTTCTTTCCTTCTTTCTTTCTTTCTTTCTTTCTTTCTTTCTTTCTTTCTTTCTTCTTTTCTGTTCCTCTCTCTTTTTTTAAATTATCTTTATGATACTCTGTGTCTCTTCCATTGTCTCTCACCATGTCTTTCTCTTTCTCTCTCCCTTTCTCTCTCTCTCTCTCTCTCTCTCTCTCTCTCTCTCTCTCTCTCTCAGATCTCACTGTGTAGCCCAGGATGTCCACAAACTCAATGAGATCTGCTTGCATTTGCATTCAAAGTGATATAATAAAAAGAATATACCACTATGCTCAACATATTTTATATTTTCAAATAGCAGAAAATTCTAAAAGAAGAATGTTTTATGTCACATAATTTTTTGTTGTTTTAGGTATGTTTGTGTGCACATTTGTGTCTAAAAGGTGGCGTCTCTGTACATAGAATGTGTGTGTGGTGCTCATGGAAGTGTGGATAAACACATATGGAGATCCAAAGTTGATATCTTCTTTGGAAAATTATTCTTTAATTTTCCGAGGCAGGGTCTCTTTCTGCATTCAGAGCTCACCAATTCCATCTAGCCCAGGTAGCAAGCTGTCTGCTGAGTATGCTAGCTTTCAGGTAGGCTTGAATTAACATCTCTATAAGGTATCCTCCAAATTGCAAAGAAAGAAGCAAGAAACTTCCTGACTGGGATACTACAGAAAGGAAAAATGCCACAATTCCACAAGATTTCTACAGAACTGAGAGTGACTTATCCAAATGACAGATGTTCCCACAGTTCTACAAAAATGGGCTCTCCAAGTCAAATGTAGGTTTATACTTACTGTGGACAGTCCAATAGATCTGTTAGCTGTACATTAACTGTACAATACGTGTGAGTTCACTTTTATATAGACCATATCAGCATCTGAGTCTGGGTGGGCTGGGTGTGTAAGGACTGCACACTAGTCTGCAGGTGTCTCTGTAACATGAGGGCCTGCTTGTTGTGGTTTCTATCTGCCCGGTTCCCCAGTTGCTTAGTTCCGGAGAAAATCACACAGAGGTCTCCATAAGTTACAAACTGATTGAACACTGATTGGCCCATTAGCTCAGGTTTCGTTTTTAGTTCTTATAACTTATATTAACCCATTATTTTTATCTATGTTAGCCACATGGCTCGATACATTTTTCGGCAGTCTTAAAACACTCTGTTTTTACATCCCTCTAAAAACATACCTTGTTTTTCACACCCCCTTAATGTTCTATTTCTAAACCTTCTTCTATACTAAAGGTTTTATTATCAGGAGAAACTGATACACAACAGAGATAAGACCCTTCCTTGTGGGCTTTGTACCACACCACCATTTCTCATTGGTAATATCATAAAGGAAACTGCTTTCTTAGATTTTAAACTAACACATGAAACGGTATCAGGGCTTTGTTGAGGTCCATCAACAAAGAGCTACTGTGTGTGAGTTCTGGGTAGAAAGACTCAACATTCCAAGGTACTAAAATAAAGCCAAGCCTGTCAATCACATTATACAGAGGGTTTTCCCCCTCACATCAGAAAATCTATTTCTCCTGAAGTCATTGTGGGTGAGGCAGAACAATAACTGTTTGCCTATGAAATAAAATGACTTCCTTTCTGGAAACCTCTACCTCCTGAAGAATTGCAGACCCTTGCAGAGATTCCACCATCTGGTTGGTTGAATTTGCTATGAACTTGCCCAACTGCTGACTTGGAAAAGGTGTAATTGCTTTTTAAAAACTATCTTTTTTCTTTTGGGTATTGGACAAAGCTTGGACATTCTGTCCCAGATGATTTTCTTCTGAAACTACCCACCACTGCCACTGCTGAATCTACTAGATCTCTAGAAAGCTGACCTAGAAAGACATTGCTTCTTCTTTGTTTGTGCCTCTTCTTTGGGCTGCTGCCATGATTAGGAACTTGCCTGTCCATTGTTTATCCTCATAATCTCTAATAAAAGTGACCTACTGAATTTGCTTTAAAATTTCTTTTACTAACAAGACTGAGAACCCCAAAGAACCCTGTTGTTTCCCCAGCAACAACCTGATCTAAATATCAGCTCTTGTACATGTTCTCTATCTGTCATCTTTGCTTTTCTATCTCAATGCAGCACCCGATATACACATCGCTTCCACATCTCAGCAATGTTCCATGCCAGTTTTGAATAGTGGCTCTGTAACTGCATTGTAAGCTGTATTCAGTTGCATACAATTCAGGAAATCATCACCCCAGCTCTTGCCTTATGTTTGCTTTCAGAGGCTGTTTGCTCTTTCTTAAGTGCAATTCTTCCATAGAACTTTTGATTATTCTTCATCATATACCTTGGAGACGCAAGTGAAATAATACACCCAGCTAGGGATCATCTGGAACATGGGGAGCATAAGTCATAGTCATTCTCTATAGCCCCTGTCACCCACCTATCTTCAACTAAGTAGTGTTTTCTTGTACAAAACAGCCATATCTTAAATGATCACTCCTGTCTTCTTAAAGTCCATATGAAAGGGCTGGTCACTGATCAATGAGTAAATGAATAAGAGAGGAATTGCATAGTTCTCATAGGTAATAAAATTTAGAGGCATATATAATGCACGTGGAGCATCCTTTAATGGCACTGGCAGGGACCAAAAGGATTCAGTATTATCTTTGTATTTTAGAATATTTCCATGCATAAAATGAGACATTTTAGTTATTGTGCACAAAGTATAAATACAACAGCTACTACAAAGACTTTGGAGTTGATTTTGTATAGCAGATTTGGTATACGTGCCTACTTTTGGTCAAGTGTGAAGCTAACTTCCCATTTGTTATATCATATTAGTGTTCAAAAAGGTTTGAATTTTGTAGTATAAAATTTCCTTAAAAGTTGAGAAATATGGTCCAATTATGACACTTTTGGGAGTTTACCCCCAAGGTCTCCAAGTTAACATATGGGAGAGATAGTTTCATGTCAGTGTTTGTGATCACACTATTACACAACCAAGCTATGAAACCAACAGGAGTGTCAGTAAACCAAATAAAGGATAAGGAAAATATAGAACAATAAAAATCTATTCATAAACAAAAATAAAGTTCTAAAATTTTCTGCTTTTGTGTTTTATTGATTATTTGAGCTATACATTATTCTCTGCTCCCCGCCCTTCCTCTCTGCTCCCCTTAAACACTCACCCATAGTCCCCATGCTCTCAATTTACTCAGGAGATTTTGTCATTTTCTACTTCCCATGTAGACTAGACCATGTATGTCTCTCTCAGGATTCTCATTGTTTTCTGGGATTGTGAATTGTTGGCTGTACTTTGTTGGTTTTCTTGTTGTTGTTGTCCTTGTTGTTGTTTGCTTTATATCTAAAAGTTACTTATGAGTAAGTACACATGATATTTGTCTTTCTGGGTTGCTGCCTTGGGCCTGTTCTGGCAGAAGTCCTGGCTCATGCCTATTCCCTTGAAGGTTCGAGACTCGCGCTGGACCCAGAGAAGTCCTGGCTCAGGCCTACTCCCTCGAAGGTCCCAGCCTTACACCCAGACCTGCAGAGGTTTCTGGGTCTGGCTTACTACCTCAGCTTTTGCTCCCTTGTACCTGTTCCTGTGGAGTTTGCTATCTCAGTTCTGCTCTGGCCTAGGTCCCTGGCTCAGACCTGTTTTAGTAGATGTCCTTGGTCTGTGCCGCTCCCGTGGAGGTCCCTGACTTGTACCCAGTCAGTCCTACAAAAGTCTCTGATTGTGATCTACTCCCTTTGAGATCTCAGACTCATTCTTGAACCTGCATAGGCTTCTGGTTCCTACCTCAAAGTTCTAAAATTTTTAAGGAAATGGTTGCAATTAAAAATAATTGTATTAAATTAACTATATAACTCTCAGAATGATAATTATTGGATTACATGAAATTAAGCATTTATATATGACATGAGACTAGAAAGGAAACTGTCTAGGGTAAAAAAGAAACTACCTGGAGGGTTGAAAATAAGAAAGTGTATGTCACAGGGGGTGGGGGATATACATCATAAGCTTGCATGAAAATGATAAATTTTGAAGCATTTTGTATTTTTGAGTAATGAACATTTAATCTGTATTCATATTATAAAGTCATGTTACAAATCCTTCAGAATGATGAAATAACAGGTTGTCTTTTCATATAAGACAAAGGACTGAAGAATTTGTAGATACATGGATATGAAACTGACCTTTGCCGATTTGTCTTTAGGCAGTGTGATTGGTATGTCTACCTGCTGCTTGGAATTTACAGAAAGAAGGCAAAATAGGATGTTGACAAAATAGTACATTGAAGTTCCTGTTGTTCCTTTCAAAGGTTTGCTCAGGGCAGTAGCAAGCTCCTTCCTCGAACCTCCTTGGGAAGGTTCAGTGCCCCTGTGTGTCCTGTTTTATGAGAATATCAGTAGTTCTGTACAATGCTTGTTGTAATCCTGGTCTCTAGCCTTCATCTTGGGAGGTCCCTTGAACCTTGACCCCTCCCTCCCCAAGGAGGGTCAAAGTAGCCTGCCAAACCTTGACCCCTCCCCAGGAAAATTCAAGACCAGTTTCCCAGGCTATTTAAATTGCTCCCCAAATCTAAACACGTGGCTTTCCCTCTTTCCCCTGGTGGTCATGTTGGTGGCTTTCTGATTCCCCTTGGTGCCACCAGAGAGGAGGTTCAATTAAACCTGGGTATTTTTTAATTTGGTCTGATTTGGTTTGATGAGGATTATTTTGCATCAGCAGAGAGCTCGTGTTAGAAAATATTTCTAACATCTTGGAAGGCCCACCAGCAAGGGTGGCCTCTCTTGTGGTCCATGGTCATGTGTTTTAAGCGCCCTTGTCCCATGAGCTCTCCACGCCAGGCTAAAACCAGCTCCCAGACTACAGTGACTGTATCTTGGTAAGTTCCTTTTTCTTGTCCATGCTGTAGGGTTTTGGGGGACTCCTTTGTGTGTACTTTTGTCGGTTATCAGGCTTTCGTTGAAGGCGCGATCTGCAACAAGAGCCTGATCCAAGCGGCTGAGTCAGGCTTAACTGAGGTGAATTTTGTTTGTTTTAGGGACACCTAGCATTCAGTTTTCACAACCCCATTCTGGGCTAAGAGCTATTTTGGCAGACCTGCCCACACAGAGAACCACACAGTTGGGCATAGACTTTTAAAATGGGTGCTTGCAATTTGAAACCAGATCAGCTATGCCTCTTACAAAATCTTTATAAATAGGGACTGTCTGATACAGTCTGTTACAGTGGGATGTGTTGGCCACCAGAGGGAAGTCTTGAACTTTCCATCCTCAGAGACCTAGAAAATTTTTGTCTCGGAGGGGACAAATGGAAAGAGCTCTCTTATGTCCGTGGATTTTGGACTCTGCACTCTTGCCCCTCCCTCAGTAGCCAGTGTCTTGCAGCACCAATCTTGGTTGCTAGGGTTATGGCACCTCCAAATTTCTGGTCATCTGGGAATTGAGACCCTGATAATTCCAGCTGGACCATGAAGCCAGAGGTTCTGGCTCCTCCCCTCCTTCCTCAAACCCTCACTACCCACTCCCCTTCTGTGGAGCAACTTTCTCTGCATTCCTCTCCCTTCCCACCCCCACTTGCCCCCTTCTAGCCAAAGGGAAAATAAGTTCAACTTTCCCCTTATAAACCTTATGCCCTCCCTCCCATTCCTACCACATATTCCTACCCTAGGACTCCCCTTTGCACATTGGACTGGCCTTCCCAATCCTCCCATTTCCTCCCATACCAGATCCCACTATAACTCCACCTTTCTCTGCCCTCTCCGGAAAGAAGTGAGAGTCAATGGCATAAGGAAAGTCCATATTCCCTTTTCCATTTCAGATCTCTCTCTTTTGACAAACTGTAAGAGATTATACAGCCATTTTTTTTAAGTTGGTTACAAGAGATCACGGTGCAGTATACCAGGCTAGATTTGACCCTCCCCCACAGCAGTAGCCATGTTCCTGGCTACCCATATTATTTATCAGTCAGCACCAGATATTAGAAAAAAAGTAAAGAAAGGTAGAGGAGGGTCCCCAAATCCCTATACAAGAATTGGTGAAAGTGACCTTTAAAGTTTTTAATGCCCGAGAAGAAGCAGCCGAGTCTTTCTGACAGACAAGGCTGCAACAGGAGGTAACTCTGCAGGATCAAGCCCTAGCAGCTGCCCTAAGGCCTCTGAGAGAAGGACAAGGAAAGTCAGCCACAAGGCTCTATTCCAGCAGCACCCAGTCTAAGTCAACCTCACCCCTCACCAGCAGGCTGCTTCAAGTGTGCTCTAAATGGCCATATGGCACAATATTGCCCTGAACCTCCTATGAGGCCATGCTCTATCTTCCAGCAACCTAGACACTGGAAATCATAATTTCCCCATGCAGGCTCGTCCTCTATGCCATGCCATGGAGGTTTAGCCTCACCAACATTGGAAAGTGAGACTATGCCAGCCTTTGAACTTCCCAGCCTTGCAGAGGATTGTCGCAGCCCAGACTTGGCAATGTCCGTAACCCTTTCCAAGTCTAGGGTAAAGCTACAGGTTCATTACTTTTCTTTCGGACACAGGAGCTACCTATTCTGTTTTAACATCTCACTTGAGTCCTCACCAATTTCGGTTATGGGGGTAGATAAGACCTGTTCCACCCCACTTAAAACTTTGTCACTGCCCTACTTTCTTGCAGGACAGTTTTTCTTTCATTCTTTCTGAGTGATACCTGCTTGCCCAGCACCTTTAGTGGGTTGAGATATTCGTAGTCACGTTGGGGCCACATTCACTTTGACCCCCACACACTTTTCTGAGTCACACTTTCTTCTCACTTTAACAGCTTCACAGGTTCCTACCCAGACTGCTCTTTCCCTACTCTCCCTGATCCAGCAGATGCCCAAGTATGGGAGACTTCTACTCCTGTGATTGCTACTCACCACCAGCCCTATTCGGCTCACCTCTTGGTTCAAGACCTCTTCCTCATAAATGAAGCAGTCATTCCAATTCATGCTCTGGTTAACAATGTTTACAATCTCCTGTCTAATGTCCCTCCTACCACCTCCTGTTTTAGACCTAAAAGATGCCTTCTTTACTGTCCTTCTACACTCTGACTCATACTTCCTCTCAGCCTTCACCTGGGAGGACAACCCTTACTCTTGGTCCTCCAAACAGCTTACATGGACTAGTCTCTCTCAAGGTTTTCAGGACACCCCCATTTCTTTGGCCAAGCTCTGGCTCAAGATCTCTCAAACTTTGACACAGGCTTTGTCATGCTGTTCAAGTACATGGATGATCTACTTCTCTGCAGTTCTACGTTGTCTCTGTCCCAAGAGGCCACCTCTGTGCTCCTGAACTTCCTCAGACCCCTGGAATACTGAGTCTTACCAAATAAGACTCAGCTGTGTTCTCCTACAGTGGTATATTTGGGTGTTCAACTTAGCCCAGAGTCTAAGACTCTTTCCTCCGACAAGGTCCAGGTACTGTGGGATTTGCAGCCTCCGACCATAGGGCTCATAATCTCTTACTTTTGGGTCTGCTAGGGTTCTTTCACCCTTGGATCCCTAACTTTTCCATTACAACCAAGCCTCTGTACCAGGCAGCCAGGGAGACCCCCATGGGACCTCACACCCACCAGGCCATCGTCTGTAGCCACTTCTCTCTACTGCAAGATGCCCTTCTAACAGCTCCTGCTCTTGCTCTTCCAGACTCCACATTGCCTTACCATCTCTATACAGATGAGAGGTCAGGAGCGGCCAAGGGAGTTCTAACCCCACAGGCTGGACCTTTGAATCAGGCTGTTTTCTTTTTAATCAAACAGTTGCACCTCACTGCCTGTGGGTGGCAACCATGCCTGAGAGCCCTGGTAGAAGCATCTGAACTCACTCAGTGGGTTCTCAAAATTACCTTGTCCAGGCATGTCATGGTATATTCTACCCACTGCCCCTCAGACCTTATGAGACACTTCTCTCTCTCTCTCTCTCTCTCTCTCTCTCTCTCTCTTTCTCTCTCTCTCTCTCTCTCTCTTTCTCTCTCTCTCCTTGATCCTTCACGAGTCAAGACTTTTCTCTAACTATTTGTAGAAAACTCCAAAATTACTTTGGCTTCCAGTCCTGCCCTCAACCCTGCAACTCTCTTTCCTGTTCCCTCCCTTCTGGTACCTCCTCTTACTCTTGCCCAGAGGCTGTAGTGGCTTAAACCTCACCTCAGTCAGGTCTCCTAGACAAGCCACTTACAGATCGCCAACTCACCCTATTTGTTAATGGAAGTTTCCTTTTGGACAAATCAGGAAACCACCAGGCAGCATATGCAGTGGTCACTTCCATTGCACAATCAAAGTGACCTGCCTGCCAATGGGGACCTTATCACAAAAGGCTGAATTAATTGTCTTGACTAGGGCACTCCAAATAGCCAAGGACCAATGGGCTAATATCTACATTGACTCTAAATAAGCCTTCTTAATAGTCCATACTCATTCTGCACTCTGGAAGGAAAGGGGCTTCCTTACTACCAAAGGCATTCTTATAGTTAATGGCCCCCTTATAGTCAACTTTTTGTAGGCCCTCCAGCTCCCTGCAAAA
Organism: Myodes glareolus; assembly: GCF_982192425.1. Taxonomy (NCBI): domain Eukaryota; kingdom Metazoa; phylum Chordata; class Mammalia; order Rodentia; family Cricetidae; genus Myodes; species Myodes glareolus. The sequence continues at coordinate 61,591,751 of NC_142047.1, forward strand.
GTAGCAATTATACTCTGTCTGGGACACCAGTCCTCAAAGGACCCAACGGCCTTAGGCAATGCCGAGGTTGAGTCAGTGGCCCAGGGGCTGGCCTCCAGCTCCACAGATTCCACAGACTATATTTTGTTCTTAACTCCCTCTTATATAAACCCTGTTATCAACCTAAAGAGAGGGATAAGCTTATTAAAAGGGGGCAGGGCACAAAAACAAAGAATGGATGGTTCTATTTAAATAACTGGTCCTCAAGACCAGGCATTGTCAATAACTTCAGATATCCACCAGACCTTACACATAGGCCTCCAGATGTGTGCCCAGGCCAACCCACAAGGGACTCGTCACATACATCAGTCTCTACACCAACTTCGTGGACAATAACCAGGCAAAGATTGGCAGGTTGATTTCACCCATATGCTTACTCATAAAAAACCTTATTATCTCTTAACACTTGTGGACACTTTTGAAGAATGGATAAAAGCATTTCTGGCCTCCAAGGAAATGATAGATGTGGTGACTGAGGTACTCCTGGACCACATCATTCCTCCGTTTGGCATCCCATGGACCATCCAGATGTACAATGGGACAGCCTTCACTCCAGGATTATGGATCTTGTGTCAGAAGCTCTCGACATCTCCTGGAAATTCCACATCCCCTACCCTCCACAATCCTTGGGAAAGGTGGAGAGGGACAACAGACTCATCAAACAACAGCTAACCAAGCTCTCCATTGGACTCAGGTTATCTTGGCTCTCCTTCTCCCCATTGCCCTTACTCACCTCGGTGCCACCCCCTGTTCCCCAACGGGCCTGAGTCCTTTTGAGCTGCTTTATGGCAGACCCTTTCTCCTTAACCATCACCTCACAGTCAGTGCAAACTCCTCCACTGGCAGGGTATCTCCCCTACCTCTCTCTTCTGAGGTTCCTTCTCCTTCACACTCTGACAGTTGTCTACCTGCCTCCACACTAGTGGACCCTAATGCCCCTGAACATGCCCTGGTCTCCCCAAGGGACAGAGTACTCCTCAAACAGCTAACTTCTAGGTATATTGAACCTCTATGAATAAGACCTCATGCAGTAATCTTCACCACCCCCTCCTCTGCCAAGCTCCTGGGACCGCCATTCCTGTACCATCTCTCCAGCTCAAGCAGGCTCCTGCTCAGGACACTTGGTCTGTCTGCAGCTAGGACCTTCCACCCTCTGGGTTTCCAAGATTCCACAAAAAGGCCAACCTTCTTCTCATCCAGGCACACTCGTCTTTGATGATACAAACAAGATAGGTAATAAAAATATTTTCTTTTTCTCCTAGACACCTGTCTTCTTACCTCTTACAAAAAACAGATATGGATGGCAGTGAACAGGATGCCTTCTCAGCCACACCTCTTTCTGAGTATGAACCCAGTAACACCCAGATCTCTTCCTCCCCCATATCACCCCGTGTGAACAGGAACTAGCCAGACTTGAGTCCACACCCTTTTTTTCCAAAGAGAGCCTAAATGTTGGATATAAATATTACCTCAGCTTCCTGTCTGAAATGTAAATCCTGGTCTTTGGCCTCCATCTTTGAAGGCCTCGCCCCTGTGCCCCTTGAACCTTGACCCCTCTCTGAGCAGGATCAAGGTAGACCACAAAGCCTTGATCCCCCTCCCCAGGAAAGATCAAGACCACTCCCCCATGCTATTTAAATTTCTCCCCCAATAAACATGGGGCTTTCCCCCTTTTCCAAGTGGTCATGTTGGCAGCTTTCCAGTTCCCATTGGGGTCACCTGAGAGTGCAGGAGTCCAAGTAAACCTGGATAGTTTTAATTTGGTCTGATTTGGTTTGATTTGGGTTATTTTGCATTGGCAGAGAGCTCATGTTAGAAAATATCCCCAAACACCTTTAGTGGTACACTCTTCCTGCGCATCCATCAGGGAAAGAACGTGGGAAGTTCTACCTAATAAGAGCATAGTGCTAAAAGATATGTTCTTTTTTTCAGCTTCAAACAAGCACTATTTTGGCTTTGTAAACATCCATCAAAACAATTCCAGTTACCCTCCCTGTTGAACAAAATGTGAAACTGAGAGAAGGCTGTCTGTTATGGAAAATGATCTAAGACAGTCATAGCTTTAGTTTTGAATGCATACAGTATATAGGAAAAACAAAAACAAAAAAACAAAAACAAAAAATGGCAATTAGCAAATATACAGAAGCAGCAGCAGCAATATTACAGCAAAACATCATCAAATTATATCCTTACAACATTCAAGCAGGAAAGTCTAGGGAAACCCTGCTGAAACAGCCATTGATTGAGATTCCTGGACAGAGCACAAGGTTCTCTCCAAGCATAAATTACTAGCTTCTCATTGTCATGACAGACATTTTTATACCATGAGAAGAACAATAGTAGCCTCTGTGGGAAATAGTTTATCTTTTAGCTATTCTCAGTGGAGTAGCATTTTAAAAATTGTTAGCTGATAGTTATTCTTTTCCCCCTACTTAGGGGCAGTGGGTCAGCCTGGTTCAGAAGAAAATTTTGGAAGACACTTGAAATAAACATACTTTAGTTTAAGATAAGGAAATAATCTCCTTATTTCTGGAGTGCACTTTCAATGATAGAAAATAATATGACAATTTATCAAAATGTTACATGAGTTTATCACAGAATACTTTCTAGGAACATGCAGTGATTCACGCAGCCCAATATTCTACTGTCCCTGCTTCAACACTAACCTCACATTCCTGGTGTGAGAAGATCTTCCATGGGCATTAACAGCTGCTCAAAATTCACTTAATCCTCTGCGTATCTTCTGAGAAGGTGGCATCTCCTGGATGTCACCCATGGGAGGTGCTGTTGAACGTTTGCACCAGAGCAGAGGTTCATTGCTTTAAAAAGCTCTACCAAGCTTAAAAAAGACAAGTGTGGCTCAGGATGAAACAAGAGTAGGTCTTGACTCTACCACGTGATTCTTTTTAGAGGCATTCACATTCATTTTTTCCTAATGACAACCTAAGTTATAGATTGGGAATAGCCTCCCAATACATACAACTGACAATAAACCAATTGCATGTCAAATCCAAGCACTTGTAATTCAAAGACTGCATTATTTTTGGTAAATTGTTTTGGTCAGGATAGCAAAATCTTTATCTACAATCTGAGAAAAATATTTATCATTCCCATGACTTTGTCACAACAACAAATGACATATACAGGTGCACATCATAGGTCAACTAATAACGCCTCAGTTTTTCTAGGTGTGTGTATGTCTGTGTGTGCACCTGTATGTGTGTATGTGAATGTGTGTGTTAGTGTATGTATGTTTGTGTGTAATGTGACTTTATGGAGTGTGTGTCTATGTGTATATGTGTGAGTGTGTTCTATATGTGTGATTATGTGAGTGTGTGTGTGGTGTGAGTGTATGTATGTATGTGTACAAATTTGTGTATAGGTATGTGTGTATATGTGGTATGGGTAGTTACAGGTAGATGCTAGGAGTCAAACTTTAGTGTCATCCACAGAAGCCATATACACCTTTGGTTGTGGTAGCATTTCTCACTGGCTTAGAGCTCAGAAATTTCTCTAAACAGGCTAGCCAACAAACCATGGGTTCACCCTGTCTCTGGCTCCTGGGTGGTAGGATCATAGGAGTGTTGCATTTTGCCTAGCATTTTGTTTTACAGGGATTTAATTCAGATTTGTATAACAAGTACTCTGTGGGTTCAGTCATCTCTCCAGCCTTCTAATAAACCATTATAGCCCACTGATGACAATATTTGACTCATTTCAGAGCTCCAAGCTCATTTTTCTTTTGATAAAACGTAAAGAACAAAGTTTATTATTTTTTATTGTTTTTATTGCGCTATATACTTTCTCCACTCCCCTCCCTTCCTCTCTCTTTCTACCCTCTCCCATGGTTTCCATGTTCCGAACTTGCTGTAGGACAATAGTCTTGTACTTTGGAAAAATTTGTCACTTGTATTTTAATAAAAGGCTGATTGGCCAGTATCCAGTCAGAAAGTATAGGCATGGCAACCAGTCAGAAAGTAGAGGTGGGGCAATCAAGCAGGAAACAGAAGGGGGTCAATGAGAACAGGAGAATTCTGGGAAAAAGAAAGCTCAGTCTGCAGTCCTCATCCAGACATAGAAGAAGCAAGATGAGACTGCCTTGCTGATAAAAGGTACCAGACCACGTGGCTAACACAGACAAGAACTATGGCTTAATATAAGTTATAAGAGTTAATAAGAATGTGAGTTCAAGGCCAGCCTGGTCTACAAAAGCTAGTTCTAGAACAGGCACCAAAGCTACAGAGAAACCTGGTCTTGAAAAAAAAGAGTTAATAAGAATCTTGAGCTAATAGTCCAACCAGTTTACAATTAATGTAGAAATGTAGACCTCTGTCTGTTTCTTTGGGACTGATGGGACTGAATGGCTGTGGGACCAGGCTGGACAGAAAACCTCTGGCAACAAATAGTGAAAACATGGACAACTGTCCCCACATAAAACCTGAAAAAGCTCGGGAAGTAATTCTACACACAAAAGAATAGAGTTAAGCATGGTTTCTTGGTAACAGTATGTTCTTAGGTGGGAGAGGCTGAGAAGCAAGCTTCCTAGAAGCAAGCACAACTCCTTCAAGAGAGGCTTTCTGACTCAGCTTTAGCTGAAAATACATTGCAACCCCTTTAAAAGACTCTACCACAAAGCATTTAAATGGTGTTTATGAATAACCAACAGCATGCTTCTTGGTGGTGGTGGGAACCTTCCTTGAAACTCCATAGAGTTGTGGCCATAAACAATGCTCCCATCAGTACCTTCACCATGAAGATAGAATCTCGGAAAGCCAAGGAATGGTCTGGGTCCAGCAGTCAACATCACAGCTTTAATCCTAGCAATATCACTTAGCAAATTAAAGACTCATATAGTCTGAAAAGAAGAGATACAGTAAAAATAGTTTCAGACCAAAAAAAGCCTCTAAAGAGTTGACACTGTATTTAAAAACATGCAGGCTTGGGAGAGGAAAAAATGGATAAAGTCCTTAAAATAAAATAAAAGCAAGAAAGAAAAGTAAAGTGGAACACAGTTTAGTCCCAACTCTTGGGAGTCAGAGGCAGGCAGATCTCTGTGGTTCAAGGACAACCTGGTCTACAGAGTGAGTGTCAGGACAGCCAAAGATACGCAGTGAAACCTAGTCTCAAAATAAAAGAAGAGAAAGAAAAAAATAGAGTTTAAATTAAGCCACTTACAGATGGAAAATACACAGAGAGTCTGGATATTGTATATTATTGTGTGACTTTGAATTGTTTGGTGGCTGACCAAGGAGCAACAGCTGCTAAAAGACGTTGATTATAAATGCTGCTGGAGTAATCCAAGAGAGATATTTTGAAAATGGGGCAACCAGGCAGGAAATAGAGGTAGGGCAACAACAAGAAGAGAATTCTTGGAAGAAGAAAACTCTGTCAGCAGTCGTTTCAGACACAGAAGAAGCAAGATGAGACTGCCTCGCTGATAAAAGGAACCAAGACACGTGGTTAATACAGACAAGAATTATAGGCTAATATCAGTTGTAAAAGTTAATAAGAAGCCTGAGCTAATAGACCAACCAGTTTATAGTTAATGGAAACCTTAGTGTGCTTCTTTCAGACTGAATGGCTGTGGGACTGGGCTGGACAGGAAACCTCTGCAAACACCAATTTACTGAGGAGATTTTTCTTTTTCTACTTCTCATATAGATAGATCTATGTATGTCTCTCTTAGGGTCATCATTGTTGTCTAGGTTCTTTGGGGTTGTTGTAAATTGTAGGCTGGTTTTGTTTGCTTATGTCTAAAAGGCACTTATGAGTAAATACATATGGTATTTGTCTTTCAGGGTCTGGGTTACCTTATGCAATATGATGTTTTCTAGATCCATATATTTGTCCACAAATATCAAGATGTCATTAATTTTTCCTCTTGTGTAGTACTCCATTGTGTAAATGTACCACATTTTCTTTATCCATTCTTTGGTTGAGGGGCATTTAGGTTGCTTCCAGTTTCTGACTATGACAAACAATGCTATGAACATAATTGAGTACATGTCCTTCCAGTATGATTGAGCATCCTTTAGGTATATATCCAAAAGTGGTATTTCTGGGTCTTGAGGAAGATCATTTCCTAATTTTCTGAGAAATTGCCATACTGATATACAAAGTGGTGGTACCAGTTTGTACTCCCACAAGCAATGCAAGAGTGTTCCCTTTACCCCACATCCTCTCCAGCATGAGTTATCATCTATGTTTTTGATCTTTGCATTCTTACAGGTGTAAGATGGAATCTCAACATTTGTTTTGATTTCATTTCTCTGATGGCTAAGGATGTTGAGTATTCCCTTAAGTGTCTTTTGGTCAATTTTAGATTTCTCTGTTGAGGGTTTTCAGTTTAGTTTGAAAGACTCTAAATGCATTTCTGAGGCCTCTCAGATCTAAAGACATTTTCTGAAGCCTGTTTGCATTTGGAATCAGGACATTCACCTCTCCCCCCCCCCCCCCCCCACACACATGCTGAACTGCTCATCCTCCTGTGTCCTCGTGAATAATCTTCAAACGTAATTCCATTCTGGGAATTGAGGCAAATACAACCCACAGATGTTGACTTAGTTCCTGACGTATTGGTTTAGTCACTGAAACAAGGTCAGGATGGACCACAGATGCTCCCCTTATCTAACCTGACCATGCAGCTATTCTCCTGCCCTGGAATAGACCAATCAGTGTTAGTAACCTTTTAAATAAGCCAATCCAATAAGTTGGAAAACAACCTTTAGGTCCCCCCCGCATTGTGTCTATGGCTTTTTGCTTTAAAAGATGGACTGTAACAGCTATCGGATGTCCTTCAAATCCTGAACCTGAAGGGCTCTGTCATGACAGACTAAAAATCCTCTTGCTTTTGCATCGATTGAGGTTATGTGAGTGGTGTCTGGAGCAACTCCTCCCTGATGTTTGGACTCCTAGTCCAACAAGGGCAGTACCCCATTTTTTAGTTGGATTATTTATTCTTTTGCTGACCAATTTTTTGACATCTTTGTATATTTGGAGATCAACCCTGTGTCTAATATGGAGTTGGTGAGGATCTTTTCCTATTCTTTAGGTTGTCATTTTACTTTGTTGACCATGTCCTTTGCTGTACATATGATTCTCAGTTTCAGGAGGTCCCATTCATTAATTGTTTCTGTCAGTATCTGTGCTAGTGGGATTATATTTAGGACATGGTCTTCTGTGCCAATGTATTCAAGTATACTTCCCAATTCTCTTCTATGAGGTTCATTGTGGTTGGGTTTACGTGTCGGTTGTTATGTCCTCTTTTTCTTCTGATTTTATTAATTTGGATATTCTCTCCATGACTTTTGGTTACTTTGGATAAAGGTTTGTCTATGTTTTTGCTTTTCTTGAAGAACCAACTCTGTCTCATTGATGTTTTGTATTGTTTTCTTTTTCCTTTTTTTTCTTTTTGATTTCAGCTCTCAATTTGATTATTTCCTGCCTTCTAGTCCTCCTGGGTGAGTTTGCTTCTTTTTGTTCTCTAGTTTTCCAATGTTCTGTTAACTCACCAGTGTCAAATTTTTCCAGCTTCTTTACATAGGCATTTAGTGGTATGAACTTTTTTCTTAACACTGCTTTCATTGTGCCCCATAAATTTGGGTATGTTTTGTGGCCATTTTCATTGAGTTTTAGGAAATTTTTAATTTCTTCCTCTATTTCTTCCTTGATGCATTGGTGATTCATGTAAGTATTGTTTAATTTCCAAGTATTTGTGGGCTTTCTGTAAATAATGTTTCTTTTTAATTCTAATTTTAAGCCATGGTGATCCCATAAGATAAATGGAGCTATTCCATTTTTTTATCCATTGAGGTTTACTTTCTTACCTAGTATGAGGTCAGTTTTTGAGATTTCATGAGGTTCTGAGAAGAAGGTATACTCTTTTATGTTTAGATTGAATGTTCTATAGAAGTCTGTTAAGTCCATCTAAGTCATAATGTTTGTTATTTCCCTTATTTCTCTGTTTGTTGTATGAGGGAGTGGGCTGCATTCTGCCACCCAGCTAGCTTAACCCCCGAAATAACCACAAAGAAATTGTATTAATTACGTTACTGCCTGGCCCATTGGTTCTATCCTCTTATTGGCTAACTCTCACGTTTTGATTCAACCCATTTCTAATAATCTGTGTAGCACCATGAGGTCATGACTTACTGAAAAAGATTCTAACCTATGTACATCTTGGGCCAGAGCTTCATGGTGTATCTCTCCAACTCTGTCTTCTTCCTCCCCGCATTCATTTCTGTCTCCCCAACTATCTACATTTTGCCCTATCAAAAGGCCAAGTCAGTTTCTTTATTTGACCAATAAAAGCAATGGACAGAAGGAACCTCCTACACCATTTCCCCTTTTTCTGTTTAAACAAAAAGGAAGGCATTAATTTTAACATAGTAAAAATTATATATAACAAAACAGCTATCAATCAAGAATTACAATTACAATATTTATATATATTTTATCTTTTATCATAACTAAGGAAAACTATAACTATCTATTCTTCAACTCCATCAAAGACTCCAGAAGAATATAGTATTACCTAAGTAAACAAGAAATTAGCAACTTCCAAAACTCTAGAGCTGACAGAGACATCTCGCTGCCTGTACAGTCACTCAAAGTTCTTCTGTACTGTTAGGGCATCCACCTTCAGCCTTCAGGCTCATTTTATCCAGCAGACATTTCCATGAAGGAGTAAATTTTAAAGACAGTTTAGTTACTTTTTTTCTATCCCGCAGAATGTCTCTCAGACTCTTTCATGAATTAGGAAACCTGAAGAGTCATCTCACCTTTAGGCAAGTTCAGCACTCCTCTCCCTGAGTGTTCTTTATGTCAAGTTTATGCAACAGTCAGGAAAGAGCAGTTTCTTGCCCAAATGGCTAACCAACTCCATAAGGAGCCTCTTCGATGCCAATCTTCCTCTTGAAGTAGACTGGTGCTGCCAGGAGCAGACGTGTCTCATTGTCATAAAAAAACGCTAAGTTATTAAAACATTTTAAATGCCATATTCTGTAATCTTTGAAAGATATAAAGAATACCTATCTGAAATATATCTATACAAATCTCGAAAATCTAACTAACATGACTACAAACTTGACTATTATAGATGATTATTCATTAAGAACCTATACTTCCTAATTATACATACATTTTTTAAATGAGCTACACAATCACAATACATTAATCAAGATCAGAAATACATATACATATAACAAAATTGACCTTAAATTTATATCAACAAAGCAAAATTTATACCAATGTAAATTGTTCATATCTATATCATATCCTTATTTAAATGTAAAAGAACATTTATAAACAATATTTGGGAATATGAACATAGTTATTTATCTCCAAACTTCTTCCTGCTTTTCGGGGGCACTGTCAATCAGGTCTTTCATGGCATATCCTGTTCGCTAGGTTCCTCTCAGTCAGCAGTTAAGCAAAGTAATTTTTGAGGGTGTTGACGGCAACCTTTCAGGAGGGTGTGGTCTATCATACCATATTGGTCTAGAAGCAATCCACAGGGTCTCATCCTCTATGATAACAAAAGAAGAACCTCTTTTCTAAAGCATCATATCCTTAAACCCAAATTCTGAAGTCATGATACCGTTAGAACATATATGCTAGTTTAGCTTAGCAGACCACACAATGAAATGTCTCTCTGTATTTAGCTCCTTCATAGTTAAAAAAAAATTGAAAGAAAATAGAATAATATGTTACTTGGCATTTTTCCTTTGCAGATCTTTCTTTATTTTGTATCTTTAGTGTTTTGATTATTATGTGGTGGGGGAAATCTTTTGATCTAGTCTATTTGGTGTTCTATAAACTTATTGTATCTTCATAGGCATATCTTTCTTTAGGTTGGGAATGTTTTATTCTATGATTTAGTTAAATATATCTTCTGTGTGCTTTTGATTTGGACTTTTCCTTCTTTTATCGCTATTCTTAAGTTTGGCCTCTTCATTCTTTCCTATATTTTCTGGATATTTTGTGTTAAGCTTTTGTTAGATTTAATGATTTCTTTAACTAATAAGCCTATTTCCTCTATTGTATCTGCAGCACTTGAGATTTTCTCTTCCATCTCTTGTATTCTAGTGTTTATGCTTGTATTTTTGAATTCTGATCATTTTCCTCATAATTTCCATTTCTATAATTTTCTTGGTTTGTGTTTTCTTATTGTCTCTATTTTGATTTTCATGTCTTGAGTAGTTTCTTTCAGATGTTTGATTGATTTTCTTGGTCTTCTTTAAGGGATTTGTTGATGTCTTGAATTTTTTGTTGATGTCTTGAATTTTTTGTTTGTCTTTTCCTCCATTTTTTTGAGGAAATTTTTCATTTCCTCTTTAAGGTCCTCAAACATTCTCCTAAAGCTATTTTTTACGTCATTTACTTACATCACCTATTTTTGATTTTTCAAGTCTTGTAGGGCCACTAGTTTTTACTGATGTCTTGTTTCTCTTTGTGGTGTTGCATGTGTTCTTACCTTGCTTACCTATCTTTTCTTCTGTTTGTCTATGATTCTGGTTATCAGTCTTCCAGGTGCCAGTGGATCCAAGGCTCAGATGGTTGCTCTTTGAGGTGCATTCAGGGCCATGGTTCCAGTCACCTTAGAGGTCACTCTTGCTCCTGGAGGCTACTCAGCACTCCTGGGGGTCACTCTTCAATGTCAGGCCTTGTTTGGGCTTGTTCCCATTGAGGTTGCTTACTTGGGGCTACTCTTTCTGAGATCATTGCCTGGAGACTGGTCCAGCAGAAGTCACTGACTAAGGCCTTCTCTGGTGGAGGTTGCAAGAATATTGTTCCTCATGGTACATTCAGAGCCATAGTTCCAGTTACCCTGGAGGTCCCTCAATGCTCCAGGGTGTCACTCTGCAATACCAGGGGTTGTTCAGGCCTGCTTCTATGGAGGTGGTTTGCTTGGGGCTGTTCCTGCTTAGGTTGCTGAATTGGGCCTGCTCCAGCAGAGGTTTATGACTCAGGCCTGCTACAGCAGAGAGGTCACTGATTCATGCTGGCCCCACAGAGATATCTGGCTGCAGCCTGCTCTCTTGGCAGTCACTCCCTTGTACTACTCCTGTGGAGGTCAGCTAAGGGACAATGTTCTTGCACCCTGTAAACATTTGTCACTTGTACTAGTTTAATAAATTGCTGATTGGCCAGTAGCCAGGCAGGAAATATAGGCAGGGCAATCAGAACAGGAGAATTCTAGGAAGAGGAAAGGCTCAGTTTCCAGGCATTACCTAGACACAGAGGAAGCAAGATGAGAATGCCTCACTGATATAAAGTACCAAGCCATGTGGATAACACAGATAAGAATTATGGGTTAATGTAAGATATAAGCGCTAATAAGAAGCCCGAGCTAATAGGCAATCAGTTTATAATTAATGTAGGCCTGTGTGCGTGTGTGTGTGTGTGTGTGTGTGTGTGTGTGTGTGTGTGTTTGTGGGACTTTACAGCAGTGGAACCAGGTGAGGCAGAAACCTCTGTCAACAGAGATAGCTGTCTCAGGCCTGCTTCCACAGAGGTCTGTGGCTTAGGCCTGCTCCCTTTGAGGTCCCTAACTCATGCCTAGTTCTATAGACATCTCTGGCTCAGGCATATCACACCAGTGGTAGCTCCCTTGTACCATGTTCATTATTTTAAGTGTTCAGTTCAGTGAATATCATTACCTCAGGCCTGCTCCAGTGGAGGTCACAGGTTCAAGCCTGCTCCTGTGGAGGTCACTGCCTAAGGTCTGTTCCAGTTGAGGTAGCTGACTTAGGCCTGCTCTGTCAGAGGTAGCTGGCTCAGGCCTGTTCTCACAGATGTCCCTGACTTGGGGCCTGCTCCTTTGGAAATCCCTGACCTATGCCGAGTTCCACAGAGGTCTCTCTATCAGGCCTGCTCCCTCAGCAGTGGCTTCCTTGTAACATGTTCATTATTTTAAGTTTTCAGTTCAGAGATATAGAGCATTGTTCTACTGCAACCTCCTGCTTCCATAATGTTTTTTCTTCTCCCTAAACTGAACATCTGTGCCCATCAAAATAGATAATAATTCTCCCTTCTCCTTTCCATGCACCCTCAAGCAATTGCCCTTGTACTCTTTGTCTCCCTGATTTTGACTACTCTTACTATGTCATACAAGCAAACCAGTCAGTCGTAAAAAGGAGTTTAGATTACAGACATGAGACCTGGCAGACAAGCACAGGTGTTACATTTGCTAAACCAGAGGGTGAGCAAAGAAAGACACTCTGCTTACTTATGAAAAGTGATGCTTGTCCACTTTCTGCCAAAGTCATTTCCACTTTGTTCTTGTGGAAGACACATAGACCCTCAGACAGACTTGAGTTGTCAAAGGCCCTTTGGGGCAGTCAAAGTTCCTGGGAGACCATGGCTGAGACAGATTTACCTTCTGACTTGTCAGCGCTGTCATGAGTGCTAGTATTTCCTCCCCTGTGGTAGATGCTGCTCTCAAAGAGAGATCTGGCTCTCTGCAGCAGGCTGACATTCAGGTGTCAGTGAGCTGAGACACGGCTTCTGTATATCTGGGAGCTCTGCCACCTTGTCTTTGGCTTAGAGAAGCAATCATTGTGATTATGAGATCAAGGTTTGGACCAGGAAAATTTCTTTCATGAGCAACCATGAAGAACAACTTAATACTTGGTTGGTATGAAACTTAATGTTAGTGTCCTGCACAAATCTTGTACTAAAATGAGAACCAAGATAATGCCATTTAGAAGGCAGTTCTTAGAAGGTGATTAGATGGTAAGCTACTGTCTACATGAATGAAATACACACAGTTACAAAGGAGGAAGCTTGTCTTTTCATCATGTAAAGATGGAATATGAACACAACTTTATTTTTTCTTTATTTTATTTTACTTTATCTTTGAAGTAGGATCTCATGTAGCAAAGGCTGGATTTGTACTTGATATATAGCCAAGGATAACCTTCAACTTCTGAACCTACTACCTCTACCACCTGAAAACTGGGACTACAGGAATGCACGACATCTATTTTTAAAATGTGTTGGAGATCTAACTAAGGCCTTCCTGCCATGCATGCTGGGCAAGAGCTCTTTTTTGGGAGTTTGATAAGAGCCTGGTCATCCTGGTACCTTCCTTGTATACTGCCAATAACCAGAATGCTGAACAAAACAAAAAGGCACAAACAACAACATCAACAAAGCTTTGTGGCTCATAAGACAGGGAAAAAGAACCAGTCAGCTGGTGAGATTGTAGGAATTCATTATAGCATCTTATGATTTGAAGTTGAAAGCTTCCATCCCCATATTCTGTCTGTTCCCATTATAGATATTCTTTCAGGAAGTTCTCAAGAGTCCAGGGACTTCTGCACAGTCAATGAGGTAAGCCCCAGGCCAGTGAAGACACTCTCTCCAAGATATGAAGATCCATGGTTCAGGAACCATGGAGAATGTCATCATCACCTAACATTGTTTTCTATTCTTCATTCATTTATACACACACACATCTGCATACCTGTGAGCACACACACACACACACACACACACACACACACACACACACAGAGAGAGAGAGAGAGAGAGAGAGAGAGAGAGAGAGAGAGGTAAAGAGAGAGAGAGAGAGAGAGATAAAGAGAAAGAGGGGGGCTTTTTTATTCTTCATTCTAATATCTTGCAGCAAATGCAGACAAACATGCAAAAGTGGATGCCATGTCACACAATCTTCCAGAAACCTATGTCATTTTTTCAGTAATAATGATTACACATCCAAAATATAGGAAGGAAATTCAACTTTGAGGAAATAAAAATTGTTTCAAAATCCTTTGTGTGCTGAGGTAATGAACCTCATGGTAAGAAGTGATACATTTGCTTACAGGCTTTCAGCTGCTTGCAAGGCTTGGCATCTGAAGACACAACTGCCTTGCTAGGAGCCTGTGTGGTAAGTTAACTAATATTGAAAGCTACTGCACATATTTATTTTAAGATAATTCTTTTTCTGGTTATTTAGAATCATGCTATCTCTTTCAAGCAGGCTATCTAACCAAATTTCTACAGGTGATATGCAAATGATATTTATTCATGTCTAGGTTAAACTACGACAGTGAGAATCAGAGTGCAGATGCAGCTTCCAGCATCACTCCCTCACAAACAGCCACTGAGCAGGGATTCCACATGCATCCCGGAGTTTGCTTCTCAGTGGTGTACATAACATGTTTTCTAAGAATTATAAAATAACAGGGGACATTATTGTTTGGGAAGGTCTTCCAACACAGCTATAGGAAGCTGACTCCTATCCCAAGCACCCATATAAAGAAGTTAGGCAGCAGAGCCTACCTGATCCCATTCTGGAATAACAGTTACAGAGATAAGCAAATGTCTGGGGATCACTGGCCCATCAATCTAGTCCAATTGATGAATCAGATAAAGTGAAAGAAAGCATGTCAACAAAATAATGTCAAGAGTGGTTGAGAGATAAAGACTTTCACTTGCCTATGTAGTATTGTTTCTTTCTCTTCCTCCCTCACTCTCTCTCTGTCTCTGTCTCTGTCTCTGTCTCTGTCTCTGTCTCTCTCTCTCTCTCTCTCTCTCTCTCTCTTTCTCTCTCTCTCTCTCACACACACACCACACACACACAAAGTAATTTTCAAGTAGCCTTTTGGAGACCTCAGTGAGTATATACTTAGCTAGTTGACCTACAGGAGTTATTTAATTCAGAATTCAGGATCTGTGAAGATTAGATTTTGTTTTCCAATTTTCATTAGGAAAACTGGGCATTTCCGTGCCTAATTCTGAGTCACAAAACTAGGTGTTGGGCTATTAAGGGATTGCATATAAAGGATGGGTTTGTCTGTCTCCTATACTCATGCACCTCTTATGGTCTGGACTGTGAGCCTTGATCCATGAATCATGTAGTCCTCAGCTGACTTCCAATCCCTTTCTTTCTGAGTTTCTTTGCTAAGTGTCTCTAATAAGGAACCTAAGAATATTTTTAAAGAGTCTCCTGTAGCGAATTTTCCTCCAATAATAGCCTCCATTTTTCTACCCAATATAAATACAACAAAAACCTTTACACAATCCATTTGTTGTGAAAATGAAATATTCATTCTTTGGATTATTTTTCTTTTACATTCCCCTGCCTTTCCATTAGCAAACCTCATTGATTCCTTCCAGTCTCAGATACACAGGGAATCTCCTTCACTTCTGTTGTTCTAATGCTGCATTCTTCACAAGTCTTATTTCCTTCTTTGTCCTCATTCCTTCTTATTTCTCTGGATGAGCAGATTTAAATTTTTGTAATGTTCTGTCTGACATACTTAATTCCTTGGTAGATAGTTTATGTATCTAAGACTCCATAATCTCCAGATTTCTATGTAGCCAAAGATGACCTTGGACTTTTGCTCCTGTTGTCTTCACTTCCCGAGGAATATTGAGGTAATAGTTGTGTGCCAAAATGACTGCTTTCTTTGGAGCCGAGGATCAAACCTAGGTTGTTAATGCACATTATGAAGTCATTTATCAACTGAGATACATCCCCAATCTATTAAATCACTTTTAGATTTTATTGATAAGTCTGTGTCCACTGGATGACTCCTAAACACAAGTCTAAATAAACACTATACAAAATCAAATCTACTCCACAGGAATGTACATCTGCTTTTTCAAACATAGAGCTATCGTGTAAGGAACACAGTGACAGTACTCCAGAACAAGGAAGTGAAGGCAGTGTAAGACACAAGGTACAGGTTCTGTGAGGGACACTGTGAAGGGGTCAACGGGGCCATAGATTTTCTGGGAGATGTTGAATTCAGGATAGTTCAAGAATGCTTTTTACCAAATCAGTGAGCTTGTTCATGTTCACTTTTGTGCCTGAAGTGCAGTTTGGTATGAGTCAGTTAAACATTAAAATAAAACCCAAGGCAGTACTTTGAGCTCCACTTAAATCAATAAACCTGGAGAATAGGAGATTTGTGTTTTTCTTGGGTCATGTTGGCTAGGAGTTAATGATCTGAGAAATCAGAGTGGGCTCTCAGGGATTAATTACTTGACTCCTCATTAATCCAAGAACAACACAGAAAGACATATTTATGTTCCACACAAAATGATACAAAATTCTTTCTTTATTAAATACACAATATTTACAGGTAAGTCTTCTGTACAGCAAAAAACATAGAAAACAAAGAAATCTAAGGCTAACTTTAAATTTTTCCATATGGTGTATTAAGACATGTTACATGGCGTACAAAACAGACTTAGGATGAGAAACATCACATGGGACTGATGATTCTTCTACAGGACCAAAATGTAAAATATCCACAGAAACAAGGAGTCTCCAGCTAATCCCCGCGGATATGGTCTGCTTTGCCTCTGTTGTGCTTTTGTCAAAGAAAGCCTGTATATATCATTCATACATATGTATATATATATATATATATATATATATATATACACATATATATGACTGGGAGAGGTCCTTTTATTCTCTGTTCATTATTTGTTAAAAGCAATCTCCCTGGCCTCTCGTTTTTTCAAAAAAGGTGCCAGAAAAATCTTTAATTTCTCAGTTGAAAAGAACATGGTAATTTTCTTAGGGATTTAGGAATTTTGTGAACCATTGTCTATTTTATAAGATATAATTAGAAGGTGTCATGTGTCTTCATTTCCCTATGTTCTATCTTCCTGCCATAGGCTAGTGGGCTGTGGTAAGTGTTTGTCTAAGACAACATAGGCTATTGGGAAGCCTGTCTATTGACATGTTCAAGAGACCGTTATTGTCATCGATCCTCACCAAATATGAAGTTCTCCTCATGGTATAAATACAATACTTTAAGCAATGTTTAGTTACTAATTTTTTTTGCAAGAGTATTTAAGTCAGGACAAGGCTACACTGTTTGCTACTGCCATTCAAAGAGAAGAGATTAACCTACTTTATGTATGTCCTTTGCGGTATGGCTGACTATAATGTGAAAGTAGAACTAGTCAGAGGTCCAGTCACATTATCCTGTAAAGTTACAATGAAAATGGCTCCCCGTGGGGAGGCCATTCAAGGAGACTTCAGGGTGACAGAAAGCTTGTTCTGCACACCTAGTGCTTTTCTCATTTCCTCTGAGATTTACTGCTGGGATCTGATGCATGGCGTAGTAAAATGCTAATGAAAATATGAGCAGGCTTTAATCACTGGCACATATCACCTTTTTCACAACTTGCGACTAGCCTTCTAATTTTAACCTGCTCCTTGATGCAAGCTTCACTTATGTGCTGAATGGCAGAAAGGGAAGAGTGTTCACAGTGTGTCAGGTGTTGGCTTTCCAAAGTACACACGGTAGGTGATGAAGAGGTCTGTACCTTTCCTTCATTACGGCATGCCTACAGATGGCATGACCATGGAAAGGGAAAGAAAGATCACTGGACTGATTCCAATATTTCAGGATTTCTATCCATGGAGTATCTGACTATTGGCCGTGGACCTGAGGATCTCGACATTACTTTATTTTACTTAAAGTGGCCACCTGGGTGCTCACCCTGGCCAGATGAAATCACTGTGGTGATAATTCGAAAGCATCCCAGGACTATATTAGTGATACATAAAACTTAAAATTCACTGGGATAGGGTAAAAATGCCATGTAACGATGAGGAAACCATTTCTCATGCAGCAGATGTCATACTGCCTCTTCTCTAAGTGTTGAGACAAATCCACGAGACTCCTGAGTTAGGAGCCAAGAGAGTGTGGAGAGAAGCCACCCTTACTTCATGGTGGAAGCTTTGACCCTTTTAACCTCCAGCAGCCATTGCTTGCTCCTTGAATTCCCTTTTCCTCATTGACAAGCTCCCATTAAGTCTGCTTTAACACAAAAACCCACTGTTCCTTGAGCCTCTTGTGTCCCCTTAACCACTTTATGGACAATAAACCTTACACACCACACACAGTTTACAAAGTACACTGTCTCACTACATCATGTACTTCTTATTCTTCCTCAGAATACCTTAATACATAATACGATGGTGGAAATCACTCAAAAATAACAAAACAATCACTAGAACCTTGTATGAGGTATTTAAACAGTTTCCAAGATAAAATGGTGATAAAACTCTGGTTACAAAGTAGGTATGGATATACTTTCCGGGATAACGTTTGAGGAACAGCCCTATTCCTTATGACTTGTGTGTGGGGGGGAGGGGTACACATGTGCTTGCATGTGCCGCCAGTGTTGCATTTCCTCCCTTTTTAGGTTAATCGCCTATTTAGAATTAGTAAGCAAGAGCTGAGAATAAAGAACAACTAACATTTTCAGAACAAATGATTTGAGGATGACTGTGAGCAAACCCTAAAGAAGGTCCCCAAACCTGGTACAGAAGAGTTTCAGATACAGTGTGAGTGCTTGTTTATTTATTTAGTTGAAACTTGACCTGTGGGTCAGCTGAGGACAAAGCAATCCCAAACAATGGCTTCAGGAAGTAATGAGTGGCAGGATTGTATAGGTTCCTCAAGAGCCTCTTGCCAGACTGCTGTTGCCAAAAACTTGATGGATTATAGCTCTAGGGAATTCAAGAGAACTGAGGCAGTTGGTAGACAAAACAAGCAAGACTTCCACAGGCTTGGTGCCTCAGTCCATGGATTCTATGGGGATACTATGAATGCACCTTGCTAATGTGTTTCTTCTAATTGAGGTGACATTATATGAAGAGGTTACATGCATGACCTTCAAGGTTGGAAAAATGTAGATAGAGAAGCATGACCTTGTTTAGGTGGATAACACATCAATAAATTATTCACTCAGAAGGTAACTTCTAGTTCTCAGAGGTTTACCTTAACATAGTCAAATGATTCTTTAGGGCAGAATGGGGAGAATTAAAAATGCCAGAATATCAACCAGTTAAGGGGGATCTAGAAGAGCCATGGTCATCAATGAATGTCCACCAAATATGTGAAATCAGAAGGGGGTGGAATTAAAGACTTCTATTTTATGTCTCCAGTCTTTACACAGGTCTGCCATATACACACAGCACATACTTGGAAAGCTTTAACTGGAACTAACATGAGAACATAAAGAATTTGGCACCTTTCGAATATATCCGATTTAATCAGAAATGGAAGTCCACACCTTGGCGGAGTTAAGTGGTTCTCTGTGAGTTTGAGGACAGCCTGGTTTACAATGGAGAGTCCTAGATCTGCCAGGGCTACCTAATAAAAACTGTTTAAGCAAAATATACAAGGGCCATTTTTTCTTTCTCTATCCAAAGATTCCATTTACCAACTTCTACAGATATTTATCTGTGCTACCAAATACTTTAAGGAAGATAAACAAGCAATCATTTCTGGTAGAATTAATAAATATGACACAAAATTAAAAGAATTATACAAAAATACATTCACTTTTAGAACCCTCTAGAACTTGGTTTGCACGTGAACTGTGCCAAGTACTTGTTCTCTGCTATCTGGTGTTGTGTGGACATCTCCATTGCTATAAGATCTGCTGCTTTATTTGCATATCCAACAGAACACGAGGAGTCATGGACATTTCACATATGTCTCATGACTGAGTACAGGAAAAACAACTGCATACTTATTTAGTAGTGGTCTTACTTCTGCTTTGATGTGGTAGTCACGATTCTGTCAAAGGTTGATAATTAAGATGATGCCACGTCTTATTCCTAAAGTGAATAAAGCAAAATATCAGCTCCAGGGTTCTTCAGATGAACACAAGCTGATCTAATAATGAATAGAAATCCAGAAAATGACAAATACCTATTTTCCTAGCCTAATTCTTGGAGAAACCATGGCAATCTACTCTATGCATGGACTGAATAACACAGCTGTTGTTAAAAGTTCTTCAGGAGAAATAAACATACAGTTCATGGGATAATATCAGTAATATCCCTTGGGATGGAATATTACACAGATATTTTTGGTCTTAATGTAAAGGGACCATATTCCACAAGTTCTTTTCTAAACAGCAGGCATCAGTGACTGAACATTATATAATGGGGGCATCATTATATAATGAGGACATCATTATATAATGGGGACATCATGAAACCTTTATACCATAGGGAGAAGTGGTGGCTAAAGGAGGATTAAAACACACTGACTCTTGTTTTAGGCTGTAATTGTTTGAAGGTGGAAAACACAATTGAATAATTGTACAAACCAAATAGACCTTGTCCCCACCCCTGAATTATGTTCTTGCTTCTGGCTGTGATATGTATTCAGTTTAGGAGAAACAAATTGGAAGATTTTTCACTGGATGTGTGTTGTGGGGCTAAACCCTGATTTAGTCCCGAGAAACTTATGTATACCATCTTGGCGTGCATCTACTATTTGATCTCCATGCCCAGGGTCCTGGTATGCACAGCCTGTACATACAGGGGTGAAGTCAGTAAAGCGTGTGCTATGCAGGGGGCAGAGACTGGCTTCATAATTTCCCTACAGGATTATCTCTAAAGACGTATTTGTGTGTGAGGGAAACATACAAATTGATTTGACTTGTACTTTCACATCTACCCAGTCTTATCATGCCAGTAAAACATGGTGTTTGGTTCTGAGGACTCCAGTAAGAAAGTGTTCCAGTGTGGCTACTCTCCCTTACCTGTTGTTTCACTGCTAGATGTGCTTAGGGCTAAACTTCAGCATGACTTTTATTTCTGGTGGCAGAGGAATATGCAGCCAAGCAAAAGGGTGACTTATACAACCTTTTATAGAGATAGAAAATTCAAAAATAGAAATTGGAAAACAGGGAATAAAGGGCATAGGGAAAGAGACTTTCAATATCTTTCATTTTATTAGATGATCATTTGTCATATTAAAGATAGAAAGTTTAAAAGGGCATCTTTGTTAAAATTGCTTTAAAATAAATTTAGTAGCAAAATGATAATGATATCCTAAAAGAGGAATAGGGTGTATAAGAATTCATAGAAAATTTTAAGGAAAGAACACGTATTAAGGACAATATCTCAGAGCTGTGGACTGTGATGCCACACCCAATCCTTATGTCTGTAGTTCTGCAAGTGAGAAAAGCTACAGATTGATACCTGCATGAAGCCAGTGATGGCTTCACTACGAACCTCCAGTTCAGGACATTGCTGAAGAGTTAGAGGTAGGACACTCACTAAGAAGATGGATGACCTGCTGACTGTCAAGGCACCTGCTTTACAAACCAGGTCTGCCCTTCAAAGAGAATTCGTCAGTACCTTACGCATAAAGGATCTTGCTTCTAGCATTTCCTGAGTCCTAAAGTATTTGGGTGATTGTTTTTTCCCTGTTTTTCTTCCAAGGTGGTACAAGGGCAGAGTTAAAAAATGATCAGGATTACTTACCATGGACAAAGTCAAGATGCCTTTTGAATTAACTATGTGTTTTGCTACCAAAAGAACCTGAAGCCTGAGGTGCATTATTACCTTATTTGGGCAAGCAAGGCAAGTGCATGTGCACTTCTGTGTACTTGGGTACAGATTTGGAAATGAGATGTGCATCACAGGCCAAGGGCTTAACTCAAACCCCTCATCTAGAGGGTTCCACACTGTCTCACACAATAGCCAGGCCCTTGCCTCCTAGGAACCAGCTCAGATGTTAGTGAACTCATAACATGTGTTGTAGATGGTGAACCCTGTTTCTCTGCACCTGCTTCCTTTACTGGATCTTTCTGGTTGGGTGGATGTGGAGAAGGCTGCTCTATATTTCTCATTTTTCTGCACTTCTCTTCTGTATTTTTAAAAAAGTTTTCCTCCAACCTGAGTTAAGAGGGTCTAAGTATTTTTCATGGAACCATTTTAGATTTTTACTTGAATTCCGTTTAGGCTTCCACAATATACATGTGTATATTTTTCTTCAATATAGCAATTTTAGGAATAACCTATCTAACAAGTTCTGGTAAAGTGGAGAAGGGAGTTGTTACATTCCAGAAGCAGCTATTTCCTCACAACTTTCATGAAACCCCTTGGTTTCAGGTTACTGCATCCATGCCTCAAAACAGAGCAGCAAGGGAGGCCCAAAGTAACTCTCATTACTCCGCCATTCTCTATTGGGAAGAACTAGGACTCTATGGGAAGGAATCTGAACAGTACTGGGGGAACACTTAACTAACACAGATGTGTCTGGTTGCTAGTAAAATGCCATCAGAACAAAGAGAACAGAAGGGTCTCCTTCTGCCCTGGGCCACCCCATGGGTGTTCTCATAACCTAGGTCCTCCAAGTACAGTGTCTGTTCTCAAGGGTGGTATGAAAGTCTTCCACCTCAGGCAGACCTGTAACCTCTCTCCCCTCAGCTCTCAAGGGAACCATGCCCCCGTAGAATCAGATTCTTTCAGATATGTAAGTCTAAACTGGAGAAGGTTACAGGCAGCACACATGATTGTTGCCTTGTCAAGGATCTCACACTCACTGCGCTCACTGCTCTTTAATCAGTGTCTTGGGAAAGAATGTCCTGAATACCTGCTTCACCAACAAAACAAAACACAGTAAATGAAATAAAAGAATTTTAAAAAGTCTTTAAGCCTGGCCAGATGATGTCTGCTTCAGAGGAATTTCTGTGTGGCATATATAATATCTCTCAAACTTCTGACCACACTTAAGGAACCTGAAAGAACAAACATTGCTTTCTCTGGGTTGATTACTTTCCTTGTACTCTGCCGCTCTACCGGCATTCCTAATAAACTTTTTACTTAAACGGTGATCGGATTCTGTCTTTCTATGTCACACACACACACACACACACACACACACACACACACACACACACCCTTCTCTTCTTTCAAGCCATGATACCTAACAGTATGGAATGGGGCAGGGTGCCAGGGATAATTGTGAGAGGCCAAAGCCACGGAGCTATTCTAACGGAAGATATCAAGACCAAGTGCCTGAGAAACTGACATTTAAAAACTCAACTACAAACTTCAAATGTACGAATAGTGAAGTCTGTGTCTCCAGTGGTCACTTTCACGATGATGCACATGTCAGTGAACTACAGTAGCCACAGCTACCTGACCTCCTGAGCTGGAGGAAGAAGATCAATACTTTTGGTGGATGCAGGTGTGTTCCAGAATATTAATGTTGAAGGAGAGACAGAAATTACCTAAATTAAAAGATAGGAAAGAGAAGAGAAAAGGAGAGGGAAAACTCTACAAAAAAAAAAAAGAGGAGTAGGTGACCCTGTGTCATCTCATATGAAGTATTCCCGTTTGCATTCGCTGGCTGTGTTTTGCAAGTCAATGTTATTTCTAAAGGAGTTGTCCAAGGTCTCTGGGTATTCCTTCTCCTTCTTCTGATTGGTTCGGTGTGACTGCTTATGCTGATATAGAAAGCGGGTCATGATGCCAATGACACAAAAGGTGACAAATGTCACCACTGCTATGACACCTGCGAAGAAAAGAGCGGGAAAGAGAAAAAAGGTGTCACCGAGGAAATCCAGTCTAGACAAGCACATACGTTGGAGAAAAAAACATAAACAAATCAAAGACACAAACAAAAATTTACCCTTTACCCAGAGAGAAAGACCTGCTCAGAATCTCTTGGCCTTCCATTTCAACAAATGTTTCTACAAGGAGAGTAATGAGAATGAAAGGCTGTTTCTCCTAGAAGGTTGTGTTTATGACCTAATAATAAACATGGAGTTGGAACAGCAAAGGATTTGTGTTGTTTCTGTGTTGTTTTAATTTTTGTTACTAGGGATCAAACCCTGAATTTACAGATTTTAAGTACACCAAGCCTTGCCAAGAATTACTTGGACTAACTACCACCACCCTCCTCTCTCTGTGTGAATGTGAGGGTGTGAGAGTATGCATCTGTGTGTCTGTGTGTCTGTGTGCCTGTGTGTCTGTGTGTCTGTGTGAGTGTGTGCAGGTGCTTGATTGCCATAGCACTCATGTGGGTGTCAAAGAGCAACTTGAGAGTCTGATCTTGCCTTCTACTTTCTTTTGATATAAAGTTTCTCTTGCTGTCTCTGACATTTCTCAATCCCGTGTTACATAGTGGGTCCTTATTTCAAAAGCAACAAACAGCATGCATGTGAAATTAATAATTAATAGAAGCAAAATACTTAAGTTTTGGTCATCAAAAATATTTTAATTTCTGACAAATTATACACATTTGCACATTTCATTTTTTCTAAGTATTTGTTGGTCATCGTTCATTACTGTTTATCTGACTAGATACTAAAAAGTTAAATATACAGACCCATCTTTCACCAAATTTTCAAAAGTTGTGACCATAGCTAAGATCATTTACATTTGTCACATATTCTAAACTCATTGGGTAACATGTTTTACAGCTATTCTAGAAAAAGGCAAAATAAAATACCGAAGTTGATAGTCTAATCTGGGTGGCAATGAGCGAATCTGAAGCATGAGCTATAGTTCTATAATGTGGCTGAGGTTGCCTCTTTCCTCCTGGGTTGAAGGGTTATTGCAGGCTGGAAGCTGGGCAAGCTTCCCAGGATCTCCTGTGGGTTGTGATAATCTTCCCATTCATAGAGACTCAATGGGGCTTGCCAGTGAGTGGGGGAAGACCAGAACCCACGGTCTTTCCTCATCAAATGAAAACTTACAGGAATAGAGATAGTTACAAAATTTTCCGTGACATTTACTGATTTCAAAGAAAAATCAAGTTCAATTCTGTTCCCTGGAGAAGGCATTCAGCTCACATTTTAAGTACTTCCCTAAGGAAAGTCCTTAATTGTCCTCCTGCTCTGGGATGCTACTCTGGAGGAGTTCTTCTGGTTACATTCATCTTTGGAATCAGCTTCTATGCTGTTACTGCTGTATGCTCGCCTATTTCTTTCCTAGACAGTCTGTTCATTCTAGGAAGGCCATAACTTTATCGCCTATCCTGCATCTCTATGTTTAGCACAGGTCTGACTCAGAACTGGAGCTAATTAAATAGAAGTGAAATGAATGACTCCTGCAGACTTTTAAAGAACTCCATCTGGTGTGGACTCATTCATCCCAGCTGCTAGAAGGCAGGGTTGAGGCACCTGCTATGGTTATAAGTCACCAATGGAAATGAATTTCCATATCTCAGGCATCTTACATTAAGCAAAACTTGGGAGCCATTTTATGTTGCAAGATCCAGATGGGAACATTAAACTCCTGTAGGCATTAGAGGGGCTGAGGCAGAATAAAGAGTATGGTAGGGTGAGGCCAACACACAACTCAAAAACTGTAAAGCAAGGGAAGGTGGTGGGAGAAGCTATAAGCAGAGCAAGCAGACTCTACATCCATAGCCAGATGGACTGGAGGATTTGGAACTTCAGTCATATGGGCTTCACCCTGCTCATTAGATTCAACCCAAATCACTCTGTAAAAACAAGCTGAAAACAACGACTGCTCTGTTCATCTGTCTGTCCCAGTGTGACTTCTTTCCATATGTAATTTTATTGGTTTATTTTGTTTGTGCTTTAGAAGTGACAATGGGATGCAATAGACAAGATGCAGGCTGCCTATCTGTGAGTAAATGCCCCAGTTGTTGGCTCAGAGTTCTGCTGCCTGCTGAATTTGAGGCAGAATGAAGCCACAGAGCCACTGACCCTGGAGGAGAGCCTGCTAGTAATCTCGAACCATGAAAGAAAAGGCTAAGGGCTGGAAGACAATGCCCGAATCTGGGTGCAAAATGATCATTGGTAAGGAAGACTTCACATAATTTTCTGCAGACCACAGAACCAGAGATATCTTTTCTGTTATTATTGGTGAAGACAGGTTACCTCCAATGACTGCTGAGTCACTTCGGATGGCATTTGTGAGTGGTTCACGTTCGTCTGTCTTTCCAAAGGGATCTGGCAGAAGAAAAGACCAAAGCTTAAACTCTACTCTTCACTCAACCACAGCGAGAACAACTGTGCAGTGTAACAAGATTCCTATAGTGAAATATGAACTGGTGTTTTGAAAGGAACTGAAATAAATAGCATTTAAAATGATGAGCTGAGTTCAATCCCAGAGCCCACATTAAAAGCTGTATTGTGGGGCTCCTGGTGAGGGAGCATCTGGTCCCATATGCAGATCAGGTATAGATACAAGGGAACCTGTGCCTGTGAAACAAGGTGAAAGAGGAACCCAGCTCCCCAAACCCTCTCATCTCCACATGCTTCATGACATGTACATACACACACTTCATAAATATAAAAGATGAGTAAAACATACTGCTTACAACCCATAATTCATGTGGTCATTAGCGTCTAAGTAAGTTTTGAGAGAGTCTTGAGCCAGTGAGGGTGGTGCCCAGCCCGTGCACTGTTGGATCCCAGGCCTTTCCCGGCTCCTCGTGGTGCTATGCAGGACTGTTTACCCAACCAGTCTAGCTTCCTGTCATCTCCTCTGCTCACTCCACCTGCTAGGGGAATTAGCATAGAGAGCCTTATCCTCTATTGGCATGGTAATTCCACCTGCAAAGAAGGGTTCTCGCAGCAGCGCCTGCCCTGTCTCTCACTGCAGCTGCTGGGCACCCCTTGCCCGGAAGCTCCTGCCACTTGGCGCCAGGCGCCCAACACCATGATCTCACTCCTGGCTGGGAGGGGATTCTCTTCCTTTGGCCCCTAAGTATATAAACCTGGAATTTCACTGAATAAAGTGGACATTTACCTTTGGGGCAAATGATCCAGGTCTCTGTGTGTGTGTGTGTGTGTCTGTTTTTAACTCCTAGGACATTGTTCCAAGCTCGTGGCTCGATACAGGAGGCGTGCACCCATATCTGGGGGAAAAAGGGACTCGCAGAATTGGGTGGAACAGTTGCACCTCCTGTTATCGACTCAACCTTCTCCACGTTGCTGGAAAATTCCTAGGAATAGCAACTGTCTTTTACTTCAAACACACTTCACCCTGTGCCTCTCAATGTACTATTTAACTGTGTGAGGTCCCGTGTCTACTGACAAGGATGACCAGAAGCAGTGGAAAAATTAGCATCTCCAAGCTGCCCTCACCAGAAGAACATCTGTCCAGGCTATATTCTTATCCTCTGAGCCACTGCTCTCTCCCAATTTACTTTTCTTGACTTTAAGTTGTAATGTAGTAGAAGGTGACCATGAACTTTCCATATAATAGAGGATGGGAGATGAGGAGAAGAAAAAAATGAGAGAGAGAAAGAGATAGGAAGACATGAAGTAAGGGAGACAAGGAGAGAGAAAGGAAGGGATAAAGGGGTGAAAAGAACAGAGAAAGAGCTAGCTAGGGACAGAAGAAGAGACTGAGGATGAGAAGAGGTGAAGGGCCCTCA
This sequence comes from Myodes glareolus, assembly GCF_982192425.1. NCBI lineage: Eukaryota > Metazoa > Chordata > Mammalia > Rodentia > Cricetidae > Myodes > Myodes glareolus. The sequence continues at coordinate 61,618,936 of NC_142047.1, forward strand.
CAGTTCTGGGCCTGGTAACATGGCTCTGCCAGGTTCGCCCTTCCCTCTTCGCTCTCTGTTGCATACCATAGATTATATCCCTAAAGCTGGCCACCAAGGTCTAATAGCTTAGTTGGACATTTTCTAATGCCAGACTCATTCCTGAGAATGACTACCGAAGTTTAGAAATTGAAAGCCCCATTTGGTTCAGCTAAGTAATATGGCCAGTAAAAATACACCACTGCATCATAATCCATACTAACACGGACCCTCCCCCCATTTTCTCTCTTAAAAATTAGACCAATGAGGTCATTTTTTTCTGTTTTTCTGCCTGAGTCAGAAAGTCACCCCTTCTTCTTCACCACTTAATCAAGGATCATTCAGTGAAAACAAGTGTTGGGATGTTTGTGCCTAGTCCAGGATCTGGAAGAGAGGAGAGACTCCCCAGCCTAGAAGATCTCTCTTCAACAGCGAAGGAGATTCAGGAAAATGTAAGTGGGGAGTCTGCATCATAGGGAGTGACAATTAGATGGGACAATGGGAGGGAAGAACTAGGATGAGAGGAGAACAGTGGTGAGACTGACAGAATGGTGGGAAGAAAGGTGGTGAGGCTGAGAAGCAAGGAGGTATGGATAGGGGGGACTGGGGAGGGAGAGAGGGGAGAAGAGGGAATGGAAAATATTTAGTTATTCTACCTCCTGTGTCCTTACAACCTACTAATTTTAACATATTTCTATGTCAAGCTTCCTTCCTGGAATTCCTCCTTGTTCTCCATGAATGCTCAAATTTTAACGCCCTACAGTTACGATTTTTTTCCTTTTTTTGCTCAGATCCCACTGGTTCCAACATTATTTAGTACATGCAGTGCTTTTAATGTTATAAATAACATAGTTCTGATGTTAACCAAGATTTCTCTATTTCTAACATGTTTTGATGTTGATAGGTTGATATATATTAATTTACTTTGTTAATTCCAATTCTCTAGTGTTTACTAATGCTACAGAAAAAACATCTCAGATTGGCTAAGATATTATTTTCAGTAGTATGTTTGGTAGTCAGGTTCTACAAAGTAACCCTTATCTCAGTGATGACACATTTCAGGAATGTCTTCTTTTCATAACTGATCAACACTGAATATTATATTTTAAAATCAAACTTAGCTTTAATTCTCCCTCCTTTAAAGATAATTGCCTTAGCCTAAATGCAGAAATGCATCCATGCATGTATTTCCATTCATCCTTAACCTGCCATTTACCATCCATCTGCCTGCCTTTTATATCTCCATTTATTTATCTCTAACATTTGTCTGTCCATAATTTAATGCTATATGGTATAGATTTGCTTATTTACACTGTGTAAGGACTCCCATTGTTAAATATAATTCTAGATATTGTGTGATGAGTAAGCAAAGTTAAGTTTTCACCCAGTACTAGGTCTCAACAGAAATATGTAACAGTACTTACACAATTTCTCTAAGAATGGTCTTTTGCCATTTGAGAGTGTCAAAAAACAATTTGAATCAGGACAGTGTTGCTTCCTTTTCTATATATGATATCAGTCTACAGTTGAATACTGATATATCAGAGTTTTGCAGGAAACTATTAATTTAACACCTTTCTCTTGAATTTTATGACTCATCTGTAGACCTTGCTGGTCAGGGTGTAGATATCTTTCCCAGGTGTAAAACACTTTTCTGGGAGTGATAATTCTCCCTGCAAGAGGGTTCTTTAAGACTCAGAATGTTCTAAAGGAAAGTTCCTTAAGACTCAGAGAGTAAACAACTCAGTAACTCCACTAACTAGCAGATGTGTTAGGGTTCTCCTTCCCCAAGCTTATATAAGCAGTAAGGATGGATAAGAGACACTCTCATATCAGTCAAGCTGCCAGGAATGTTCTCAGACTACCACAGCTTCTTGAAAGGAACAGAGATTTGTAAGACTGCCTGCAAAAAATACTCTCTGAGCTGTTGAGCTGCCCATAAAGTTTGCAGTGAGCTTCAGGGTTTCAGTCATATGAGCCAGAGCCCATGCTGGGGTAGGCTTTGAAGCTTTCTTGAATCATTTCTATTGCAATGAGTGACCCATCACCCACAGTCCTGCAAATGACCACAGAGAAACTCACTGCTTCCTCATATTGGAATTTGGGGGTATCCTAACTTTGGTCTGTCACCAGTTCTTTGAATTGATTAAATATTTTTTTCACATCTCCTCAGGAATATTGTCACACAATGGTAGGCTAATTAGTTCCTAGAGACAACAAATGTTTTACACATAAACATCCCTTTCACACACACAAATCAATCAGTTCACAGCCTACCTCCCCAGCCATCCTGCTATCTAACTCATACTTCCCAAGTCAATGTGCCTTCTACACCCAACACCATAGAGACAATTATGTGACTGCTACAGGTATAGCATAGTCTCCATAGTCTCCATAACACAGGTTTGGTCAAAGTTACTCAACAGATTCAGTCCTAAAGAGCTCAAGCTTGCCAGCCATGCCTCACTTCCTTCTAGTAGAGGACACAATCAAGTCCTTAATCTCTTTTTTTCCCCAATTCTTTTGTGTATGGGTGTGTGTGTGTGTGTGTGTGTGTGTGTGTGTGTGTGTGCATGTGTATGGGGCTTTGGAGCCTGCCCTGTAACTCACTCTGTATACCAGGCTGACCTTGAGCTCATAGAGATCCACCTACCTCTTCTTTCATAGGTCTAGGATTAAAGTCATGTGACACCACTGTCTGGCCCCCATTTTTTTGTTACTGACTTGTCCCTGTACTTCTTTACGTAGATCAGATAAATAGACAAACAGATTGATTGATCAATTGATAGATGATAGACGGATATGTGATAGATGGGTGATACATGTGTGTTAATAAGTGTACACATACACACTTTCCTTTTTCTGAGGCCTATCAGTAATGAATCTTCTTTCTTTTTTTAATTGATTTTATTGAGCTATACATTTTCCTCTGCTCCACTCCCTGCCTCTCCCCTCCACTTTTACCCTCTCCCATGGTGCCTATGCTTCCAATTTACTCAGGAGAGCTTGTCTTTTTCTACTTCCCATGTAGATTAGATCCATGTATGCCTCTCTTTGGGTCCTCATTATTGTCTAAGTTCTCTGGGATTGTGATTTGTAAGCTGGTTTTCTTTCCTTTATGTTTAAAAATCACTTATGATTCATGAAATACTTATGAGTGAGTATATATGATAATTGTCTTTCTGGGTCTGGATTACCTCATTAAATAAGATGTTCTCTAGGTCCAACCATTTGCCTGCAAATTTCAGGCTGTCGTTATTTTTTTCTATTGTGTAGTACTCCATTATGTAAATGTACCACATTTTCCTTATCCATTCTTCAGTTGAGGGGCATTTAGGTTGTTTCTAGGTTTTGGCTATAACAATGCTGCTATGAACATATTTGAGCACATGTCCTTGTATGCTTGAGAATCGTTTGGGTATTGCTGGCTCTTGAGGAAGGTTGTTTCCTAATTTTCTGAGAAATTGCCATACTGGTATCCAAAGGGGCTGTACCACGTGCTGGTGGATCTTCTTTCTAATGTCCACCCCTTGCCTTTTGACCACAGCTCTCCTGAGAGTGAGAAGCATTTCATTGCCACAGGCTTTGCCACCCTGATGATCGATAGTGTTGTTGCTTTTCAAAGGGCTACACTTTTCATGTGTCACTTTTCTATTGGTCATTTTACGTCACTTTGGAATAATGTATATGTGGATGCTTTGACTAATTTTAATAAATTTATTTATTCACTGGCTTTTGAATTAAATCAATTAATATGTCTTGAAAATTGAATACCAAGAGATACCAAGCCCACAAATCTTTGCTCAGAGCCCACATGTTTTACTTTTCATTTTGCTGATCATTTCATTTGCTGTGCAGAACCAGTTCTAGCTGGATGTCATTTTACTCAGTCATTTATTTTTGCTTTCACTATATGCATTTTAGTCATATCAATACAATATCATTTTCAAAGATATTTTTATATAAGTATTTCTGAAAGATTTAATGTTTCAAGCCTTATAAACCATTAATCATTCCCATGTCAAGTACTTTTTATGGAGTAAGAAAAAGTTCCAGTTACATGATTTTCTTGTAGTTAGCTAACCCGAAGGCACTTATGAAGTACTTGCCTTTCTCCCAGTGCTTGCCAAATTTGAACTGACCACACATGCCTGTGTTTAGTTCTTGGCTCTCTAATCCACTCTCTTTGTCTTTATATATGTTTCTACGGCAGTATTATATAATTTTAATTGTCATGCTTTTATAATATAATGTAAAATCAGGGATTGAGATACCTACAGATTTCTATAATCTATGTTCATTTTAGTATTGTTCACAATAGTCAAAATGCGGAAGTAACTTAAGTATCAGTAAATGAGTAAAAAAAGAATTTGTGCATAAACATACATAGACATACATTCATACATACATAAACACGCATACACATACATATATATGCACATATAAGCACACACTAGAATTTTACTCAGTCACAAAAAATTGATTTCTTCATTAAAAAAGAATGTGGATGAAAACAATATCAGATCAAGTGAAAGTCATCCATAATAAAGAAAAGAAATGTAAATTTCACTGATATTCAGAATCTAACAAAAGAAAAACAAAATTGATTATAGAACATAATGATACTTGAAAGTAGCTTGGGCTTCATTAGTTAAAGAATATCAATTTTATCAAAAATAAGCAAAATCATAAAATGTACAAATATGTTTTTATGATCAAGTGTTCTCATCAGACTCATAAACACACACAATGTAACTATGTAAAATGATGTATGTACAGACTATGCATTTGTGTATTTATTTAAATAAGTATGTATTTGTTTATATGTGTGAATAATACATATATCTAGGCAGGTGTGTTACCCCATGAGGACCAATGCAGAGGCAAGAGATTTATTTTTGATGTTTTTTTCAATCATTTTAATTGACACTTTCTGAGACTACATATTTGATTGACTCTGGAGGTCACTAATTCAGAGAGGTTGACTGGTCAAGAAGCCCCAAGTATCTCTTGTCTTTGCTCCAGCACTTGGTTCCAAGGGCTCACTGCCATACCCAGCTTCTTATCTGATTGCTGAGGATTTAACTTTGCCCCTCATGATTGTACAGCAAGCATTTCAGTCTTCTTCCTAGCGCCTTCCTGCTAATTTAAAAAAGGAATCATCATATAATACATACAGCTACCATATTTTACACTTTTGTGCCTATAATTTTATCACTTCTTCCTTAAAAAGAACTAGACCAAAATATTGTAGTTACTGATATCTAAGTCCCCATTATGTTGCCTTCACGGCCCTTAACCACTTTAATTCTCATATCAGTTTCCACTAAAACAATAGTGATGCAACAATGCACATGCATATTGTGAATATGTGTATTATATGTACTACAAGGAACTACACATTAATTGAAACTGCTCATTGCCTTAAACTAGAATTACATTAAATATTCATAGGCAATTTTAATTGTTAATTTGTTAACTATTAATTTTCAAGTGGCTAAATGCACATTATCTATATATTGCTAAATTTCATACTTAAAATGTATTACTAATAAAATTAATTACTATTCTAGTGTTCATACCCTTTTTTGTTTACTTCTGTCCACTACTGTTTGTGTTAATAATCAATTTAACAGACTCTAGAATCACCTGAGAGACAGGCTGCTGGGTATGTTGGTGGGATTATCTTGATTTCTTAACTGAGGTGAGAAGAGCTAACCACTGTGCTTGGCACGACTCCCTGGATGGAATCCTCAACTTTATAGATGGAGAATGATCAGGATACTAGCATGTGTATATCATGTTCTGCTTCCAGATTATATGCACGACATATAATCACATATATGCGACATATAACCACCTACTTCCAGTTCATTTTGATTCTCTGTTACGAGGAACTGGACGCTTGAACTGTGAAGCAGAATAAAACTTTTCTCCATTAGTGTGTTTCCATCAGAGTATATTGTAAATACAGAAGTGACCCATGAGAAGCAAGTTACAATTTGTAACCACCTATAACAATACAAGGTAATGAGCTGAGTGTTGTTGACCAACTGTTTAACTCTCTAAGACAGCAGAAGAGTAGTAAGTGATGGAAAGTCAAGAGAGCAATCTCTCGGAAGTACCTGAAGAAGAATGCACAGTGGTCACTGCATTCATATCAGCGTCCACCATGGAGCCACAGCTGGATTCTGTCAAGGTCCCTTGAACAGTCACAGGTGCAACGTTGGCATGACGGAGGGCAGCCTTCAGTGGCGCTATGTGGTTGTATTGGACTGAAGAAAGGCATCCCACAAAACCCAAGGTGTTTGCTCTGGCAACTTCCGGATCCAAGCCAAGTGTCTCTGCAATAAAAAGAATCACAGATCTTAGTTTTGCAAATAAAATGTGTTTTCCTTGACCATTAGCTAAAACGACTGAAAATTCCTTGTTATTCTCTGAATAAAGCTATGCATGCCCCCCTTCCTTGTCTCAACTGCACATTCACTGCAGGCACTAACTGAAGCAACTGAAACCTCCTTCCCATTCTTCAAATAAAGAAGCTATACATACCCCTCCTCCTCATCTCAACTGCACATTTACTGCAGGCTTTAGTACAGGACTCAACTGTCTCAAAGAAAAGAGCTATGACTGTCTCTGCTTTGATACAAAATTGTTTAAGGTTTCATATTTTTAATTCGGGTATTTTTTGAACTGTAAAAAAGGATAATGTAGCTTCATTATACTCTAATAAAACACTAGATATTTGAAAGAATTTGTATCTCAGTCCTCATCACTATTTATCTATGGATGCAGGTGATTAATGCAAGCAAATCACAATGCTTATTACATTTGATTCACAAATGTAACACAGGACAATAATAAGAAGGGAACAAAGGGTTTGGAAATAAAAGTGTGTCTCCTAGAGATGTATCATGCTGTCTCAAGGAAGCTGAATAGACGGAAAAGGCACATCTCTACCTGCATCAATTCTTTTCATCATACTGATTGGACACTAATTGGGGGAAGGCTTTTGCCTATGAACATATTCAAACTCTCAGGGCATTTTCAGTCTTTATGAAAGATGAAGATGCAATCACTTGGGATTCACAGCAAGATCAAATGTCTCATTTTCTTCAAGACATCTCATTCCTTTTCTTAAAAGGGGTCATTTGAACAAATTGCGATGGCGTAATTACATAAAACTGCAAATCATAATGAACAGTATTTTTCTTAAGGTATAATAGTTTCAACATAACTAGATGGCTCAACTGCTTATTTTATTATGAAAAGCCTTTCAGTTTTCGGAAGAGGGGCAAGGATTTTCTTATCTACCAGCATACATTATAATTTTATTTTGATTCATGAATGGTCAAATAGTGTCTTCTTTGAACTCTAAGAACGCATTATGCTGACAGCATTAAGAAAATATATTAGGGAAGTGTGGTAGAAAATGAGATGTTAATAGTTCTTAATAATTCTTGCTCTCCCATATATCCTCTAATTATTTTCTTTAAAATATTTATTATTTTTATATATTCCTCTCTCTCTATCCTCTCTCTCTCTCTCTCTCTCTCTCTCTCTCTCTCTCTCTCTCTCTCTGTGTGTGTGTGTGTGTGTGTGTGCATCTGTATTTGCACACACTATGTGTTTTTATGTGAGTGCTTCTAGAGGACAAAATAGAGTATCAGATTCCCTAAAGCAAGTATTACCTTTGTGAGTGCTGGGAACAAAACTAGCCGCCCCTGGAAGAGAGGCAAGTGCTCTTAACCATTGAGCCATCTCTTCAGCACCATTAATTTTTGTCCTCATCTTACTTTTTCTCTTCAATGGGAAAAAAGAGCTTGTCACTTGTCTTTTCTTACATACAAAACCAGTAATGACACTTTACTTCATGTGACCAGTATAACAAACTACTGCAAATGTAAATAAATTGTTTTAACACAAATTCCTTATCTTTTAACTCTCTAAGTTGGAGGCCTGACCGTGCTCAATGAGTTTAAAACCAAAGTGTTTGTATGGCCAGATTTCTTCTGGCTATTTTTGGGGAAATTACTATTCTCTCCCATGTCCAACTTCTATAGCCTTGACTCATATCTAGCCTCCTTTGCCCTTCTTCATGATGAGCAATGTTGTTGCATTTCTCTGAGTCTTTTTTCATACACATTTTAACTATGATTCTCTTCTTTACCTCTTTATTTCACTCTTAAAGACCATTGTAGCTAGAGTGGTTTCATCCAAATAATTTGAAAGAGTCTGGATTGAGGAGATGGCTCAGCCTTTAAAGTGGTTGTCAAGTCAGGTACGTACAACACACAGTAGTCATTGATTGGTAGTTAGTGAAGGGTGGAGTTAGTTACTGACTGGTAGTGGATGAAGGGCAGAATTATATCTCAGGAAAAATAGAGAAACAAAAGAATAGAGAAGGGTAGTGTAACCTGGAATTTTTGTATTGAAGAATTTCAAAGTCATGGAAAGTGAAGTTTCACTGAACTATGCTTTCAGGATCTAAGGCAGGAGTGCTACTTTTCACTCTGTGAGCTCACTGGAAGGAAGTCTTCACTGATCCAAAGAGTATATCACTGTACAGGTTGCCACAAATCAAAGTTTGTGGAACAAAAATAGATATACAGAGAAATTGTGTGAAATGTTAGGAAGTGAAATTCTTTCTTTAAGGAAAGGTTGTGTGGAATAAAGCCTTATCTCTGGGAAGTGTTTATTCTAGACACATTAAAACTGTAAATAATGAGAAGTTTCAGAAACGGAATAAAAGGAACTTCTATATAGAGTCAGAGGCTTTTTGTAGGTTTCAATTGGTTAAAAATACTGTATGTTGACACAAGTTCCATCTGAAAATACCACAATGGGAAAAGAGAACCAAACATGTGTGCTGCAAATGTGTGTGCATACACACCAAAAATAGGAAAATAAAATTTTATAAAATAATAATAAAGAAAACATACTTTGTTTGATGGATGAGGAAACTATTTGATTTTTTACAAAAATGGAATGGTTAAAAAAACATAAAGGACAATTTAAAAGATTTTTTTACCTGTCATTGTATTATAAACTTGTAAGTAACAATTAATAATTTTCTTCCTCCAAATAAGTTAAAGGAGGGAAATCTTCAATATTTATCACTCATTGAATAGTCACAAACAACACAACAGTTATTTACTTATAAGAGATCTTATTTTCATTTTAAACTCTGTATATATGTGTTTGTACATGCTCATAGATGCATTGTCTATAGAAGCCAGAAGAGGGCATCAGTTCTCAAACAGCTGTAGTAAAACAATTTTACATAAAATATATAAAAGATCACAAAATTAAGAAAAACTCAATACTTTGGTCCAATATTTCACAGTTTACTGAATTCTGTATTAAATATATCATATATTCTTTAATCTGTTTATTTCAGTACTTAGGTTACCATTGAACTAGATAAAAAAAAAAAAGTAGGTGAGGGAACTATTTGATTCCCCAAGCCAGATAAACAAAACCAAATGCAAGTTTTACTGAGAAGAATGCAGTGCTATGTTTTGTTCCCAAGATTTCCTAATATATGTGACTTCAAGTCAAAAAAGGAGAACCATGAAGTTTCTTTTCATAAAACATGTTATCACTTTGTAAAACATGAGAATTTACAAAGAATAAAAACTGATTTCTAACTGCCTTACTAGGAACAGATTGAGGTTGTCTCTCTAAACACACTTGAAGACACTAACAAACAACAGTGTCTTTTTCCCTTCAGATTTCTCCCCTGCCCCGAAGTGCTAACAGGGAAGTAGCATGGAACACTGACATAGGGCAGGAAGGCCTGTGTGGACGTGAGCTGATGAAATTTGCTACAATACAGAAGACCTCCATCCTTGTTTTTAAGCTTTGATTTTGCCCACTGTTCGCCAACAGTCATCATGTCTGCCACAAAAAGAGTGGAAAAATAAAACAGTATCTGTAAATTTTAGTAAGTGTTCATAATGTGTTTGATGACTATTATTTTTGCTTACATGTTCTGATATACATTTATATTGCCCAACATGATAGAGACACGTGTCATGGAATATCTTTATAACACCTTCATTTTGGTCGGGAAAGTGGCTCTGTAAATATGCATGCCTATTGCACATGCTTCAGACCTTGTGTTTGAGGTCCCATAGCTTGCAGAAAGTAAGTTAGATTTCACAGACTTTGCCTCTACCGCCAGAATTTGGAGGTTTGCATGGGAAAATTCTGGGAACCCCCTGTCCCAGTCAGGGTGGTGTAATTAACCAACTTTCATTTCAGTGAGAGACTGTCTCAAGGGGATGACCTTGGAGATATAATGGATAGTACTTGATATCCTTCTCTAGCCTCCACATGCCTGTTCAAGTATACACATACACACACACTATACATGTGTGTGTATATGTGTGTATATATGTATGGTGTGTGGGGCGAGCTATATTCATAGCTCACCCTTCTGTCTTTGTCTGTGGGTAAAAATCACTTAAAATATATTCTTTCAGTTCTTTCAAATGAATAGCACATTCTCTTTATGGGTCTGTTTATTCATTTGTTTGCTTGAGACAGGGTCTCAGTAGACAGTTCAGATTATCTTGAAACAGAATTCTCCTGCCAAACTCTCCCAGGTTATGGGATGACAGGCCTTTGCTAACTCACCTGGATTACAACATATTTTCAGTAACTGAATTCTTGAGCTTAGTACCCATTACTGAAATTTTGAGTTTTGATTAATATTTCTCCATATTAAATATATACTGTTAATTGTGCAGTGTCAGACATGTTATATTTTTATTGTTTCTTTATTTGTCAGTTTCAAACTTCTTTGCCTAAGTTTGATGTCCCTTCAATATATTGAAGGAATATAATGCCCAAAAATGAAAATGCAGGTGTTGCTATACTTATTAGAAAATTTGAATAAATGTTATTAAAGCATTGAATAGCTCAGTGGATTATTTATTAAAAACTAACTTTTTTCATAATTCTAAATATATTATTATTATTATTTTATGTATATACTGAATATATACCAAACATGGGTGCTGGCAATTGAACTGGGGTCCTCTGGATGAGCAGAAAACTCCCGAAAGTACTGAGGCCCCTCTCCAGGCCCCTCTTCAGGCCCCTCTCCAGGCCCCTCTCCAGGCCCCTCTCCCGGCCCTTCTTCAGGCATTTTGAAACCTGACTTTCCACATAAAATTGCAAATATGCCAGAGGATTTGCAAGGCCAAAGAAAGAAACACAAACCATTCTGAGTCTGATCAGCAAGTTTTGATAGGGAGAGACCAGGGTTAGTCCAGGAAAACTATTGAGGCAGCTTTAGTGGAATTTTTTTTTATTATTTAAAAAAAGAAGCAGAGGAAGAAGTCACAAATTTGCTCAAAACAGACTCAGCTCTGGAATGTAACGTGACATTTTCTATATGTCAGAAGTCATTTATGCTATTTGAATCTGAAAGTGTCATAAAACAAGCCAGGCAGGGCCGCATGACCCTGGCTTATAAAAGTAAAATGTTGTACCAAGATAAAATATAAGTAAAGGGAACTGTTGTAAATGGAGATACGAACAGAGAATACTAGCATAGTGGGTATCCCTCTAGAGTTCAGTGTAGCTGAAACAAGCTTAACTATATGAAATGTCCAGGGGTAAGGTTGCGGAGATAGCCCAGCCCTATCTGAATTCAAATCCTCAGTATCTACATAAAAGCTAGCCATGGACATTGACCCCTGGAACTCCACAATTGGGGTGTCGTTGTGCAAGTGAACACAGAAAAATTCCTAGGATTTGATTGCTGACAGCTTATTCCAGGTTTCTTGAGGAACCCTGTTTCAAGAGAATACGTTGTAGAAAGTGGGAGAGGGCGCCTGGACAAGCTATTGTCCCTGAAGGTTTCTCTATTTTTCTAACAAGCCATTGTTTCCGGTGACATAGCTTACAGAAGAGAGAGAGGCCTGGCAGTGAGCAGATGGAGCAAATGCTGACACATCTAAGGCGAGGGGGTGGCTCAGAATATGAAAATTCCCCCCAAAAAAGAATAACATTATTTTCTTAATCTTTGTGCAAGCAGTATTCTGAGAAGAGGTTTAGATGCTTAGGCCATGCATTGGATCAATGAAATTTATCAGCGAACAAGAGGATGATTTTCCCTTCCAAACATGAAGTTGGGAGATATGTTGTGGGGATATGAGGTGAATTGAAGAAGGTAAGTGTGGGAATGTTGATTGTAGTTTATCATAAACATGTATGAAATTCTCTAGGATAAAGTGTAATAATACAAAAACTAAATTCTCCCTTGGTTATAATAATATGTCTGAATAGTAAAAATGATGTTGTATAAGACTAAAGCATTCATGGAAACTAAAAATGAGAAAAACTATTTAGATTTTAAAATAAATAATTGGACAATTATGGTGTAGATGATACAGGGCCCTCATTTTCATAAGCACTAATTGAGGCTGATTCCAATTTGAATCATTTCTTTCCTGTAGGTGGTTCCTTACGTCTCAGGATGTAAATAAAACTTTTAAGGCCCAGAAAGCAAAATACCTCAAGGTTCTAAGAAGTTTTCACAACTGAATATATTCACCTGATAACAATTGCTGGGGCAAGGAGATGCTCCAACCAGTCAATCTTCCTGAAAGGTGTACAGAGCTCTCGAGCCGCGTAGCTTTCCCGACTCATCATTCCGGATGGCGTGGGATGTTCAGGGATGCCGCTGCTTTTCAGTCTACATGCTCCTGTAATTCACCCCTCACTCATATTTCCCTAAGTAGCACAATATGTTCACGTGCTCGGTAAGCTGGACTTTAGTGGGACTGTTACTGTGCTCTGCCGTGGGTTTCCTGTCTGGGCAAATAGAAGTCCGTTTGCCTCCCACAGGAAGTGGCACAATTGACTTAAGGTTTTCTTAGAATGGATGTTGTCGAGCTAATCTGTTTGTTCTTTTGTTTTCCATTTCTTTGATAAACAAGGTGAGCAAAAGCAACTCAGGAAAGAAAGACTTAACTGGTTTACACTTCAAAGTCACAATCAGTCACTCAGGGAAATCAGGGTTGGAACTCAAGGTGGGAGCCATGAAGGAAGAATGCTGTCTTCTGCCTGGTTGTTGGAAGTCTTTTCTCAGTTTTCTACCTTTGTAAACTAGAATCCAGTTATTCCTATGAAAAGTGGTTTCTTTACTCTAGTAGAAGAAAATAATGGAGAAAAAACAAATTGAAACCACTTCCTATTATCAACTGTTATGCTGTCTTATGGGGGATATAGATATCAGTATATCCTAAGTGTTTTCAATTTGGCCACTTAAAACACGGAGCATTACTTCTACATTCATACTAATGACATGTCACCTGGAAGTTCTTTGAAGAGACAAGATATATTCTTAAGACAATGTCATTTGTTTCCTTTGAGCTTTGCCAAGACTGAACAAGAACATTTCTCTCTGATATCCTGAGACTTCTGTGATTGTATTTGGAATTATAGAGGTCATCTAAGTCTGGTTGACACATCTGCTATGTTTATAATGACTTATAATACACTTTATAAGTAAGGACATATACATTGAGCATTTATGTGCTTCTGAGAAGACTTCATCCACAGTTGGCATGGCAGATGCTTTTTCCTCCAAGCGGCAGACTGAAAGTCTTTTCTTTGGGAATTCTCTGGGTTCCTTCCTAACGGGTGAACTCCCAATTTTATATACTGAACTTTTGATTATATTTTTACAATTCTAGACCTCCCTCCTTTCTCCCCTAGCCCATACATACCTATACATATATGCTTAATGGTTCACCTTTTATGCACTATTACAGTTGATAATTTTTCTGAAGAAATTATGACAAATTTGTATATGAGCAATGAGGAGTCTATTTCTTTGAAAATGCAAACTTTTGGTTATAGAAATTGCAAAATAAACATTTTTGGGTGTTCAAAGGAGTCAGTATTGCATAAGGTCTAGAATATATTAGGTCATATATCTTTTATTTAGTAAAAATGATTATTATAATTGGATATATTATTGTAATTATTAGCAATACAATATTATCATATTGCTATAATTAGATTATATATAGATGTATTAATAGACAATGTGATAAGTGGATGAAGAAATGATAGATTGGATAGATGGTAGATGGGCAAATAGATGTGATACAATATAAGATGGCGTTCAGGAACAAAACAAGCAGGTTAACTACAGTACTTAATGTCTATCATAAAGTCTCATGACTGCCTAATATGAGATTTGTGAGGACAGAAATAGACAAGCTGAAGTGGGTGGGAAAAGCCCATAATGTCTCAGCCCTAAACAATGAACTGCAAGGAAGAAGGAATTCTGAGACCAGGGAAAATACTTTTTTGCAAGTAAAAGTACATCAACTGATTATGCAAAACCAAATGACCAGCTCTGAAAACACATATAAATAACATTGTACAGACTATGGTGCTTTTATACATCTGGAAATATGCAAACATATAATATGTATAACAACATTTAATAAAAAAAGTCATGAATTTGAGAGACAGCAAGGAGGGGTATATTGGAGGAGTTTGAAGGCAGGAAAGGGAAGGGAGAAAATATGTAATTATAGTCACAAAAAATGAAAGAAAAACATTAAAACTCTACCTTTGCGAACTCATTATTTCAACTTAACAATTCACTGACTGAACAATTGAAAATATACTAATTGGTTGCCTGGCAACAGGCATTATGCAATGGCTCCTCAGTGGATATAAGACAGTAGATGCTGAATCACAGAGACATTAGCAACATATTCTAGGTATCATACACGTAGAGCATATTTTGCATTAAGTATATTTTCCATAAAGAAATTAGTTTTGAGGGTTTATGCTAATATTTAAAAGTGACTGTAGATCATTTCTTTGAATTAAAGATACAAAAGGATTTCTACTCCCAAGGCATTTTTTATTGATTTAACAAGGAGTCAGTGCTGAGTGAGGGCCATGAACTGGTTTATTCCTGTTTTAGACTTTTTAAAAGTGAATGAGCGAAACTAGGGCATTTCATGTCCCAGTAGCAACTCTTTGAACAGGCTCAAATGAGCTACAGAAACTTATTAACTGCCTTGAAGTGAGACTTCACATCAGAGAGGTAGGAAAGCCACTAAGGGATAGAGTCATATTAGACACCTTCAGGGTTTTGATGCCCTTCCCTTCCTTAGAGATGGAGTTATATAGGTTTTATGCACTAGAATGTTTTATACAACAAGTAGCAAAGCTCAGTGTAGAGGATCTAAATAAGAGTGATTAATTCTCTCAGAGAGTAATGTGCTTATAGCCATGGGCAGCTCTGAACACAAAAATTTAGGGTAGTCCCTCTGAGGTCAACTCATTCTCAGGCTAGATTAAAGGGATCATGCAGTCCCATGTGTCTCAAGAGGAGAACAGAGAAAGAAAAGAGGGGCTTGGGAAGTGGTTCCCTCAATAAAGGGCTCACCACACAAGTGTGAACACTAAAGTTTGTATCCCAGCACCATTTGTAAACCGAGAACAGCACTTGGGAGGTAGAGACAGGAGTATCACTGGGGCTTGCTCACCAGACAGTCTAGCCAATCAGTGAGCTCCTAGTCCAGTGAGAGACCTTGCCTCAAGAAATAAAGTAGAGTGATTAACAAAGGTATCAACATTGACTCTTGCCTCAGCATGCAGGGGCATATACATACATGTACACATGTACATGCAAAACATCCACAAGCAGAAAAGTCTGTCTCATGCCACAGGTCTGTTCAAAATTTGGTGATCAAAACTTAGGTTCAGAGACTTTGAATGCTTCCTTTTACTCTGTAGACTGAACGACTTTTTATTCTCAATATAAGCAGGACATTGAAAATGAAAAATTTCCATAATTCAGGGGGTTTTAAACAATCAGACCACAAGATCTTCTATCAATATTTTAAATGCAGGTAATTTTCAGATACCTACATGTATTTTCAAAAGTAGTAAAATTATTTTGTACAAATAAAGTTGAGAACATTGAAAGCAAATACATGTTCCATGATCTGGCTTGGCAATGCTAGAGGAAACAGGACGCAACCCCTGTAAAAACTACACTTGTATGTCTAGGATTGTGCACAGCAAAATAGAAGAGCATTGTGTGAATGAAGGTAACTTATGCCCTTGTCATTTTTCAAGTCAAATTTTCCTCTTTAGTTATCCTTGAGTCAATGGCTGAGAACTACAACTAAAACCAACTAGAGGTAACCCTCAATATCTGCCTATGGTGTAACTCCCTTGGAGCACTTGACTTCGAAAAAGAACAAGAGTTCTTTGACAGAGCTGGGATTTAGCTAGGAGGGACAGGACCAGTATTGGTTAATATTAATGATCACCAAGGCACCATGGATAGCCACCTGGGAAATAAACTTTGATAACATTTGTGAAGGAATTTATAGCTTTCAGCCTTTGAGGCAGGTAGCACCATCCCAAAAGCTGCAGCCTTAGAATGGCCCCTTTATATCCAAAATCAGGACGTAGAGAGAATGAATGTTGGTGTGCAGATGACTTTCTCCTTTTGTTCAGTCCATGAATGCTTCATTTAAAGTGGGGCTTCATTCCTCAGTTAATTCAACAGTCATGCCCAGTCTGTGCCTCTAAGGTGATTCTAGAGTCTTTCAAGTTGAAGATCAACATAAATCATCACTTCCAGAAATGAAAGAATGTGAAGCTCAGAGGAAATTTTAACCTCCAGATTGATCTGGCTGAGCTCAGACAAATGATCTTGGTGTGGCCAGCACAGTGACTCAAGTCTTCTGCTGAATGAATGTGTTCTTCAGCTGAAATGAAATTCTATTCTAAGTACTTTTCTCACAATTTAGTAAACATTTTCTCCATGACCTCATTAACCTCCCACAAAGTATGACCCTATAGATCCAATCTCATTTCCAACTAAGGAAAACCAAGTTTAACTGACCAGGAAATTAATGATCTAATCATGTTTGATGATTGCTGATTGTGCTCTTCGTCAAGAAGGTGTGTGTGTGTGTGTGTGTGTGTGTGTGTGTGAGAGAGAGAGAGAGAGAGAGAGAGAGAGAGAGAGAGAGAGAGAGAGAAAGACAGAGACAGAGACAGAGACAGACAGACAGACAGACAGAAAGACAGAGAGACTGGGTGTGTGGAGGAAGTCGGGGGTCTACCTTAGATGTCTTTCTTGGCCTCTCTTCACTCAATGTTTTTTAAGATAGTCTCGCTCACTGAACCTGGAGTTCAAAAATTTGGTTCAACTTGTATATATAATCAGATACAGGCTTCTTCTACAATTTGTTTTCTAGGGTACATGCTGCAGTCATTTTCTTCCTTATAAGATGGTTTTAAAGTGTGCATTCACACTCTAATTTCAGTCAAAGTTACAGGGATTCTCCTGTATATTCACCTTCCCCCAGTACTGGGGTCACAGAGATGTATCTGCCTGTTACATGGGTGCTAGGCATCTGCTCTCAGGTCTTTATTCTTCCATGGCAGTGTCTTTAGCACCTGAGCCATCTTTTCAGGCTTTTACTTATATTTTGAAATGACTGTTTGAACATGTCCTGATGAGAGGAGGTATATCTTTGGCATTTCAGTAGAAGGTGCTTGGAACTAGTGTGGATAGGAATTTCTAGTCAAGGATGACACAAGCACAGAGCCTTGGTTGTGCTGTCTGAACAGAGGCTGAGGCACAGCTCAGTACACAGCAGCCATTGGGATTACCTCCCCAGAGGCCCTGTGAGCAGGGCTTCTCTTCTCCCGTCTGGAGAGCAACCACCATCTGCAGCTACAGACCTCTTTTGCGACTCTAGCTTCTCACTAAACTGTATGCTTCCTGTTTTGCTTACAGCTGAACTTTAGTTACAGTAGGGGACCTCCACATTTACATGGCCAGGTTGTCCACTGATGTCTCGTGGGACCAGTGACTTCTGAGGGATGGGCCCTGGTCTCAAAGTCACCATAGGTCAGTAGTTTTCAATTAAATACATTAACTTAATTAGAGCATGGAGACCAGACCAGTGACCCATGAAGGATAGAAGGATAGTCGCTTGTCTCCAGGTACCATGACCAGTGACCCATGAAGGATAGAAGGATAGCCCCTTGTCTCCAGTTACCATGACCAGTGACCCATGAAGGATAGAAGGATAGTCCCTTGTCTCCAGGTACCATGACCAGTGACCCATGAAGGATAGAAGAATAGTCCCTTGTCTCTAGGTACCATGACCAGTGACCCATTAGGGATAGATATCCCCTTGTCTCTAGTTACCATTGCTTGTCATTTTTATCACATACATTTATCTTAGAGAATGTAAATTTGTCTAAAATGGGAAAATCATCTTTCACCTTTTACAATGTGATTCAATAGGTCACAAAGATACACATTATCCTTTTCAATATATTTAATATAATTTATGCATCAGAAAAAGCAACTAAAGGGGCCTAAATACAAAGTTTCCTTTAACTCAAGTTAATTGAAACTCTAACACTAGGCAGACCAGCCCTAGTTCTTCATTATGGCTATAGATATTATCAGACATTCAGATCTGATAATATCTGATCTTTAAAAAAATTAAAAAAATTTATTTTTTTAAAATTTAAAATTTTTGCTCCATTTCTAGACACTATACCTTTATCTCCTTTTGTATAAAATGACGTTAGAAGCTTCAGTCATCATCTCTCTTCCAGGAATAAAAGGAAGAGTAAAGACGAACATACTTGTTCAGTGAGCCTTCTGGGAAAACGAGTGACTTCTGCTTATAGTCTGCCTAGTGTTCAGAAGATGGGCACATGGCCATTCTTAATTCAGTGGAAGTGTTGTGCCAGGTTTTAAAATCTAGGATCATTTCTCCTTTAAAAATTATATGAAAAACCTCAAACTGAGAAATGTCACACTGTTCTATAAAGGAAGGAAAATTAATACTTGGTAGTTTCATAAACATGCCCTGGAAATGTTGTTTTTCTCTTTTTCTTTCAAGTAAACATTTCTACAACACTTCTTCCAGAAACAGGGTTTATTGTTAATATATCAGAATCCTTGGGTTGAACATTCAGTTTTCCTATTTATTAATATTGTTCTTGTTGACATCTTACAAATTATCTTTTGGACACTTTCTTAAATCTATAAAGTAAACACGGAATAAATCCCTTACGTCTGGCTGACTAAAGACAGCAGGAGCAGCTCACACCATTCCGAACCCTCAAACTCATGGGATGTTTCCAAACAGATGCTAGGTATGCTGGTAGACCATATGGTACTTTAGTACCTGCTCGTTGGTTCTTGGAACTGTGTGTTATCTATGCGCTCAGTGTTAAATGAAGTACTGAAGGTTAAACCCTTATAGTTCACTGCCGGGCACATAGTAAACAACGTTTAAATATCACATTCTCATACTGAAGAGCCTAATTATGGAAGGAGACACCATCCAATGCAGCAGCCTCCCAGCAACACAAAACTGCATCTGTTCATATGTTGCTTTCACTCAGCTTTTCATAACTCATTCTCTATCTGTGTAGTCATTTAAAGGCTGTCTATAATTCTACATATTGTAGAATTAGCCTTACTCCTCATGTGCTTTTCATCGAAGACTGAATGGTATAGTGTATACAGATGATCTTTGGAGTGGAGGCAATCTGCATTTGCTTTCCAACTAAATCAATTCGTGAATGGATGAATGGCTGTTACTATATCTGAAGAGTAGAGCAGGCATAGAAAGGTACAAGATTAATGTGCTAGGACTGATAAGATGTTTCAGTGGATGAAGCACTTGTCCTAAAATCTTGAGAACCTGAAAGATTCATATTGTTCTGGAACCTAAAATAAAACAAGGCAGTTCACAAAGGTAGCCTGTAACCCAAGTCTTTGGAAGATCAAGATACGACATGTTGGGTACAAGCTGCTTAAACAGACTAGCTAATTAGTAAGCCCTAGGTTAAATAAAGAGACCCTGACTCAGGAAATGTAAATTGACATCAATTGAGGAAAACATTCAATGTGAACTTTGGGCTCTTAAACACAGATACATACTCAGCTACACACAGACACATACCTCCAGGTATGTTAAAAAATATATACACATGTGCACATATACACATGAAAAATGGTTGCTATTTGAATCCAGTTGGTGGAAAACCCAAACATACCTCCTGACGTGGCTACTTGTATGTTAGAGAGCTTGCAAGAAACAAGCCCAAGATTTAGAAGTAAGTACTATACAAATGACCTTTCGAGGGACAGCGACTTGGGCTCTTGTGCCTAGCTCCATGAATTTCTAATTCTTCTTGGCAATCTGGTGCCCTGTCACCTTCACTAGTGTTCTCTTAATAAAGCTCTCTTCATCACTATTCATGTGCCCCTGTTCCAGTTCCTTGTTCTAAGACACAGGGACCTGGAAATCAGAGCAAGGGCCCTGTGAGCTCTAATCCACAGCTCTAGTAATGTAATTTGAATTCTTCAAGAACTGTATTAGTGTACAAGTAGTTTATTTGAAAGGAAAAAGAAATCAAAGGACAAAGTAGTAGAGTGGTTACAGGTGTGAAAGAATCATAATGGGTGTGGTATGACACCCAGAGCTTCCTCACACAGAGCAGCTATTCTGACCTCTCTGGAGACTGTGCATGATCCTCCCCAAGTCTAACTGCACCAGAGTACAAAGCTAAGAAAACAGCCAATACAACAACTAATATTCAACTAAAATTCAGTGGTCCTGTTAAAATAAACAATGGGCAAGTGTGTCTAAAATATTTGAATCCAAGAAACGGCTCAACATGTAAGAGACACTTGAAAAGCAATAGTGAATGCTGAGTTCTGATACCCAGCATGCACATTAAAAGCGAGGTACACTGAACATGTCAAACTGAACGAAGAGAAGCCTGTGAGACTTCAACCCTACACAAAGAACTATAAGCAACTGAGGAAAGCTGGGGATGAGAATGGTGGCCTTACCCAGGGAAGAACACATAAACCAGTTATCCAGTACTAAACGGACAGTGCTGAAAACATACAAACAGGTAGCATTATATGAAGTGAACAAATTATATTTAGGAATATATACTTGTAAACATATTTATATATGCAAGCAACACCAATTAGTGAAAAAAAGAGGTCAGGAATTTGAAGGAGAGTAGGGAGGGTATATGGGAGACTTAGGGGCAGAAATAGGAAGGGAGAAAAGTTGCAACTAAATTATAATCTCAAAAATGAAAGAATAAAAACATTTTTAACACTGTAAAAGCAAATAAATATGTGGTCCAGACTGTCTATATATGTGTTTCTGGGACTCGAATACGGTGATGCTGGAAACTGGGAGATTTCTGTGGGTGGATGGCGTTAGGGTAGCTCCCGGTTCAATGAGAGATCCTGCCTCAAATTAATAAGATGAAAAGTAAGAGTAAAAGATGAAAAAGTAAAAGTAAAAGATGAAAAGTAGGCATATATGCATGCATGTGTGAATGCATGCCCCCTCTGAGACACACAGCACACTACCCCACAAATACACAAAGTGCTCCTGCTAACTGAGAAATGGCAGAAATATAATGAAACAGTAATGGTATTGCTTTGGTTTAAAACACTCAAATAATTACAATACAATATTGAGTAAGAGGAAAATCTTTACATAAAATAGTGGCAATTTAAAACCGAAGGCACTTCCTACATGTTTATTGCAGAGATTACCAACATTATCTACAACAGACACGAAGTGTCTTTTGATATAACATTTTGAACTGCAGTGACATCAAAATAACATCTTTGGAAAACCCACAAAAGTAGTGCAGACTACAGTAAAAAACAAAACTACAGTCTGGGAAAAGAAGGAAAGGTTTTGTACTGAAGAGTCTCTACTTTTCTGTTTAGCGCCATCCATGATCATGTTGCTTGTCCGTGGGGGAATGGAGATGCAGCCCTGCATCATATGCCTCTAAAGTCCAAGGAGTTCTAAAGTTTTAGGGACTGTGGCTCGGGCTACACCAAGCTCTTCAATGCCGAAATGAATGCTCCAGTGCTGGGAATAGCTTTCGTATGAGACAGTTTATGAAGCAGAATGGGATATTTTACTATATTTAAATAAGCGTACTTTCATGGGTTAGAAGAAAGAAAGACACTCAGCAGAAAGCATGACACTGATTAGAGCATGTGTGTGGGCTTCTCAAAGAAGAGTCACAGAAAGAAAGAAATACTCAAGTGTGGGAACGAGTTCCCCACAGGAAAGTGACTCATAACTCTCTTGATATTTGCCATAGATAGCATGCCATTTTGGTGGCTCTCAAGTTACATCTCAAAAGGTTGCTAAGAAGCTGTTTTTCCCCCATTATTTTTGTATCCTCTGGTAAGAGACACAGAAAGAGGGCTCTGGGAATGACTTGATTGCAAGTATAATCAGATCAGTAAAATCAGGGAATACTAAGAATGCACGTGAGGATTAACATGCCCAGAGATTCCTAGAGAATCGCTTGTTCATAGCAGGAAGGTGGTAGGTCTTGTGAGGTAATTAATTAACTGAGCTGGAAATTTGCTGATGAGAGGCTTCACTTGATACTAGGCTGAAGGGATTCTCTCTTCTCATACCTGTAAGATGTTCCCTCCCTTTCTATTCTCTCTCAGGGTAAAATGAAACAAGAAGTCTTTCCAGCTGAGATCAATATGTTGGACTTTTCCTTACCCAATACCCACTGCTTTCATATAATTTAGATGTACAAACCTGGAATTATGTGGGAACCCCCTGTTAAAAGACAGAAATCTAGGAGGTATGGGAGTCACTTTGTATGCAATATTTTTATTCCAACTTAAAGAACAAAGAAATTGTTTAGGTATGATTTTCAGCTCCCTCATGTTTAAACATCTCCAGTTAGCATTTAGATATCATGCAGCTCTTACATACTGGGCAATGTGCACAAAAACATACGAGCAGCTTCTGAGTCCAGCTCCCAAGACTGCCTCCAGACCAGGTCAGAAATCACAGAGTAGTGAAAGGAACTTAGGGTGTTTTTAATCTGAAGTGTTCTGAATAACTCACACATGTGCTGTTCAGATGTTATTCTTTATTATTCTGCTTCCATTTTCAAATCTCTATAGTGTTTAGTTCTCCTTTGTTTCATTTCTCTGTTCCATTTCTATAGTTCTAAGTCTTTCTCTAATTCTCTGTTTCAATTCACCTTGCCTCATTTTCCATCTAGCTTTAAAAAATACATTTTTTTAACTAGAGGTTTAAGGCAAGAAAAAAGTACAAGGTCACGTCCTATTGGTTATAGCACATTCCTAGGGTAAGTTATAAAGGCAGAGCCACTTGCTGTGGCCGTACAAAGGTTCAAGGTTTCTGGTATAAGACTGTGACCAGATGCTGGGGACATAGTTTTTTTGTTTTATCAACTGGACTTGACAAGCAAAGAATTGGCATAGATTTTTAGGTTTCTTTGTGTTTACAACCTTGACTAGACACCTGGGACTCTTACCTTGTTCTTAATTATAAAGTTTTTAACTTAAGATCTGTATACAAAAATCTATAATCAAGTTTGAAATTGTTCTGAGGTAAAAATAAGCTAAATGTTTCTTAGACTGAGGAGAAATTGTTTTTCTGATATATGACTCAATAAAAGGAACAAAAAAGACTTTTAAGTGCCTTATACCCATCGTGGGACAATGGATCTAGTTATAAAGCATATCCTAGTATATTTTCTTCATATAAAAATTACAAGATTACTGAGAAGTCATCTTTCTGACCACCCATGAATATGAGTGCCCATACCATTGAGGTGAAATCATGAGATTACACATAAATATCATATGAAAGTACACACTACAGAGCAGGGGAGACACCATAGTTTCTTTAGAAAATGTGAAATTATAGACAGGAGCAATAGTTTCTAGAGTTGGTGGTCCTGCAGACCCTGTCTGGATGGGATTCTTCTGTCTCAGAGAATTATTCCTCTCGTGGGTTGACATCTAAATATTAGTTATCATATGCTATATACTTCTATGGCCCTCAACAAAAACACACAACATATACCTGATTATACCACTTAATTATCAAACCAATATGGGATGAAGAGACAGAAAAGTTGGTAGAACATCTTTTTCATGTGGGGAGCTGAAATCTGTTCCTAGAAACCAAATAAGAACTGGGTATACTTTTGCACAATTGTAATCTCAGTACTGGAGAGGAGAGGACACTGGCCTCTTGGAAGTCCATTAGTCAGCTACTCTGGCCTACATTATGAAGTTCTAAGAAAATGAGAGTCCCTGATTCAAAAACACCCCCAAAAAAAGCCTTGGACCCAAAACCAGAGTGTGTTCCCTGACTTCCACATAGACACAGTGCGCAGTGCGCATGCACACACACACACACACACACACACACACATCACTACAACCACACCACCACCACTCAAGAGAAAAAAAACTATCAAAAGCAAAACTCATAGGGAATCATCATAAGTTTTGGTATGAAAACTGAGGAACTGCCTTAAGAATTTAGTCCACATTTTGAGACAAGCTTTTCATACAAATTTTCCAAGATAGAGCTTGAGCAGCCGCCATTTCACTCCCTACTTTCAGAACTGGGGCATTCTAAGCTTTAACTCTCACATGTGCTTCCACTAGATATTCTGTGAGTAAACATCCCCCTGTCAAAGGACCAGGACGCTCAATTTCCCTTTTTATACATTTTTAATAAAATAGTATTAAATACGACTCAAGAACTGACTTGGCACTGGGTCTGCCAGGTTTCCATGAATTTTTCATCTTCATATGATATCATTTTTATATATCATATATCATAATTTCACAACAGATCCTGGACCATCCCTGAAGTTTGAGAGAGGATGAGTTCCCAGGAAAGAGGTTTCAGCAGGTACTGATATCACACAGCACAGTAGTGAGGATAGGCATCCTGCCTGCCGTCCTAATCCTAAAACCCACACCATGGCCAATACATCCTTGAGTCTCACACTGGACAGGCTCATATTATTACCAGTGACACTTCTGATTGATCTTTGAGGTGCATTTCTTACTTTTCTTGTTATTTCAGTAAACACCCAACTAAAGAACTTAAGAAGGGAAGGGCTGATTTTTTTCTCAGGTTGAGAAGACAGTTGATCTTGACACATAAGTCATAGAGGCAGAGGAATGAGGTTTCTGGTCACATTGCATTATCAGTAGAAGGAGATGAATCATGGGGCTCAGTGGACTTTCTGTTTTGTTCACAGTCTAGGAACTCAGATAATGAAATGATAACCTCCACGCTTACAGTCTTCCAACCTCAGTTAACACTACCTAGATAGTTTCCCACAGACAGGCCAGAGGTTTGTCTAATAAGTTACTGTACCTATGTGAAATATATGAATAGCTAACTCAATAAAGACAGGTTGATAATAAGCTATTGACAGGGGGCTGAGCACACTGAAGAATAGCCAGTAGTTACCAGGAATCTTTTCTAGGTTATGAAAATATTTCAGAGCTATCAGAAATCATGGTTGGTGGACGAACTTCTGGTGACTTATATGCTTTTAAATATTTTGAATTATTTTAGTTATATTAATATTTTTAGTTTTCAAGTTATTATTTTAGTTGTACAAAATATGGATGTTCTAGTTTCACTGCTGTTGATGTGATAAAATATTCTAACTAAAAGAAACTAAGGGGTAATGAGTTTACTTTAGCCTGCAATTTCAGAGTGGAGTCCATTATTATGAGGAAGTTAATGTGGGATCTTCAGCTAGTCATAACACATTCACAGGTGAGCACAAAGAGAAATGAACACATACATGTTTGCCTAATTTTATTCAGCTTGATTGCTCCTCTCTTACAGATTTCAGGACCTTCTGTCTAGGGAATGGTATCTTCCATAGTGGGCTGGGTCTTTCTGCATCAATTAATTTAATTAACATAGTCTCCCATGGACATGCTGACTGAAATTGTCTTTTTAGGTCAGAATAAGTTGCATCAGGTTGATAATTGAAATTCACCATTACAATGAAATACCATGCAGTAATTTGATACATGCATTGCTGTAGAATAATTCTTTTATAGCCTGTAAAGATTTATTAGCCATATTGATTTAATAAAATGCCAATTGGCCTGTAGCCAGGCAGGAAATATAGTCGAGGCAACCAGACTAGGAGAATTTTGGGAAGAAAAAAGGCTCAGTGTGCAGTCACCACCCAGACAAAGAGGAAGCAAGATGAGAATGCTGCACTGAGAAAAGGTACCAAGCCACATAGCTTAACATAGGAAAGAATGATGAGTTAATTTAAGTTGTAAGAACTATCTAATAATAAGTCTGAGCTATTAGGCCAACAGTTTATAATTAATATAAATCTCTGTGTGTATCTTTGGGACTAAACAGCTGCGGGACCAGTCAGGACAGAAACTTCCATCTACAATGCATAGAATAGTTAATTGTTAAATCAATATGGTTGTCTTTAAAGTAAATAATTTAATGTTATATGGATTTATGTTTAGTAGAAAAATACCAATGAAGAGACTTTAACAATATGGGTTGTCAATATGTTATGTGTCATATTGGCAAGGTACCATCCCCAGTTATTCAACAGAACATTAGACATAGGTGCTATATGCAAAAGAATTACTAATAAGTAGACTTTTGGTAAGAATGACTCTCATCCCAAATAATATGAGTGTACCCAGCAATAACAAGGGCTAATCCTTAAAAACAGAGTGGCTGTTTATATTTTCCCTTTGGTCAGAAACCCTGTCCATGATGGTGACCTTTGTTTGTAATTTGCATTGGTCCAGTCACTAGAAGCTTAACCTTCAATTCCGACAAACAAATCTCAGCATATTATCAGTACTGATTGTTTACTGTTTGATCCCTGGTTGGTGCTTTAGGAGGTTTGTCATCTAAGGTCCTTCTTTCTTTCCCAGGCAATACTGTAAAGACCCCATGCAAGGATCTCTCACTTTCTCTCCCTCCCTCCCTCCCTTCTCCTCTCTCTCCTGTGTGTATGTGTGTGTTCCCATGGTTCTGTGTATGACTGAGGAGATGTAAATGACATGGTATACATATGGAGGTCAAAGAAAAACTTCAGGTGTTGGTCTCCACCTTCTACCTTGTTTGAAGCAGGGTTTCTTGAACCCCAGTATTTAGTCTAAGGTAGTTGTTCTGCTACCTTCTCAGGGTCTCCTGACTCCACCTTCCATCTTGCCATAGGACCATAAGGATTACACATGCATACTATTATGTCAGGCTTCACCTGAGTACCAGGAATCCAAATTCCAGTCTTAGTGTTTGTGTGTGGAAAGTTATTTGCCCATTGAACTCCCCCTGCTGGTTCTGGAATACCCCAGTTCTTGGTGGGAAAAGAGCTATGCGACTGTAGTTATAACAGGCAGATAAAGCAAACAAGCAACTGTTACCACTGTTGTCCATGGAAGGGTTTTATTAACTGACTTTTCCCAACCAATGCACTAGGATGATTGTCTTTCCTAACATGATATTTAGCACCTCTTCCTCTCCAGTAAAGAGTGGACTTTTCCTGAGGAAATATGGTTGTTCCAAGAAAATTGACCTAATGATAAATGCTGGAGCTTTTCTACTTAAAGATCCAGATCTTTTCTTCATGGATGTTCTCTGCCAATGCATTCTGAACATCTGTCCTGAAACAGGAGCAAATATCCCTAGGTCAGCATAAATACAAGGAAGTCATGCAATAAGACTGAAAAGGTTATGACTGGAAAATAAACTAAAGTCATAAGAAAAATCAAGGGGGCTTGACAAGATAGTTTAATTGGTAGAGTGGTTTTCTTGAAATCATGAGGACCTGCATTTGATCCCCAGAAGCAATATATAATATCAGACATGGTAGTAAATGCTTTGAAATCCTAGCACTTGTGAGATGGGGACAGGGGATGCTGGGAGCAAACTCTTTATTCAGTCTAGCCTTCTTCACAAATTCATAGTCAGTGAGAAACTATATCTCAAAACAAAAAGAAAAGAAAAAGGAAGGAGGAAAGAAAGAAAGAAAGAAGGAAGGAAGGAAGGAAAAGAAAGAAAGGAAGGAAGGAAGGAAGGAAAAGAAAGAAAGGAAAAAGAAAGAAAGAAAGAAAGAAAGAAAGAAAGAAAGAAAGGAAGGAAGGAAGGAAGGAAGGAAGGAAGGAAGGAAGGAAGGAAGGATGGATGGAAGGAAGGGGAAAGAAGGTCCCAAATAACTGAAAGAATAATTTCCATGATTATTAGCAGGCACATATACTTGCATGTGAACCTGCAGACACATGTGCACACAAAGACTCATGCATGCACACACAGAAACAAAAAAATAAAATTTAATAGCTGGGAAAACAAACAACTGAGTAATCTCATACTGACATATACAATCATGCACACATAGATAATAAAACATGTACATGTAGAGGTATTATTTGTATGTATTATGTGTGTGTGTGTTTATGTAAGTGTGTCTGGATGTGTGTGTAAAACATGCATGTCTGTACACATACACAAAAACCTATAATTTTATGTAACTACAAATATTCATGTCTTTGTACAGATTTATCAGTACATCACATACACATATATGTACATCTATGTATCAATGTATTTTCATACATGCACTTCTATGGTTTGGAGGATGTGTTCCCTGAAACACTTATTATTTGCGGACTTTGTACCCAGGGTGGTGGTGTTATATATCATAATGCTCTCAGAGAAGATTAAAGTGTTTCTCAAGAGATTGTTACTACAAATCTCAAGTCTGACCCTGTGTCTCTCTTTCTGGCTTCTCTTTCAAACTGTACTCACCACATGCAATTGTTCCCTGCAGAACCACTGGAGAGAGCACAATTTTGCTTGGACTTCCAGGGTCTAACAGTATTAGCTAAATAAATCTATTTTTCTTTTATAAAATAGTATATCTCTTAGATTTCATTAAGTCAATCGTATTTTGACTAATACACTTATGTAGACAGAGACAAATGTTACATATACACACAAACATACAGGAAATGCACACCTGTAATTATAAACATGCATAAACA
The DNA here is from genome assembly GCF_982192425.1 of Myodes glareolus. Classification (NCBI taxonomy): domain Eukaryota; kingdom Metazoa; phylum Chordata; class Mammalia; order Rodentia; family Cricetidae; genus Myodes; species Myodes glareolus. The sequence continues at coordinate 61,647,899 of NC_142047.1, forward strand.
TGCATACACAAACCAATATACAAAATACACTTATACATATACATATGATTTTCAGTGATTAACTTTTGGAAATTCAAATTTGAAACAGCATACTCATCTCCAGGAATATTGCTTTGGGTCTCTCTATAACAAATCCTTATATGGATCTTGGGGAAATTGCTCTACTAACACACGGCCACAGCCCCAAGATTTCACAATGCGCAAAGTAACTGCCACAGGTCACAAGATAATGTGTGTTCTTGCTTGACCCTGATAGAGCACAGTTGAATTCTAGGTACTTAGCCTTTGGTAAGATGTAACTGCTCCACACTCTCCATTATGGTGGGGTCACTTTTGTCAAGGAGGGCCTTGCCCTCTAACCAGGGTTAAGAGTGTAGCTGCCTGGCAAAAAATGTTTTCACGTTTGCTTTTTGTTTTCTCTAAAAACAATAACCTCTAAGCTTTAAAGACTACCTGCTCTGGAATTAATTTCTTGCACATAATCTTACTTATCTACTCTAACTAGACTTTTAAGACCAGAAGTGAATTCAAGACTTGAACACTCTTGATTCAGTATACCTGACTGAAGTCCAGTAACTGCCCATCACCATGAACTCACAGATTAGTTTTCATTCTTTCCCCAGGCTCTGCTAACTAACCTCTGAACACACCATCCTGGGTAGTGGCAGTAAGATCCTGCTTTGCAGCTGTCATTGTTAAAAAACAAAACCCAAAACAAACAAACAAACAAACAAACAAAAAAGCCTGAGGAAACAATGGCTCATCGGACATTTAGCACTGATTCCAGTTCCATCCAACTATGAAAACCTCTAACATGAGCAAGATTTGGGGTAACCTATTAGCTCAGCTGGACTAAATCCAGTTCAGTCTTGAAACCCATGATCTTGCATCCTGAAAAACACTCCAGACAAGAGAAGTACAGAATGGTGTCTGTTGTGGTTTGAATGTGAAAGTTGCCTGTCAGCTTATGTATATAATTATTCCACCCCAAGATTGCTGCTGTTTGAGAAGGGAATGAACTTAAGGGGGTGGAGTTTCTTGGGCAGAAGTACTTCTCTAGAAACAGTGTTTGAATGTCACAGCATGGCACCAGCTTCTTGTTCCTGATGTCTTGCCTTCTCTGCCTATCTCCACGATAAACTGTTATCTATATGAAATTGTAACTGAAAAAAAAAAAAAACAGATCTTTCACAAGTTACTTTTTGTTGTGAAATTTTAACCAAAGAAACTGAAAATAAATGGATGGATTTTAAAATCAGTGGAATGAATGCAGGCCTCTCCCTCCTGCACTCCATCTTCAATGCACTAATGAAAAGAATTGCAGAGTGAAACTTGCATGGAGCCAATGCAGACCATAAAGATCTGTGCATCATATAAGGGTAAAGAGAAGAGGGTGGGTGAGAAGGATAACACAAAGACCATAGTCTTCCCAGGGGAGAAACTGCTAAGAAGTGCAAGAGAAAAATACTGAACAAATTAAAGACATTTACTTCCCTGCTCCCATATCCACCCTTCCTCCATCCCAATTGTCCCATTCCCCGAAGCTCTCCCCAGCCCTCCCCTTCTCACTTCTCTCGACCCATCTCCCCTAATCCCCATCTCACCCCCACCACACCCCCAATCTCCAAATTTTTGCCTGGCAATCTTGTCAACTTCCAATATCCAGGAGGATAACTATTGAAGGCGTAAGTCACAGACAATCCCACACCAGCTTGGAATTAAGATTAATGGAATGGTTATTTATTCAAAGGGGAAAAAACTTACAGATTACCGTCCCAGACAACAGCCCCTCCACGTGAACAGGAAAGGAGTCCAGGAGCCGGAAGCCAAAGAGGGAGTGGAGGACAGCCACTGCTTTTTTTTTTTAAAAGAGAGAGAGACCACGCCCCAATGGGCTGGTAACTCAATGGCGATTGGCTGAAGGAGCGGAAGGAACTCCCACAGCAAACTATATGTTTTTCTTTGAGTTCACCTTCTTATTTAGCTTCTCTAGGACCATGAATTATAGGCTCAATGTCCTTTAATTATGGCTAGAATCCACTTATGAGTGAGTACATACCATATTCATCTTTTTGGGTCTGGGTTACCTCACTCAGGACAGTGTTTTCTATTTCCATCCACTTGCATGCAAAATTCAAGATGGGGTTGGCAAGCAACTTGACTCTAGAGGGGTTCCCAGGTGTCCAAGGAGATGTCCCCAGCTTGTTCCTTGGGCAGCTGAGGAGAGAATGCCAAAACTGGTCCTAGCCTAGGGCCACACTGATGAATATCTTGCATATCACCATAGAACATTCATCTGGCGATGGATGGAGATAGAGACAGAGACCCACATTGGAGCACTGAACTGAGCTCCCAAGGTCCAAATGAGGAGCAGAAAGAGGAAGAAAATGAGCAAGGAAGTCAGGACTGCAAGCGGTGCGTCCACCCACTGAGATGGTGGGACTGATCGAATGGGAGCTCACCAAGGCCAGCTGGACTGGGAGTGATAGAGCATGTGATCAAGCCGGACTCTCAGAATGTGGCCGACAATGGAGGCTGATTGAGAAGCCAAGGACAATGGCACTGGGTTTTGATCTACTGCATGTACTGGCTTTGTGAGAGCCTAGTCTGTTTGAAAGTTTACCTTCCTAGACCTGGAGGGAGGGGGGGAGAACCTTGGATTTCCCACAGGGCAGGGAACCCTGACTACTCTTTGGACTGGAGAGGAAAAGGGAGGGGAAGTGGGGGAGGGGGAGGGAAATGGGAGGAGGTGGAAATTTTTAGTAAAAAATTTGCTGAAAAAAAAAAGACTACAGAAAAAAAATTCAAGGGTTGGTGTGCGGTTTGGGAAATGGGGGCAGTTCTCAGCAGTTGTGGGTGAATGTGAAGATAACCACTGTGATATATTTACTGAAAGTCATCTTGACAGAATGGAGAATCACCAGGAAACAACCTTTGTGTGTGTCTGTGAAGGAGTTTCTAGAGATGGAGAGATGGGAGACCAACCCCTACTGTGGGCAGTGCTAGTCCATGAGCCAGAGTCTTGGAAGAAATAACAATGGAGAAAGAGAGCCACCTTCGTTTCTGCCTGACTGCAAATACCATGTGACTACACGCTTCCCACTCCTTCTCCCTCAACTCCTCTGCCATGACAGGCTGGAACACTTAACTCTGAGTCCATTAAACTCTTCCTTCTTTAAGTCTCAGGTCAGGTATTTTGTCACAGCAAAGAGGTAAGGTATTAACACAATCACTCTGCAGGTTCCAACTAGGGCTCCCTCCATGGTAAGCTGGTCTGTTTATTTCTTCCTGTGGTCAGGTTGCTAGGCGTAGATCAGAACAGGACTGGAGATCTTCAATGGGGAAGGCAACACAGCAGCTTTAAAACATTGTGATGTGTGCCCCAAAGCAGCAGTTTCATGAGACGCTCCAAAGTTGCTCAGAGCATATATTACCCTTACAAGAATTCTCTTCAGTTCATTTCCTGGTCATCACTGACATTTATAATACTAGGTCAGACTCCGCAGGCAAAGTTCATACAAGTCACTAGCAGTGCCACGGGTCAGGAAGAGAAATGCCAGCAGGAAAGATTAGCAGACAGCAGTGTTTGCGAGCTTAGGAGCAACTCCCGTCTTACAATGCTGCATGGTTCCACATTTTATGCCTGATAATGTATCTTCACACAATTCCAGTAAGGAAGTATCCCCACTCCTGCATCACACATCAGGAAACCGAGGTACATTGAGGTTGTACAGGTTACTTTTTTTGTTGATGAGACAAAACAGTTTAAGGAAGAAAGGGTTAATTTGGGTTTATGGCTAGAAGATACAGGCAATCCCCAGACAAGGGTCACATATGAAGAACATGAAGCAGCTGTGTTCATTGCATCCAGTCAGGAAGCAGAGTGAAATACTAGCTGGTGCTTGGTTCTCTGTGTCCTTTTTCTTCACCCCAGTTCCATAACCATGGAATGCTGCTGCCCACATTCAGGGTGAGTATTCCCACTTCAATTTATTCCTTAGGCAATTCTAGATTCTATCAAGCTGTTAATCAATATTATTCATGACAAAGATCACTTTAGTGGTGACTAATCTAGCCAAGTGGTCTTCAAAACATTTCAAACCAGAGCTATTTAATTCCATCTGCTTTCCACCTGACTGCCTTGTATCACTGTAAGACTAAAGTAAGTATAGGTGTTCCTAGAGATCCGGGTCCTGACTGCAGAGCATGATACTGCATTGTAGTGAGTTTAGATAGAATATGATGACTTTCAGGCTCTTGCTGAACACATATGCATATACACATTTGGTAACACACACATGTACACACCCCTATATTTCCATGAGTACACACATACAATGCACATGTATGTATAATTATGCATATATGTAAACATATATGTACACAGGTATGGGCACATTTTTACATAATAAAAAGCACTATGTGATGTCAATAGTACAATTTTAGTAAAAGGATAAATTCATAAATAAGTCTCAGGTCCTCTTTTTGGTACATCAAAATTAAACAATGCTGAAACAGGGAGAAATGATGTCTGAAATCTTCAAACATCAAGGTAGATTCTATTTTTTTATTCCTAGCCCACCAATTACCCACTGTTAGAATCTATCAGGAGGACTTTACTACATAAAATAGAAGCTCAAAAACACCAGATGTCATTATCTTGGTTCAACTTTTTTCTTTCTTTGAGGCAAAGTCAAAAATAGCCCAGGAGGATCATGAAGTGTCTATACAGAGAAAGATTATCTTGAACTTTGGATATACCCCGTTTTCTTGAGTGTTTAGATTACAAGTTTGTGCCAGCATGTTAGCATATGCTTTATGCATTGTTGAAGATCAAAGGCCAAAGCCAGGGTTTCCTGGGTGCTATGTAATACTCTCCATTTCTTTTCTGATTGTGTGTGTGTGTTCATAGGGTTGTGTGTGTATTATGTATAGATGTGAATGAGAAGGCCAAAGATATATGTCATGTGTCAATTAAGCTATTACCTCAGTTTCCAGGTTTAACTCTTTTAAGATGAATTAATTATCAGAATCTTACTACTGCCTAAACCCTAGTTTCACTAGTTACCAATCATCAATTAGAGTCAAGAATTTGTTCTATTCCCTCTGTTCCCAACCAGAGAAAGTGAAGTTCAGGATTATTATTTTAAAGGAGATGTCACATCCTCTCACCTATAAAACACCTAGATTTGAATCATAACGAAGAGTCCAATGTTGCTCTTTCTTGAGACAAGGTGTGCAGCAAAATTAATAAAGACTCAGAGACAGATATTGGGGTTGAACCTGAAGACCAGAAAAGCAAAGCAGCCAGCCACTGGCTCATAACTAGACCTCAGTTCAAAAATGGTGGTCCTGCCTCTGTGAAATCTCAGAATGAGACTATGACTGAGAACACTTTTCAGATCTTCAGGCGAGCTTTATTTATTAAAATACAAATGGACGACCACACAAAGGTGGGTAGAGAACCTTACCACATCATCAAAGTCATGATCACCACTGCTGCTGTGAGACTTTCTCCTCTGACTTTCGAGTACAAGTCAAGTAAACCATGGACATGATCACCTAAACGCACGGAGCAGACCACTTATCTGTCTGTGTTGCATTAGCCAGCAGAGAGTGATGGTAGAAACTCTGGGCTGACTCCACAACCTGACTTCCAGGGAATTTGCACTATAAAGTTCTACTCTACCTGGGACATTTGCTGTACCCATTTTAAAGAATAAAGCATTGAAGATAGAGCTCTCAGCAAAAAAAGCATGTGGGAACCATTGCTTTATACCTGTTTTTATTTTGTTAGGGATGCTATTCCATAAAAAAAAAATAAAATGAAGCTACACTGAATAAGAAACTGAAATCCCTGCCTTTATTTTTCTTAAAATATATTTATTTATTAAAAATTTCCACCTCCTCACCACCTCCCTTTTCCTTCCCCCTCCAACCCCCCTCCAGTCCTAAGTGCAGTCAGGGTTTCCTGCCCCATAGGAAGTCCACGGTCCTCCCCACTCCATCCAGGTCTATGAAGGTGAGCATCCAAATAAACCAGGCTCCCTAATTCTACCACCTTCTACACTGGTGATATTGGGAAAATTCCTAACCTAGATTATTCAGTTTCTCTTTTCCTCTCCATCTCCTTTTTCCTTCTCCCCCACTTCTTCCCTTCCCTTCCTACCCATTTCTCTGTTTCTCTCTCTCTGTCTCTCTTTCTCTGTTGCTGTCTGTCCCTCTCCCTCTGTGTGTGTATGTGTGTGTGTGTGTGTGTGTGTGTGTGTGTGAGTGTGGTATCTGCATGTGCATGTGTATATGTGTGCAGTTGTTCTGCCTGTGAATAAAAAAGAGGGGCACACAGACTCATGGAAGTGTCTTTGTTAACACTCTCTACTGTACTTTTTAAAGATGTACTTTATTTTTCTTATTTGTTTGTGTCTGTGTGTCTGAAAGCAGTTGCCTATGGAGACAAGAAGCATCAGACTCCAGGGAAGTGTCGTTAAACAAAGTTGCAAGCTGCAAGGTGTTGAGAACCAAACTCAGGATTTCTGGAAGACCAGTAAGTAGACTTAACCACTATATGATTTTAAGAATAAATTATCATATGGTCTTAGGCCAGGTCTCAGTGAACTTACAGTTCACAGATTTGTCTCTACAGAGCCATAAGAACTCAGGATTCATTCCTTCTGTCCCTGACTCTAGAAGAACACTGAGTTTAAAGATGTCTGCTGTCATGCCCTGCTTTTGTCTGGGTTCTGGATTTCTAAATTAAGTCTTCATTGCAAGTACTTTGTCAATGGAGTCATCATCATCCAACTCTGTGTTGAAAGTCAAATAACACTAGTGTGATGAGAAAAAAATATATGAGTCAACCTAAGAAATGAGCTTTTAATATCTCATAGCAATATATTATCAGATAATAATGATAATGAAAAAATGAACACTTTATTCTAAATTATTGTTCTAAAAATGTTCCATTTATATTAGAATTATTATTTGGGTGTAACAAAGAAAATCTAGGGAGAAAAACTAAAAAAAACTCTACAAAGTTTCATAAAAATTAACATTCTTAAACTCACCTCAACTTGATGATATTATTTTGAAAGAAACAATTTTAAATTAAGCAGAACATATGGAACAAAAGAAGTGTTTCAGTCATTATGAGTAGATAATGCTTTTTGCAGAGGACTGACTGTAGTTTGGCTCCTCGCTTCTATGTAAGGTGGCTGACAACTCCTGCCTCAGGGATGATGTCTGTACAGTCATATGCACACCCACACCAATACACATAATTAGAAACAAAAAATATTTTAAAGCACCATTTTAATAGAAATTGTTTGTACTTAATTTATGTCTGATCAATAATAGTGATAAGCAATTTTTGTTTGAAGATAAGTAATTCTTTACTACCACAACCAGACACAAATGTGTAGCCTAATCCAAGATGGAAATGCTTTCCTTTTTTTCTTTTTGGGAGCAACACATCATATTGCTCTAGAAAATAACTCACCTTTTTGTTGCATTATACAAGACTAAGCTATTTATTGAATTTCTCCATGGGGAGAAATGTAGTTCATTTCCTTTAAGAGAATAACAACAATCCCATATTACCCACTTGTAAGTATTCCTTAATCAAAAATTAAGATGTATGTATATGAAACGTTAGAGGTTGCTGAAATCTTGTATTTCAGTTTGTATTTTCAATTAATGATGCACAAGATCAAATTGGATTAATGAGTCTAAGATATTTTATGACTCAGAGAAAATAATAATTAAGTACTATCCAGATGCAGCATTAAAACACAGTATTGCAATTGAAGTGAGGTAGAGTCTGTGGTTTAGGAACTGTTTTATTTTTATTATTATATTCCTTGAGACAAGTTCTCATATAGTCAAGTTGCCTTTAAACCTGAAAGTAACAAAAGATGACCTTGAATACTAATTGTCCTGCTTCCACAACTCAAATGTTCAGATGTGACACCACAGTTCCTACAACGCTGTAAATCAGACCAGCTGTCATGCATATCAGACAAGCACTGGATCAATGAGCTGCATCCAAGCCAAGGGTATTTTAATCTTGAAGCACCAGGTACAAACATAAATTGAAATTATTTTGTATAAAACTCTATGCATCTAGACTGAAATATTGTATTAGAGTCACATGATGTGATGACTAGTTTTAAATCAACTTGAGAAAAGCTAGAGTAAAGTTGATACACACACACACACACACACACACACACACACACACACACACACATATATATATATATATATATATATATATATATATATATATATATATATATATATACACAAGAGAAGAGAACCTCAATAGAGAAAATGCTTTCATAAGATCAGGCTATAGGCAAGTCTATAGGCCATCTTTTTAAATGAGTTAATGATCTTAGAGGATCCAACCCATTATTGATGATGCCATTCCTGGGCTGGTGGTGCTGGGTTCTATAAGCGAATAAGCATTTAAGATATTCATCAATTTGACCACAGGGCAAGACCAGTTCATGCACCCTCTTCTCTATTGCACAGGGTCTTAGCTGGGGTCATCCTTGTGAATTCCTGGCAATTATTCTAGTGTCAGGTTTCCTGCTAGCTCCATAATGGCTCCTTCAATTAAAATATGTCATCTCATCTCTGACCTTCCTCTATCTCTACTATCCCATTCCCTCAACTTCTTCTCCCCACTCTTCTTCCCCTTCCACCCTCCCTTCTCCCCTCACCTTTGTGCTCCCAATTTTGTCAGGCGATTTTATCTATTTCCACCTTCTTGATGGATCTGTGCATGTTTTCTTAGGGTTCACCTTGTTACTTAGCTTCCCTAGGATCATGAACTGTAGGTTAATATCCTTTGTTTTACATGTAGTATCCACTTATGAGTGAGTACATACCATATTCATCTTTCTGGGTCTGGGTTACCTCACTCAGGATTTTTTTTCCTAATTCCATCCATTTGCATGCAGATTTCAAGATGTCATTGTTTTTTACCACTGAGTAGTACACCAATCTGTAAATGTGCCACATTTTCTTTATCCATTCTTCAGTTGCAGGGCATCTAGGGTGTTTCCAGGTTCTGTCTACTACAAATAATGCTGTTATAAACATAGTTGAACAAATGACTGTAATCATATGAGTATCTTAAATGTCACCATAGAATCTTCTTCCTTCAACTGATGGAAGTAGAGGCAGAGACCCACAATGGAGCACTGGACTAAACTCACAAGGTACAGTTAAAAAGTGAGAGGAGTAAGAATATGAGCAAAGAGGTCAAGACAGTGATGGAGACACCCACTGAAACAGTTCATATGAGCTAATGGGAGCTCATCAACTCCAGCTAGACAGGAAAGGAACTAGCATAGGTCAAAGCTAGACCCTCTAAATGTGGATAACAGTTGTATGGCTGGGGAAGACTGCAGGACCACTGGCAGTGGGACCAGGATTAATCCCTATGATTTGTACTTATTCTATTAGGATGGTTACCTTGCTCAGCCTAGATATAGTAGGAAAGGCCTCGGACCTTTGACAAAGCAATGTGTCTTACCCGCTCTGAGGAGTGGATGGGGGTATGGTGAGGAAATAGGTGGTGGAAATGGGAGGAGAAGAAGGGTAGAAACTAGGATAGGTATGTAAAATAAAAAATACTGTTTTCTTTTTATTTATTTATTTATTATTATTTATTTTTTCATTCATTTATAAAAAATTTTCACTTCCTCAAGTCCTTCCAATACCCTCCCATTCCCCCCACTCCCTCTCCTCCTCCCTCTCCAGTCCCAAGAGCAGTCAGGGCCTCCTGCCCTGCTGGAAGTCCAAGTTCCTCCCTCCTCCCTCCAGGTCCAGGAAGGTGAGTATCCAAACAGACCAGGATCCCAGAGAGCCAGAACATGCAGACTAAACAAGACCCGGCGCCAATGTCAATGGCCTCCCAGTCAGCCCCCATGTCAGCCACATTCATAGAATCCAGCCCGATCACATGCTCGTTCAGTCCCAGTCCAGCTGGCACTGGTGAGCTCCCACCAGACCAGTCCCCTTGTATCAGTGGGTGAACGCACCCCTCGTGGTCCTGGCTTCCTTTTTCATGTTCTCCCTCCTTCTGCTCCTCATTTGGACCTTGGGGGCTCAGTCCAGTGTTTCAATGTGGGTCTCCATCTCCATCTCCATCCATCCTTGGATGAAGGTTCCCTCCAATCCTGCATAATAGTGTGCATAAGCGACCCCAAAGACTCTACCAAAGAACTCCTACAGCTGATAAACACCTTTAGTAATGTGGCAAGATACAAGATCAACTCCAAAAAATACGTTGCCCTCCTATACACAAAGGATAAAGAAGCAGAGAGGGAAATCAGAGAAACATCACCTTTCATGATAGCCACTAATAGCATAAAATATCTTGGGGTTACTCTAACCAAGGAAGTGAAAGACCTATTTGACAAGAACTTTAATTCTTTGAAGAAAGAAATTGAGGAGGATATCAGAAAATGGAAAGATCTCCCTTGCTCTTGGATTGGGAGAATCAACATAGTAAAAATGGCAATTCTACCAAAAGCAATCTATAGATTCAATGCAATCCCCAACAAAATCCCATCAAACTTCTTCACAGACCTTTAGAGAACAATTATCAAGTTTATATGACAAAACAAAAAACCCAGGATAGCCAAAACAATCTTATACAATAAAGGAACCTCTGGAGGCATTACCATCCCTGACTTCAAACTCTATTACAGAGCGACAGTATTGAAAACAGCTTGGTATTGGCATAAGAACAGAGAAGTCGACCTATGGAATCGAATAGAAGACCCGGATATTAACCCACAAACCTATGAACACCTGATTTTCGACAAGGGAGCTAAAGGTATACAATGCAAGAAGGAAAACATCTTTAACAAATGTTTTCTCTTTTTTAAAAATAAAAGAAATTATAAAAAAACAAAGTGAGGCTATTTAAGCCCAAGGTTGAGGAGTGCTGGTGTGTGTGTGTGTGTGTGTGTGTGTGTGTGTGTGTGTGTCTGTGTGTGTGTGTGTGTGATGTTATTATATTTTCATTAAAAATAAAATAAATTAAAGACAAAAAAGAAAAAAAGAAAGAAAGAAAACGGTCATAGAAAGTCATCAGGAGCAAGACTCCAAGCAACATTTCTCCATGGACTCTGCATCTGTCCTGCTTCCAGATTTCTAGCTTGAGTTCCAGTGCCCACAGTTTTTTATGATTAATTATTATATGAGAAAGGGAAGAAAATAACACTCCCCTCAAGTTGTTTTTCTTCACAATGTTTAATCACAACAATGTAACCCTGACTAAGAAAAAAATTGGTACCAGGATTGTGGGATCTAGCTGTGACAGACCAGGCTGTGATTTGGGGGAAGACTGTAGAAGGACTTTGGATTTTATCATGAAAAAAACCACTGACTGGTAAAAATTTGTTGAACCTTTCTGTAGGAGCATAGAAGATAGAGTATTGGGAGAAGTGCAGATGCTAGAAACCTAACTGGTAAAATTCCATAGGGAAATTTGAGATGCATTTAAAGAGTCTATCTGGGACATTGCATACTTTAAATTAAGAATCTATGGGTCTAGGCTGGTGGGGCTGAAGATTGTCTGTGATTGACAAGATATGTGAACCAATAAAGTGAAACCTATGTTTGCTGGGACAATCAATTCTGCTCAGCTAGAGCTGAGAAATTACTGGTGACTGAGGAGAGACCAGTATTGTTGATTGTCTTCTGGGAAGTGTTTGCTCAGGCCAAAACACAGAAGCTGTGTTCCAGAGGCAACCAGGGATGTACCTCATACTGGGAATCGAATCTGGTAGTGCAACAATCATCTTGATGGCACTGGTTTGAAGGCATTAGGAGGTCATAGACAGCAGCTGAAGCTTGGCATTGCACAGCCTTGATAGACTCCTTGAACAGAGCCCAGAAAAAGCTATTGGTTAAAGTGCAGACCAGTTGCAGCAGAAGACCTCAGAATTTTGAAACTGCCCGTACTGTAAAATGACCACTAAGGCAGCAGCAACCATGAAGTACACAGCCTAAGAGTCAAGGTGTGTGGGCAGCAGAGGGTGGAGTCAGAGAAGAGTCCACAGTTGAGAGATTGAAATTTAAAGATACTTTAGAGTTTTAGAAAGACTTTTGAATATTTTAAAGAAACTTTAAAACTTAAGTGTTTGAATTTGAAAAGCTGTGGGACATTTAAGTTTTTAAAACATTTTATGTTGTGGTATTAATGTTAATCTGTGGTCTTAAGGGTGAACAAAAAGGGAAAGGCTATGGTTAAACAACAATGTGTTTGTAAGTCAAGTTGACATTGGATCAACCATGGTGGTTACTGTTTATTTTAAATTGATATAAGCTAGAGTCATCTGTGAGGGCGGAACTTTATTTGAGAAAATGTTTCCATAGGATCAGGCTGTGGGCAAGCCCATAGGGCATGTTCATAATTAGTGACTGATATGGGAAATTTCAGCTCATTCTTAGCAGTACCCATTCTGCTCTTGTGGTCTTGGATTTCCTAATAAAGCAGGTTGAGTAAGTCATGAACAGCATGGCCTCTGCATCAGCTCCTGCCTCCAGGTTCCTGCTGTGTTTGAGTACCTGGCTTGGCTTCCCTTAATGGACTCTTACTCATGATAGCTAAGTGAAACAAACTCTTTCCTCCCCATGTTGTCTTTGGTCACACCATCTCTTGACAGCAAAAGAAAAGGAAGTAGCACTCTCAGAAAGATTTAAACATGTTCCAGTGCAACAATACACACCTGTTTAAAAGAAAACTAGTCTCTTTGCGGTGGGAAAAATGGCTCATGGTTAAAAATTCTTGCCATGGAAACATGAGGATAGGAATTGTGGATCTCAAGAACCCACATAAATGCTGGGTGGGCATGTGGTAGCCTCCCCTCTAATTACAGTCTCAAAAGGTGGAGACAAGATTCTTCGAACAGACTGATTGGCTAGGCTAGCTGCATAAGTGAGCTTTGTGTTTGACTGAGAAACTTTGCCCCAATGAATAAGATGGATAGCAATCAAGTAAAACTTCTAATATCAACTTCCAAACTCCACAAGTATCCCCTGTATACACACACACACACACACACACACACACACACACACACATCTACCCACACACATGTAGGCAAACCACGTAAAAAGACAAAAGTGAAGGCAGAAGTATGTGAATCCTCAAGAGCCCAAATAATAGGACATGAAAGGTAACACTCACAAATAACAAAAAGAACCGCCACCACATGAGAAAGCAAGGGCCTGCCTTCTTCTTTCTTATAAAGGAATTACATCAGCAGGCAAGAGCTCAGTCACCATGGAGCCAGATAATTCAAGGTCATGGGTAGGGCAAATACCCAGTACAAAAAGTTTAAAATTCTCTCAAATATCATTTCTTCAGTTAGATTATTATTAAAGATAAGAATATCGCAGGGTTAAAATTACCCACCATTCCCAGTTCCTCATGAAGCCACAACGGATTTCTTCTGTTTTACTTTTGAATCAAGGTTGATTGTTCCTTCTCGTAGTCTATATCTCCCTGAAAAGACCACCTCATTTTCCTGTTCAGACATTTTCCTTCCTATTTCAAATGTATGCACTTGATTGATCTCCTTTTGTATTGCTGTAGATGGATGCCATAGCCAAGGTAACCTATATATAATAAATCATTTAATTTGGGGATTTGCTTACAGCTTTGGAGGGTGAATCCATGATCATCATAGTAGGAGAATGGCAGCAGGTAGGTAGCTATGGTGTTGGAGCAGTAGCTAAGAGCTTAAATATTGAGACAAAAACCACAAAGCAGAGAGAGGAGAGAGAGAGAAAGAGAGAAAGAGAGAGAGAGAGAGAGAGAGAGAGAGAGAGAGAGAGCGAGAGAGCGCTAACTGGGAATAGTATACCATTTTGAAACCTCAAAGCCCAGTCCCATTGATGTGTCTTCTCAAATAAGGCTACAAATCCCAGGTCCACTAATTTTTGACCAAGCGTTTAAACATATGAGTCTATGGGCGGCATTTTCATTCAGACCACTATAATAGTTAACACCAAATTGAACCTATGTAGTTAACCCCAAATTGAACCTTCCGCCTTCATACTCACAGCTGGTGGATGATCAGGACATGGTATTCAGTGTCTGCACAGCGTCTGGATACTGTAATAATGTGGGGTTGTTAATAGACACACTGGTATCTGGATAGTCATTCCAATACTTGTTTGTAGTTATTTTCACAAGTGAGAGATTTTACTCAGTGGGATAGAATTGTAAGAACATGGAAAACTTTCCGAAGCTTTATTTGATTAGGGTCTGGTTAAGACACATGCCCTTTGCAACATCATAGGAACCATGGGCACAACATAATGAACTGGCAGTGTTTACTCCCTAAGGCACTGATTTCATCACTTTTGTCATTAGCATTTCATCTGACTAAATCCACACAAAGAGTAATGAAGTCATGTGGAGTCAGAAACAGCCAGACAGGTTCAGAGAGACTGAATGCTGGTGCCACCTGTATTTCTGAATTCATCAGACTTCTGTGAGCTGACCTGACTTCACACTCAAATTCTCTCTCATCATTATGCTGACCTGCATGTGATATATGTTTAAGACATTAAGGGATAAGGAGCCATACCTACCTCCCAATGTACCTGAGAGATAAATTCACTTAGAATACAACTGTATCTCTTTGGAAGTCTCCTTTCCAATGAGTCTGCTAGATACATTACAAAGTCAGTTCCCTTTAATAGTCATATATTTGTCAAACTCAGAAAGCTAGCTTGGCAGATGATTCAGTAGGTGAAGCACTTGTTGTGTAAGCATATTCCTCAAAACCCACAAGTGGGTGGGAACATAAAGCTCCTCCTTTGAGATAGAAAAGAAAAAGGGGAGGATCCTTAACAGCTTTCTAGTCAGGTAATCTGCTGTATTCGGTGATAAACAAGAGACCCTTCGTCTAATGAGGTGGAAGTCATGGGACAACATGCAAGATTGTCCTCCGACCTCCACACACATATGTAGCAGTTTTCACACAAATAAAACACACACACACGCACACATAACATCATACATACCAATCATTATCCACTTAGTAATTTTATTTCTTGGTCTTATATTGACTATACCAGACCTGAATCATGAAAAAACCCAACTGTAAACACAATCAAAATGAAATCATAGTCTTTAAAAACGAGGACTGTAAGGAATACACTTTTCATTGATAGTGTAGCCCTATTCTTTGACATCATCTATAAGATGTATGGAGCATTTGGAATTCTCATTTAGCTATACTGTGCTGCTGAGGAAGATGCTGCAGGCTTGAAATACAAGTGGAAGGACTCCAAGAACTAAACAATCCATTCTATAACAGGTACCATTAGAACTTGCTTCAGCTTACCAGATCAAAGCATTTGAAGGCTATCACTCATTGCTCTAAGAATTCCTGATTAATGGGGTTCCATGCAAAGTGAGGTGGAATTCATCTTATTTCTATGTAGCTTTTTAGATTCGAGTGGATACAGGAAGCCACGTGAGCAATTGTTTAACCCATGTAGCCTTTAGAAGTAATGTCTCTGCCAGATTTATGGTTTGAGCTACCAATTCAGCAAACAGGGGAGGGTTGTCAGCACTACCTGTAAAAACAAACGCCTATCAGTGTGCTGTGAATGCCATCTTAATGCCAACTTGGAATTGTATCGTTATGATTATTTTCTATCTGACATTAACATGTTTTCATATTTTAAAGAGTATTTTTTCCTAAATCTATATAGATCATGAAGAAGTTACTTCTTAGGAAAACAGTAATAACAACCCTTTAATTCTGACTTTCAGGGAAAATATATTAGAACAGAGTTGGTCTGGAGGTAGGTTAAGAAATACAGCACTTGCCTATCAAGTGGAGCCCCTAAGCTCAGTCCCCACGCAGAAAAGTCTACACCAATTGCAATGCTGTTGCAGTTATGCTGTTGCTGATTTTAGGAACTTCAAATTTTTTGAATTCTAAGATCTATTGGTTCTGATGAAAGGATCAAGTGAAACAAAGGCTTTAAAACACACAGATGAGGGGATTTGGATGGATGCCCAAGGGTACCTTCTGAGGCATTAGAGAATTCTCCAGGAAGTGATGGCTTGTTCAAATGATTGACTTGCTTAAATATGTTTCTCTCTCCTTTGTAAAATGTTACCTTATCTTCCTCTTTTTGGTGTGTATGTTTGGACATATATGGATTTGTGACTGTATATATGAATGGATATACACATGTGTGATTGCGTATGGGGTGGGGGTGTCTCTACTGCAGTTCCCTTTGGGTACCACTTTCTTTCATACCACTACAGTGCATGTGTACCAGAAAACAACCCTAATTATCATTTCTTAGGCAGTGTATATTTTTCTCTCTTTTATTCAATTTTAGTTTCTTTTATTTTACAGTTTGATTATTGCCTGGAGCCTATTAAGGAGGCCAGACCAGCTGAAGAACCAGCTGCAAGTATCCACTCTTTCCCAGAACTGGGATTTGCAGTGCATGCCACTATGCCTGGCTGTTTCTACGAGTTCTGGGGCTACCACTCAAGGCAATCACTATTTTTGAGTCACCTCATCAATCTCCCACACAACTTTCTCTTAATGTCATTAATTTAATATTTGCTATAACGAAGTAAAACATTTGGAGAGATAGGCAAAATGACAGTGAGCAATTAAAAGTCCAATTTAGCAGCATCTTATGATTTTCCATAGAAAAGCATCTTCGTTCATGAAGATTCAACACACTGTGACTTTATTATTTAACTATTTTGTGATATATGTACCTGAATGTTACAGTACATATATGTAGGTTAGAGGATGTGGGAAGATTAGCTCTCCCTCCCACCATGGAGGTCCTGGAGCTGAAACTCGGATTCTCAGGGTTGATGGTAGGGATCTTGCCAGCCCCACCTCAGATTTAATATGGACACTGGCATTGGTTCTCTTCACGGGGTAGTGTCTCCATCGCAGATGTCCTCAGAAAATAATCGATTCTATTTATCATGGTGCCTACAGTGGCAGGACCAGTACAGAGTCTGGACTAAATCACCAGGCTTTAGGACCGTGAATTTTCCCTTCCTTTCACAGAAAGAAAATGAACAAACTGTGCTTGACTTTGAAATGGAAGGCTATTGAGGAAAAGCAAAGACAAATTTTATACACATTTTCCCCTTAGAATCTACTATGAAAAATGCTTGCAAATCTTTATTTTACAGTAGAAAATGTCCCTCAGAGTAATCTTTCCTAAAATCGTGGAGTGGGTGACATTTGTTATCAGGTCTGTGTATCATTTTTACTCTACCCTTGCTTTCTCTTTGCCATGCTACCCACAAATTCATTTCTGTCCAAACCCATCTTGTTTCCTCCATTTGTGTACTGCTCTAAAGCTTGGCCTCTGTTTTCTCTCTCTCTCTCTCTCTCTCTCTCTCTCTCTCTCTCTCTCTCTCTCTTTCCTTTCCTCCCTCCCTTCCTCCATCTCTCTCTCTTTCTCTCAGCTTTTAATTTTTTAAAAAAATGCATTTGCTTACTTGGTAGGAGGGGTCACATGTGTAGAAATCAGAGGAAACTTTTCAAGAGTCCATTCTCCTTTATCATGTGGGGATTGGGGATTAAACTCAGGTCATTATGTTAGTAAATAGAGATCTTACTCTCCGAAGCACCTAACCCACCCTTCCCTGCTTTTCCTCAGGCTATTGTGAGCCTTCAATCATGAGCCAGATACGTATATGGCTCAATTCATTTTTCTACTGGAGTTAATACACCACCACAAATTTGAGCTTAATGGTGACCCCAAATCATCATCCTAACAGCATTTTTTTGGTGTTGAGGGAAGCTATGTGGTTTGTGGAAAATGTTTTCAACTGAAAAGTGTGGAAGTTCATTCAATACTTTATTCAGTCATAACCTAGTCCACTCCTATGTGATACCCAATATAAAAGCATCATAAACAGAGAAAAATATGGCACTCAAAACACTTAGGCATCTTTCTTTTTTCTTTCTTGTATTCATGCCGTTGTTGGGCTGATTCAGATAAGTGGAGGGTTCTATGAACATTGTGTCCAACATCAAGGTTCTTCGAGGGATTTTAGAAGAGAATGTCATTCTAGCTTCTATTGCACATGAATGGTTTCATCTAAGCTTCAGCTGGCAGATGGGTTAGTCAATAAATTCATTGCCTTTCAAGTATTAGGACCTTCATTTAATCACTGAACAAAAGTAAAATACTAGGACTAGAGGCAAGGTATGGGTTTATAACCCTAGCGTTGGAGAGACAGAGACAGATTCCTAGACTTGCTGGTCAACCAGCCTAGCACACTCTGTAACTCTAACTACAGAATTAAGGTAAACTAAGCCTAAATATCACTACTTATCCTTGTATCTTCACATGTACACACACACATACACACACACATACATACACACATACATACATACATACATACACACACACACATACACACACACACGAGTCTGAGACTGATGATAGGAAAGCTTTAACTTTCCCCACAGATTTCTACTATGTCAGTTGAAATGAAGATTAAATAACTCAAAATACTTTGAAAATACAGGATAAGCTAAACCGATGAATGTTCATGAATGACAGTGTAGGAAAAAGCACTAGAGTCACGGCTCACTTGGGTAGGAGGAGTTAAGCAAAAAGAAGGGTAGCAGAGAGCAATGAGGGGGAATATGAACCAACTATGAAATCTTGAAAAGATAAATAAAATAAACTGTTATACAGCATGATACTAGCATTAACACCCTTTATTCTGAGAAGCTCTATCAACAGCTTTAATATATTGAGCTCCAGAATTCAAATTTGTACTGCTGTTCTATCCAGGAATGAACAAAATGAGAGACTGGAATAATCATCATTGGTATCTCCATGTGGCACCTAGTATAAAATGTGCAAATCCTACAAGGAGAAAAATGATCCATTTTCTATGCTCCAGGTTCTCAGATATCAGTTTCAACTAAATATGCAAGTATGTGTTTGTGCATATGTATGTCAGCACATGGATATGCACACTCACACACATTCCTGCACACATACACAACATACACAGAATAAAGAAGTTGCCAGAAGACAGACTTACAACTAGTAACAGAATTGGATCCCCAGAGAGTCAGACATGGGGTCTATCAGAGACACCATATTTGATACAGTTATCAGCATGCTTTACAAACAGACAGAAACCAAGAACAAACAAGTACGGACAATGGATTTTCTTAATTAACAGTTTTGTTGTCAACACAATGAAATTTTAGTTTTAAAAATAAAAAGAAAATAGTATCAATAAAATGAATCACATATTATGTCAATTATAAGTAATCACACCTGAGGGAATTAAAACATTAGGAGATTAAAGGTAAAGAAAAACTCATCCCAAAATGACTCCATGGCTAAACTGCTTACCATACAAGCCTCATAAACCTGAAAAAGCACTCAGTGGCATCACCCACATCTACCCTCCCTCACACACAGACAAACACACACCAAAAATTATGTTCAAAAATTAAAAGTGTTTTATATTCTTTGAATTCATACTGTTTTGACAGCATTCGATGTTTTTAAAATATGTGAGGGTAAAATTAGAAAGTCCCAAATTTATCAAATTCACACCTCAAAGATTTGAATACATAAAATGTAAAAGATTCAATAGCTGGTATATTGAAAATCTGAGAATTAATACATACATATTAATACTGCATGTAACTAGATACAAAGATATATAGGAACTAATTGGTAGACTTAGGAAGTATAAACATATCTGAAATATAGCACCTTTCAGCTGTCTAGGCAAATGATCTTCCAAGACTCAAGGTGAGATAAATACTTTGCTTCAGATAAAAATTTATAGTTCAGGGACTTTAAGACAAAAAATATATACCAAAATGATTTCTCTTAGAGAGGAGAAAAGTGACAATTTTTGCCAAGCAGAAACGTCTAAGATTCAGGGAATAAGAAGTTAACACTTACCAGATACACACTAGTGAACCAGAATAAACAACTTCAAAAGCAGTGCTTTTATTATTACAGTATTTATTAGGCATATGGGGTAGGGTAAGAAATTGCCCTTCAGAAGGCATTCATGCTGATTGAGTCATCTGTCTTTCACTTGGGTAACTGAAATCAACATTTTCTAGATTAATTGTACATTCACATTATGCTCTGAAAATGTTATATTCTTAATGATCTGGAAGACGGGAGAAATAGAAGATCATTTCTGGTCCTACCTAAGCTATTCCGCTGTTAGCAAAACACATTTTCAATAACAATTTTTTCATAGAATGTTTCCTTTGCCTTGCAAATCTACATCCTGTATAAGTTAGAGGAGCTCCTAGATACATGTTGGGGATTACTAGGCACACACATATCCCACATTCCCCAAGAATTTGTAAGAAATCATTCCAAAAGGTGCTATCGAGACTCAGAGATGAGTACTGAAAAAATTTCACAAGAGAGTGATTTCTTGAGTTGTTCATTCTTAATATACCCAAAGTTGTACATGTTTTATAAACCTTACTGAGACCAACAGAACCATAGAAAACAGGATAGAAACACAAAAATAGTTGAATTGCTGGGAAATAAGAGGTCAAGCAGAAGTCCAAATGTGTAAGTCATTTCAAAATCTGAAAAAGACTTGCATTTGCTTATTTGTACAACATAAATTTCCACATTATATAGAGAGTAAAGAAAAAAGAAAAGAAAGAAAAAGAAAAAAAACTGGATCTAGCTTCTTGAAGATCTGAGTTTCAATCACCCAAATCCAAGTAAAGTAAGCCTTAATGGTAGAGGTATGTGAAATGCCAATTCTTTTACAGAATGATGGGAGGAAAAGGTAGAATCCCTGGAAACTAATAAGCCATTAATTTTAACAACATCCACCGAAAAGTATAGGAAAGAGAAACAGACCTGTGACTTTGCCTAGGATGAGTGACCTTGCTGTCCTGAATTCAACTTCTGGGGAGAAGCTATAGCTGAAGAGTTGTTGGTCCACCTGTAGAAAAACAAAACAACACCATCAGCCCAGGTTTTTATACGGCATAAAGCAAAACTTTTGTTAAAAACTTTACAGTCTCACACAGGGTAGGTTCCATTCAGGGATTTTCTTTCAAGGGAGATTTGAAGTGTCACGGAAGTTGTTCCACAAAACAAATGAAGTTCCCTTTCTTTCTTCCTTGTAAAATAAGATCTTTTATAGATTTCTATTTCCTTGGAGATCCTATAGACCTATTGTCGAGTATTTATCTACCTACTGAGAATTTCTCACCCAATTCCTCACTGACAGCAAGTAAACAGAGAAGCCCATCTCCTACCTGCAATGGCACAATAAATGGAACCCAACATTTTCACTTATTCCTCCCCTTTCACTCCTATAGCCACCACATCTTTCTTCTCTGAGCTAACCCTGACCTGTTCTTGTGTGTGGACTGCAGGGCTTCCTATTCATGAAACAGTTTGGTAAATACTGGAGGAAAGCTGCACATATTGTTACCAATGAGAGACACAGCTGATTGTGTCACACCGGAGGCTCAACAGAAGTCACTGCTGGATTCTCCAGGGCTTTATTTTTAGGGTCCTCCTTTAGTAATCACCTCTGACTTCACATACCACTGAATCTGGCTTGCTTCCATCCTCTTCCTTCTTCTGTGCTACACCATAAATCAATTTCCACTTTTCTCCATCTAGTCAGATTCAATAGATTTTTCCAATCTCTATCACTTTGGAGAAGAGTATACATCTGTGTACTTAAAAGTCAGGGGACAACTTCAGGTACCATTCCTCAGGTGTCTTTCACT
This sequence comes from Myodes glareolus, assembly GCF_982192425.1. Taxonomy (NCBI): domain Eukaryota; kingdom Metazoa; phylum Chordata; class Mammalia; order Rodentia; family Cricetidae; genus Myodes; species Myodes glareolus. The sequence continues at coordinate 61,669,708 of NC_142047.1, forward strand.
TTTTGTCTGAGACAGAATCTTATTTTGGCCTGGAACTTCATCAAATAGCCTAGGCTACCTGGTTAGCAAGCTCCCAGGGATCAACTTGTCTCTATCTCCTTTTTCAACATCACAGAGAATACAAGTATGTGCTTGTCAACTCTCCTAGGTTGTTATAATGCTTCTGGGGTCTGAACTGAGTTCTCATGCTGACAAGGCAAATGCTTCATCAACTGAACCCTGACTCCTGTCCTCCAATCACCACTCTGAACTTCTAAATTATTCTATCCTCATCATTTCCTAGTACATATGCTAGAAAGAAAGACAGACAGTAATACAATGGGGTGAGTGAGTCTGCTTTAATCAAATGGATTAGGACTAATATCTAAGCTATCCACCCAATTTGTTTTTTTTATTACTTTCTTTCTATACACATCTACTAAGAGTGACTCTCTTTAGGAACCTCCTGAACTTGTCATTTATCCTGTGACTTTAGTACAAACAATAATCATTAATATCTGAATTAATACTACACTACTGCTTTGTGAATTAGACCATAATATTTCTTATTTAGTAAAGAATATAAGAAACTTGACACAAATGCATACTTCCAAATGCCTTTCTCCTTACAATGCTATAACATAGATCAACCTAGTGACAGATAACTCACAAAGACGAATAAGTTAGCCAAGTCACACATTATTATATTAACAGTTGTCTGTGGTCATGTAGTTTCTGGAACTTGGAATTCCTCTCTATTTCTTTAAGTACCCAGACTTGTCTACCTATCCTTGAAAAGGCAATTTGAAAGTTCAAATTAGGATCATGGGGACAGTGAGGAGTCTTGTGATACCATTGGCTGAGTGCATTGATGAGCACCTGTACTTTCTCTCTGGCTGGTAGGCAGCATTCCTGAAATGTTCCTTACTGCCTGAGCAGAGACTAAGGATATACCAGGGTCTTGCTTTATGCTTTTGTGTAACATGAGGGCCAGCTTGTTGGGGTTTCCGATCCCGCCCGGTACCCAACAGCCGGCAAATCCCAAAGAGAATCACACACAGAACTCCATAAGGTTATAAACTGATTGGCCCATTAGGTCAGGCTACTTATTAGCTCTTATAACTTATGTTACCCCATTATCCTTATCTATGTTAGCACATGGCTCCATACCTTTCTCAGCGTGACAGCTTACATGTTGCCTCTTCAGTGGTCTGTACAGGAGTGGCAGAGGAACCTCTCTGCTTCCCAGAATTCTCCTGTTCTCATTGCATCACCTCTATTTCCTGTCTGGTTTTCCCACCTATACTGCCTGCCTGGCCAATCAGCGTTTTATTAAAATATGATTGACAGAATACAGACAATTCTCCCGCATCACTTTTGTTGTGTTTCTTTTTTTTTTTTTTTTACTTTAAACAGCGTTTTCCAGATGAGGAGAAAGAAATACAGATCTGCTTGAGAGTGGTAAGGATGGTCCAAAGGAATAACATGCCCACCTTCCTGAGCCAATAAACTGACTTAAGGATAAACACATAAAGTTTCTGCTCTAGTCTTTTCTGCTGCCTTCAGCACTTTACAAATAGCAAGTGGTTGCTTATTATTGACTATCAATTGATTGGTGAAAATACATAGACCGAGAAGGGAAACACATACATCTTACTGCTCACTCTGTGTTCTACTTCCCTGTTTTTATTTGTGAAAAGCACAGAAAATAAAAAGGTGCTAAAAACGTTATATATAAAATGCTCTACAGGAAATGCCACAGTTTTCCATCAAGGCTTCATTGAAAGTATAAACAAACAAAGCTTGTAAGGGTAGCTCAATCAGTGAAGTGTTTGTCATATGAGACTTGAGGTTGTCCTCTGGCCTCTACATGGTACCCACACACAGTACACAAGCAGGAGGTTACCATTACTATTTCTACCATGCACACTTCAGCAACAACATTTCCCATCCAAACAAGCTCAAAATTGTGACCCTCTACTCATTTCAGGAATATTGTTACAGGTACTAAGTTAATTTCTGAGGGTATAGGAATTATTTGCATGAAGTATTCAATAATTATTCCTAAACATACATCTAATTAGAATAACTAGTAATCATTCTTCCTCACACAATCCACACTAAAATAGTCTCTAGTGCTGCATACTGATAACCACTGAAACTCTCTCCATGGTCCCCCTATAAAATGTTCCAAGGACATAGAATCTATGTCTGATTTCGGTCTCGTGGCATTCAAGGCGCTCTAAAACACATCTTTCCATACAAGATCATAGATAATTCAAAAATAGAGAGTCGACCCAGTATATTCCAAAGCTTAAACCCAAAACTCATCCCACTTGTCTTAGTTTAGTAATAAACTTGACACAGCCCAGAATCACCTGGAAAAGTCTTAATGAGAAATTGCCTATATTGCATTGACCTGTGTACATAATTCTGTAAGGAATAATCTTAAGTTAATTGATGTGAGAAGACCTGTCCCACTGCAAGCAGCACCATTCTCCAGTCAGGGAGTCCTAAACTGTATGACATTAGAAATCAAGCTAATCAAGCAAACAAGTGATCATAGATACATTCACTTCTCTTTGCTCTTGAAAGTTCAATGGACTAGTTGTTTTTTTTTTTTTAACTTTCTGTCACCTTGACTTTGCTCTTATGGTGAACTGTAACCTGGAATTAAGAGCAAAAATAAATCCCTTTTGCCTGTAGTTGGGTTTGTCAGGACATTTATTGCAGCAACAGCCATGAAACACTCTCCCTTTAGGTTGTGATGAAAGAAGGGTAATCTAGACTTTGGCTGCACTTTATATTCCGATATGCCCTGCTCTGCTCTTGACTCTTTATACAGAGTCACTAATCTTTCAGAAAGCCTACCGCACTCTGTTTTCTTAGATAGCTATGCCTGTGATCACACAAATCATTGTTTTCTTTTTTATTGATTTTTATTGAACTCTACATTTTTCTCTGCTCTCCTCCTTGCCTCTGCCCTCCTATTTAATCTTCTCCCAAGATACACATGCTCCCAGTTTACTCAGGAGATCTTGTGTATATCTATTTCCCATGTAGATTAGATATATGCATGGCTCTCTGAAGGTCCTTTTTGTTGTTTAGGTTCTCTAGGATTGTGAATTGTTGCTGGTTTTCTTTGCTGTAGGTTTAAAAACCACTTATGCATGAGTACATTGATAATTGTCTTTCTGGGTCTGGGTTACATCATTCAATAAGATGTTCTCTAGATCCAAACATTTGCCTGCAAAATTCAAGATGTCATTATGTTTTTCCTTCTATGTAGTACTCCATTTTGTAAATGTATCACATTTTCCTTATCCATTCTTTGGTCGTGAGGCATTTAGGTTGTTTCCAGGATCTGGCTATGACAAACAATGCTGCTATGAACATAGTTGAGCACATGTCCTTGTGGCACAATTGAGCATCCTTTGAATATATACCCACAAGTGGTACTACTGAGTGGTGTGGGAGAATTGTCTGTATTCTGTCAATCATGTTTTAAATAAATGCTGATTGGCCAGGCAGGAAGTACAGGTGGGTCAACCAGACAGGAAGTAAAGGCAGGGTGGTGAAAACAGGAGTATTCTGGGAAGCAGGAAGCTACCTCCACAGTTCTTCCCAGATCACCGAAGAAGCAAGATGTGAGCTGCCCCGCTGAGAAAGGTACTGAGCCATGTGGCTAACATAGATAAGAATAATGGGTTAATATAAACTACAAGAGCTAATAAGTAGCCTTGGCTAATGGGCCAATCAGTTTTATAACTTATGGAGATCTCTGTGATTTTCTTCAGAGCTTGCCAGCTGTGGAAAACTGGGCAGGACGTAAACCCCAACAAACAGGCCCTCATGTTACAACTGGGTTTTGAGGAAGGTCATTTCCTAATTTTCTGAGAAATTGCCACACTGACATCCAAAGGGGACTGTACCAGCTCACATTCCCACCAGCAGTTCTGGAGCATTTCCTTTACTCCACAACCTCTCCAGCATAAAATTGAATCATTTAAGAACCTTCTCTGTCTTCTCTACCCAGCCAGCGCTTCCTTGTGGTCAATGCCCACTTTGTACTAGGAAGTGAGTCGTGATGTGTAGAGGAGACCTGTTCCTTCCTGAGGGTTTCTACATCACTTGTTTCCTCCTCACTCTAAGACAACTCTATACTACAGTATAGGGCTGGGGATAGAAGCTCAGATATGTGTGATAGAGAAGCCTTGGAATGTAGGCTGGGTGGAAAATGAGAATTAAAATACCTGAACGGAAAGCTCATGCCCCTCTCGGCTAATCTTCACCTGATGTACCCTTCTGTTGGCCAAGTTCTCTGTGCTGATGGTGAACACATGACTTTCTTCCTTGGTGAGCCGATAGCGAACTTGTAAACTTCCTTGAAAGCAAAAAAGTAGGGGAGGATTAGAATTAAGAATAGCAAGCAACACAGAAAAACAGGATTACATTGTTCATGAATTGTTTCTGTTTTCTGGGCCTCAATGACTCAGCATTAAAGATTTTTAAGATTCATAAATTCATTGGAGTTGAAATATAAACTTCTGAATATAGCAACATAAGTGTGTCTGTGTTGTTCTTGTTTTCTATATGTGCTGTTTTAAATTACAAGTCTAGTTTGAGATCATTATGGTGACATAGAGTTATAATGTCAGCACTTATGAAGTGGATATTCAGATTTTAGGAAAGCGGGGTTACAGAGTGAGATCCTGAAAGATGGAAAAAGGGGATAGAGAGGAGGAAAAAAGGAAAAGGGGAAAAGGGGGAGGAGGAAAGACAGAGAAAGTAAGAGGACCACTTTGACAAGCACACCCACAGACGAGTTTTGTAACTGGAATATGGAAACATTAGCATGACTTGGATATTCTCATGGCATGGTTCTCTCAAAATCAGCTCCCACTTCTGAGGTTGAGGAAGAAGAAACTTACCTGTTTTTATCCACTAATGTGTAATGTGATGTTTCCAGTTTGAGTGAGTTGAGTTTGGGTGTGGTTAAGGCTCGGTGACCAACCTAAACTTGCATGGCAAAATTCAAATTTTGCCAGGAGAGTGTTTTTCAAGTAATTGTTTGCTATCCCTGGGGTCAGGAAATCAATCCACTGAGCCTCAGAGGCTACAAAGCGAATGGAAAATAAATGGAATTTTGGAAGTATGTGAAGGTATATGAAGGACTTTCTTCCTTGCCTTTTTCCATGGGAGCGGAGAGGAGAGGATTGAGGGAGTGAGGAAGACAGTGTTGCAGCATAAACAGAATTGCTACTTCAGTGTGATTTCCATTTTCAATCTGAAAGCTACTCTACATGGAAAAAGTGACGTGGAAGACAAACGTTCACTGGCTTTTTTATCGCACGCATGTTTTCCCATTTCTCCTCTTTAACATGGCTAATGGCCTCAGTTGCTCTGTCCACTCTGAGGGTTCATGAGCACTGTATGTACAGTTGGAATCTTCCTCATACACAAGAAGTTCTCTCCCATAGTACACACAGGAGCACAAAATGCTGAGAGCAAAGTACAGCATCATATTCTGAGGGCATTATGGAGAAAAGTACATTTACTCAAATTTGGGCCAAGAAGTATGGTTCTGATCCATCCCTGCACATTTCCCCATTGCTTTTATCTTCCTCAACAGACTCATTTTTCTCATTGTGGACAACCATAGGAAGACAACAGGGCTTGTTGTCAAGATTGATATTCTTGGTAATCATGCCAGTACTTGCACACTCTTTGCCTTTCTCTGCCTCTTTCTGAGACTGTTAATATTCATTGTCTCTCTCTTCCCTTGGGTTCTCTATCAACACACTCCTTTCTCAAGCCCATACAATGGTAAACACTTTAGATTTACAGTTCCAAGGTAGCAAACTGTCACAGGGAATGCACTATCAACATAACAAACTAAATAGGCTAAGTCCCAGGTCAGAAGCACATTGAGAGTAATGCATCATACCGCATTTTTTCCCACTTGTTCTCATTTTTCTCTCTAGTATACATTAGTAGTGTTGTGCATATATGGGATACCTTTTCTTCATGAATTTGGGCAGAAATTTGCTGTTTATAATATGGAAATTAAAAATAAAAATGATTTTCGGGATGCAGTTATCTCCTTTTTTCCAAATATGTTCCTTAAATAAATGTTTGTAACAGAATGCACTCTGATCCCCAGCAAGTACTGCATAAAATTTTAGTGGGTTCTTTTAATGTTGATACACTCAAGTTTTATATATATATATCTTCTTTTTTCTTCCTTTTTTATGCCTTTGAGCCAAATCTATACCTTTATTCCTTTCTGCACATGAGAGCTACACAACAGTTATTATCAATACTACTCTAAAAATATAATAGTTGGACCTAGTGAGATATCTTAGCAGGCAACAGTGTTTGACGACTGCATTCCATTCCTGGGTTCCACGCATAAGAAGGAAGAACTGGCTCTGAAAAGTTGTTTTCTGATTTCTACACACACGACATGGCACACTGTGCACTCATACAGAAACATACAATGAATATATTAGTATGAAAAAACTCTTTAATTGAAAATAATAGTGTGAAACTTATACTAAAACAAACAAAATTAACTAGAATTAAACATGGTGATGAGGATCCTTTTTCAAAAGAATCACATTCACATTTTAAAAAATGCCCTTGTCAAGCTGAACATAATTACATTGCTTGCCTTACTAAGCAAATTTATTATGACTGAGTTCCTGCCTTCCGTGTTCATCTAGAAAGTTCTTTTCTTTTTCTTATTTTACAAATATAAGAAAACAAATGAAAGTTTTAGAAACTGAAGAACTTCTTAATGTATTCATTTAATAGATTTTAGAGTCAGGTGTAGAAACTATGGCTAGGTGGTTACAATGGTCACAGGTTTCCTTTAGAATGCAATAGACCCAGTCAGCCCGTCAGCCCTTCCCAAAGGGGTCTTCAGTGAGAAGTCTTCACATTAGGCTCCTTTCCCCATCCTTCAGAATTCAGCCTGATGTTTCTCTCGGGGAACCATAAAAACATAAAACATGGTTTAGAAGCCTTTCTAACAATGAGTACAATAATGGCCCTCTGGTTTCACAAAACAAACTAGAAACAATACACCTAACTTGAGAACTACATAAGCCATTCATAAGCAAAACCCCTTTTCCAGGGCTTGTATCCACACTGGCTTGTACAAGTGACTGTTAGATGCAGTAATATATTTATAAAATTCTAGAAGACCCATAGATTTTCAGAAATACAAATCCATGGATTGGAAAAATAACTATCATAAAATGCCCACGTTGTTCAAGAGGAACTACAGCTTGACTATAATACGTATCCAAATTCTAGTGACAATATTTAATAAAATAAAATTAATAAAATGGATCTTAAATTCATATGAAACCATAAACGACCATAAAAGATAAAAAAAAATGAGATGCAAAAACAGCAGAAAAAACCCTAAGGAGTAAACAGAGGTTTGAGAAACAAAAACAAAAACTATGGCGATGGCATAGAATTAGACACCTAGATCTATAGAACAGAATAAAGAGTTCAGAGCTAAATACACACACACAAAGAAAAATACCCAATGTTTAAAATATTGATGTTATTCTTGAGCAATTGATAGATGTATTCTGATTATATCCACTGCACATTGACTCTTCTAGCACTTCCCAGACTACTTCTTGACAAGTATCCAAGAACACCCAAAGGGAATGGACTGTCTCTTCAGTAAACAATGATAAACGAATTAATAAAGCTCACACTAAAGAACAAACTGGGATTTATTTTAGATCGCATTCAGAAGCTGACCTAGAGATTACTAAAAGCTAAACGTTATGATCTAAATTATAAAGCTCCTAGAGAAAAACATTTCTTGAAAATATGAGTCCACAATTGAAGGCTGTAATAGCCAAAAGAGTGGGACTGCATCAGACAGAGATGCTTCTTAGTCTCATAGGACGAGGGCCATCTAGGTCAGCTAGGAAAGCAGTGCTGCACAACCCAAGGGAGAAGGGAGAGAACAGACTTCTGGATGCTGTCCTCTGTTCCTCAAGTTCATCTTGGTACACACACTTACAGTTAATACCTACTTCATAGGACCACATACACACAAATAATACATGAATTAAATATCATTTAAAAGGCTACTTTAAAGCATGCAAAACAGCCAGTATAACAAAATGATGACCCAAAGAATGGGAAAAAATCACTTCCAAACAGATTATTTAACGAAGAGTTTATTAGTATCCAAATTCATAAAGAATGTACTCCTCAATAGTCATACAAAAGAAGCAACCTTGATAAAATGAACATCTAAATTGATATTTTCAAAGATACACACTACCTAAAGGGAATAAAAAGTACTCAACCTATTGCCAGTGGTAGCATATACCTTTAATACCAGCACACATAAGGCAGAGACAGAGGCAGGTGGAGCCTCTGTTTAAGCCCATCCTGGTCTGCAGAGTGAGTTCTAGAATAATCAGGCTGTTTTCACGAGAAAACCTGTTTTGAAAAACACCATACAAACAACACAAAAAGTAAAAAAAAAAAAGAATAAAAAACAAAACAAGAAAAGTGCTCAACTTTCATCAGAGAAATAAGACTCTAAACCGTATTGAGATATGGAATTACACATATTGGCATGAGCATTACTGAAAAGACAAGAGACAATAAGAGTTTGCAACAGAATGAAGAAAGTGGAACTCATGTAGAGTAAGCATGATATGTTTACTATATAACTTTTTGAAAACAAGGTGAATGTTATTATGCGAGTTTTTAAGACATGTGATTGATGATGGCTCAGTTGATAAAGAACTGAGTTTTATTTCAAGGAACTAAGGAGTAGACTGAGAAACTGATTTTTCCAACTTGTTCTCTGCCTTCCACATGTGCACTGTGACAGCATATGCAAACACACACACACTCACACAGAATCAGACAAATACTATATTGAATATTTTAAGATGGAGCTTCCATGTGATTTAGCTATCATATATATGTAATATTGTATATAATATATATATATATATCCATAGATAGTTAATAAAATGAGCATTTCAAAGAAATACCTGCAGCCCCCATGCCTTTCTGTATAAGAGACACACTCCAAATATTACAGAAAACCCTAGAGGTTTGTTGTAGATTGAATGAAGGAATTGTGGTTTGTGTATACAGTGTCTTGTGAAAAAGAAGGACACTTTTCCATTTGTGACATGACTGGGCCTAGGGGCACTCTTGTAAGTGGGAAAGGACAGACACAGAAAGACAGGTATCGCAGATTCTCACTGACATATGGTCTCTGAAAATGTAGACCCACAGACTCCATGAGGAGAGTGGTGGGTAGTACAGGGTGGGACAATCAGAGATGTTGGTCAAAGAGCACGTCTCTCCAGCTATAAGAGGAAAAACAGTATTGAGAACATAATACTTTGAGATCTGGAAATGAAACAGTATATTACTTTCTATACATATATTTAATCTTCAAAATAAACAATTTTGAAAAAGACACTAGTTTATAATTAGAACCTGAATGAACAACCAAATTTCCCAAGGAAGTTTTTTATAAACTCATAAACTGCAATATTTTTATAATTTTTTATGAATTCCCCATGATGACAATTAGAATCTCAGCTTGAGACACTGCCACTCCCCCACTAGAATAAAAATGAATACAAGGACCCAGAACCTCTTTCCATTTATGTGTGGTTTCTGCTGTGGATAAGAGTTCCAAGAAGGCAGGATGATAGTCACCAGAAAGTCCTAATGAAGTACTGAATTGGTATTTACAGACATTGGTGTCTGTTGGAACAGGAACAATATACACTGAGATAAACTGCAATATTATCAAAGGGTTGTATTTCTTTGGGTCAGGAATCAAGAAATGTTACTATTCTACCATGGCTTAGTCATACTCCCTGTGTCTCCCATACAATTATATGGAAAGGAAAACAACTTTTTTCTTTCTTTTTTACTAAGTAATTTATTCACTTATTTTACATCCCAACTGCATTTTCTCCTCACTCTTCTTTTTGCATTCCTTTGCCCACCTTCTTTTTGACCCTCCACCCATTAAAACGCTCCCCTCTGCTTCTGTTCAGAAAGGGACAGGCTTCATATGAGTGTCAACAAAACAAGGCATATCAAGGGGAAGTAGGACTAAGCTTCCCCTCTTGCCCTAAGACTTGGTAAGGCAAACCAGTATGAGAAAGAGATTCCCAAAGTGTCAGGAACATTCCCTGCTCCCACTTCTCAGAGTCCCACATATAGACCAAGCTATATAACTGTCACACAGATGTAGAGGGCCTAGGGCATTGCCATGGGACTCCTTAGCTGTCAGTTCAGTATCTGCGAGTTCCTATGAGACTAGGTTATGGAACTGTTCATTTAACTGAATCACTTATTATAGAATCATAATTTATTTACTCTGTAAATACTGAATATTTGTCAATCTAAAGAAATAAGATAGGGAACTGGAATGACAGCTTAGCACTTACAAGCATGTGCTACTTTCACAGCAGACGCAAATTCAGTTCCGAAAACCCATGTGAGGCAGCTTGCAACTGCCTGTAACTCTAGTTCCAGAAACCTGATGCCCTTTTCTGGTCTTTGAGGAAACCTGCACACATGTGCATATGCACACACACACACACACACACACACACACACACACGCACGCATGCACGCACACACACACACACTATTAAAATGGAAAAAATCTTTAAAAACAGAGTGAGATTATTCTGCTTTTACAAAATCTAATATTTGGAAGCCTATTGTCAAAGCTGTATTCTGTGGAAATTATGGCCACCTTTGGAGCAAAGGTAAACATTAAGGTTTTTTCACACAATTTCTATCTTGCACCAGGGAAGGGCAGGGTAGTTGGAAGAAAGTCTGCCACCCAGTTCTTTGAGACTTCCTTCTAAATTAGTAACCTCAATGCTCTGAGCTTCCGTCATCCACTCCGCTCTTATGGCTTTCTTGGGCTCAATTCATTCCTTATTCAAAACATCCTGGAAAATCCTCAGAGGAAGTAATAAGCGGATGCCAGGCCTGCAGCACATTCAGTAGATGGGCTCCGGTTTACTTTATTCAGCCGTATTCTGAGCACTTTAATAAGAAACAATTATCTTCTTCTATTTCACTGCTTCTGTTTACGCTAGTACAAAATATCCCGGTACCTGTCTTACCTTTAGCTCAAAATGTGTTTGCATAGAATCAAGTTCCATTACTGCAACTGAATGCAGACCTCTTGTCTCCTTCTGTGGCACTCTGTTCTTACCTATTTCCTTATGCCCTGTGTCATGGAATAGGAACCTTTCATGAATGACAGGGGACAATGCTGAATGATGAAATTAAGAGTTTCATTATTTTTAACTTCTCACTTTACAAATACTAGGCTTTCACAGTTGATGTGACACAATCTGAAATCATCTAGAAAGATCATCTTAAATGAAGAAATCTCTAGATCTGCTTAGCCTGGAGGCATGTCTTGGGGAGGGACTGTCTTCACTTAATTGATGTGCCAGAAGCCAGCCCTCTTCAAGTAATACTATTTATGAGCCAGGGACCCTGAATTGTATGTACAGGTGACAAAAAATATCAAATGATGAAGAAGACAGGACATTTAATTCTCTTTTCTCTTGACTGTAGATCCAGAATAGTTTCATTCATCTGTGTCTGCAATGATGGGCTGTGATGTAGAACTGTATACTATACCAGTCCCTTTCTCTCCTAAGTTGCTTTTTGTCTGGGTGTTTTTATTACAGAAACAAAAATTAAACTAGAACAGGTGTGAACAAATCCAATCCAGCTCCCTCTTTAAGACTTATGCTCTGTGCTTAGTCCACATGCATATGAGATACAGGGTCCAGACCAAATTAGAATTCGCTTCCATTAAGACATAAACATTTCCCCTATTTGTGTATGATTTATATTATTTGCAGGCAATATTCATTAGAACTCAGTGCAGTAATTACTCTTTGAAGTAGTCCCAATGAGGCAACTTTGTGAATTTCATATTATGTTTTATGATCCAATTTTTCTTGACTATAGCCACTCTTCATAACAACACTTAAAATTTGTAAATATTTGGCAATAATGTCATTCATGTGTGTCTTTGAATTCTCTTTGTTTCAATGGCCACAGATAATGATGGAATGAAAGACTACTAGGTGACCACCTGAGACCTCTTCGCCTGAATGGAGAAATATTGCTCATATCTACTCCTTTTCGCTCACAAGGATCTCCCTCCCGTGTTCTTATCTCTCTTTTGTCTTGCCAAAGGTTCATCATTTGCAGACCATCTATTGACATGTTCCATCCAAGGGGAACAACCCTCTGCATGTACAGAATCATAAGCACCAACTCATAAAATCAAGGCACCAGAAAGCAATGGAGAGCCATCAGCAGTCCGTACAAGGGAATCAGAAGGCATACCCAAAGATTACTGGTCCAGGACTAGACAAGAAATTCATAAAAGGTGTTTAAGAGCAAAAACGTTCTGAGTTAGTGTCTAGAAGACCATGGAAAATTTAGCAATAGAGGATTGCAAAAGGCTTAGTCTGTAATGTACTTTCTGGAAAAGCATCAGAACCTGCTTTTGTTAGTTTTTTTGTTCTTTTACCAGCATCAATATAAAAAATGGGCACAGCATGCATACCTACAAACTCATTGCCAAACATGAATACCTAGTTATCTGACAAGTCAGCCTACCCACCGAAAAAGCTTCAATTTTTAGGGAATGCTGTTTAATAAAGGAGCATGAGGAAAGACATGGAGGAAGACACAGACTTCCACTACTGACCTCCAAATTCATACACACATGTGCACATTCACACAAACATCTACACATGCATAGCATATGCCTATATACATATAGACATGTCAAGTACACAAGATAAAACCAGAATCTTTTACTAGAGAAAAGAATATTTAAAAATCATGGAGATAGGGATACTTGGAGACAGCTAACTGGGTAAAAGCACTTGTGCAAGAATGGGGACCCAAATTTGAATCCTCAGCACACACATAAAATCTGAGTATGGCAATAATTGCATATAGTCAAAGGACACTGAAGGTACACAGAAAGGTGGAAGTTGGGATGTCTGTTCAGTCAACCTTGAATTCAGTAGGAAATCATATCTCAAGGTAGAAAGTGGAGGAAGAAAGCATCCAGTGTTTCTTCTCATCTGAAAGTATGAGTGTAAACACGCATGTGCACACACAGGCCAGTCTATTTGCAAATACATCTTTAATTGGAACTGGAAAGGGGATCAGGTTTGACTTTATGCCCTTCCTGGAAGACAGAATGAATGTCAAGGTCTCAGCCCTTCCTTGGCCACCATTGTTGCATTCATCACACTAAGCTGGAATCTCTGAAGAGTTTGAATGCAGGCAAGTTGGAGTTGCAGCTGTGTAGTATCATAGAAGACTGATTTACACACAACTAACTTTTCTAAACAGAAGCCTGTAGTCTTAAACAGAGGAATGAGAAACTACTCCTTTGTCTTTTCATAGAAGTTTGATTGAAATTAAGTTTGATTGAAAATTAAGTGAACAATAGGGAGAAAGGAATGGAGTAAGTGTGTGCTTGGATGGAGGGTAGGAATGTATTTGGAGAATAACTGGAAGACAACATCTAGAACAAATTTTGAATATGAAACCAAACTGACCTGAGGGATGCTATTAACTCAAACTGTGAGCTTTGTAAAAGGCCACCATTTAATGTCTGTTACTCAAGAGAGCTCAGTATGAATGGTAGCTCTGAAAAATCATTACCCTATGTTCAGGATTGTAGTGGATGGTAGTCAACCCACTGAACAATCAGTCCACATGAGAAGGAGCTGAATCCTACTCTAATTTAATAACATTCTCTGAAGCACCTCAGTATTTAATATGTAGTGTTCTTTAAGAAAGTTGTCTTAATGTAAGGTTTCTATTGCTGTGATGAAACACCATGGCCAAAGAAAAGTTGACAGGAAAGGGTTTATTTTGTTTACATTTTTATATTTAATTGAGATTCCCTCTTCTAAGGCCACTGTAGTTTATATCACACTGACATAAAGTTATAACACAAAATTGAGCTCTTGTCAACTGAAAATAAAAACACATCACTGGCACAGTCAGGTCTCGTGGGAACTGCAGAGGTCATAAAGCCAGCACAGCTGCTTGACAAAGATTCAGCAAGGCTGAGCTGCAGGATAGCTGCCAAGGACTTTTTTATGTCTGCCTGTTGCATACTTGAGGGACCTTTAATATTTGTACAATTTGGGGGTATTTTGGGAACTCATCAAAAATTTCTTATGAATCATTTATTCATTTTCCCAATAGTGAGTGCTACTTCTAAAGGTTTCCTAGGAAAGTCCTGAACATATTACCTCTCATGCTTTTAGGGAAATATCCTTATCTACTCGACAGTCTTCCCTGTGTCTTGGAGGTTGTGACACACAAAAAGAAGCCAGAGGTCTCTTCATGAGGCTGTGAAATATTCTTAAAACATCTGTCCCTGTACTTACTCAGGATCAAGATCATCAACACAAAATAAACTTTAAAATATCAACAATATTTGATGAGTTGGAGAAGTTGCCCACAGATCACAGATTACTAGACTCTTCCCACTATATGCTCAGGCAATTATGTGCCAAATACAGCAACAAAGTTAGATTAGCTGAAGTTACTTCAGCCCAAAGTGGAGACTTACATTGATTGAAAAGAATGATACAGAAACATGATAAAAGAATTAGACGTCAAGACCTCCTTTTCATAGAAAAGTTAGATCATGCAGAGTCACCGTGATCAAAGAACAAAAGAGTGCCAGAATTAGACATATAAACCAATTCTATAAAGATATAAAAACATAAACATTGTCAAAATTTGAATAATGACGCGACAGCTTTGACCTGAGGACTTTTATTGAGCACTCTGTCCGTTAAGAGTTGATAACATACTGTTTGGGACACGGCAATCTGCCAGAACCGGCGTAGAGAATTCATTTTGTTTTACTGTTCCTGAAGCCACAAAATCACTGTCACATGACTCTGGATTCCTAAATATTGGGTAATGGGGTTAATGATGAAAAATAGTTATAAAAGCTAAGTGTTTATCAATGATAGTCAAAGTTGAGGGGGAATTACTGTAAAAGGTAACTCTTTTCTGTCGTGGTTTCTCAAGGATGACTAAAAGCTATGTAAGAGGAAGTGAAGCGCACATCCAAAACCAAACATGATTTAATGTATGTTTCGGCACAGTATGAATCTATACCTGCTTACTGCATTCTATATAAATAAACACTGACTGCTGGTCAGTCAGGCTGAAAGATTCTCCTGTTCATCATTCCTGACTCCTTCTTCCCTCACTGACTCCTTACATCTTTTTGGGGCCAGTCACCTGCTGGTGCTGGCTCCCGGTACATCACCATTAAGCCACAACCTTTCCTTTCACATTCATCCCCATGAACTCATATTTTTTTTTAAAAAAATAGCTTCAAAAAGAATAGGAAAGAAATGGGAAGAATAGGAGGCTAGCAAGGAAAAAATGGGATAGCTGAATCTGAATTCCAATAGGACAAAAGCAGAACCGTACAGCATATCACGTAGGGAAAACATGGCGGCTGGAAAAATTCCATAGTTCTGTAGTTTGCTAATATAGGAAAAGCATAATGGCTGGAAATACTGCGCAATTCTACAGTCCCTCACTGTAGGGAACGAGTGGCAGGCTAAGCTCTATCTGTAGTGGCTGGAACAGAAAATGGCGACTGTTCACATCTCAGTAGATCAGAAAGGAGAAAGAATAAACAGGACCTGCGTTAAGGTTAGGGGATAACCTTCAAAGCTCTCTGTAGGAAACCTAGGTCCTCCCTCCCAAAGGTTCCATGACTTCCCAACGCATCACTATGAGAAGATTCAGTGTTCTCACATATAAACTTGTTGTAGGCAGGTGATAGTCTATGATTCATTTTAGAAAATTTTCAGATCAATTCTTCAATCTCAATTAAAAGATACTCTCGGGTAAATGGAGCTGGTAAGTGATAAAATAAAGAATTATGGGTAGAAATCAGGAAAGACAGGATAAGAGAAATACTCATTTAGACATGATGTGCTGGCAGGTGGTACCCATGAAAACAGATGAAACACCTTTAACTCTAGATGTTATAGTCAGGGGTAATATGGACCTAGCGTGGTTTGTAGTCCCCTCTCACAGGACTCAATATCCTTGCCCATCGCACCTGGACCTTCTTCCAGCTTCCTCCTACCTCTACTGTCTTTATTTTCCCAAGTCATTCTCTTTGATGGAGTCAACTATTCCAAAATTAGCAAGCAAATCTACCATCAGATCTCAACTGAAACATTTCTTCTCTAGAAAATCTTTTCCTGCCTCCTTGCCCTCCTCCATCTTGAAATAGGTTCACACGGTATTAAAAAAGTAATAAAGTGTTGTGTATTCTCTCACTTGAGGCTTGACACAGTATTAAATTATGTTTCTACTAGGATATATATTATATTAAAATGTGATCCTTTTAATGCAATGTGAGCTCTAGGAGATCTGAGATTATGGCTCTTTCTTTCATTTTTGCTTTTTTCTGTGTTGCTTAGTACTTAGTAAAGATCAATATAAAGCAATAATACAATATGAAGGAGGAAACAAAAAGGTTTCACCACAAAACATAAAGTAACCTCATTTTCCATAGAATATTATTAATTAAGTAACTAGCAAGAAATGTGAGACAGTGATTTTGGAGAGAGGTGGAGACCAAAACTGCCAATCTAAGAACCATGCCCAGTAGTATCCTATAGATACATAGTATGACATTGCCATAAAGTCATGTTTCAAGGTCAATTTCAGGTTAGCTCCTACCAAGTCATCAGGCTAAAGTCTGACTATGCTTTATGAGATCACAATCCATGTTCTTCCGTAAGACACTGCTCGCTTATTTAATAACAGAATCACTGTAGAGCTCTAGGGTGTGCTGGTTCCATTCAAATCTTGAGCCTATACACATATTCATCAACAATGTTTTTCTTCTAAAATGATAAAATGAAGAGTACTGGCTTTAACTCATCAGTTTGGGTCAGATTCCAGGACCTCAGGATACTGTATACACGGCAGGAGTCAGGCACACAAGCACCCAAGCATATTATCATCTGGCTGCAAAGTGAATATCCAGTTCATAAAATTGTGCAGAATAAAGATATCTGAAATACTTTGCATTGCAATGATCATTTTGAAGACTGTTTTTATCCTCTCTGATGCTACATCTTCAGCAATTCAATAAGGGACCAAGATAAACACTGCATCTCCTTCATCACCATTATCATTACATTCACCATCATCTTTATCTTCATCCTCGTCCAACAAGATGTCTTGGCCTTGTTCCTTCGAGTCATCATTTTCGTCACTGTTAAAATGATTCTGAATAGAGCTCAGTTAACGCCACATCACATTTAAGGGCTCCATTCACACCATGGGGATTTGGAAAAGAAACAAGTGTAGTGCAGAACACAGAGGACTGCCTGCAGAGTTATATCTCATTAGCGACTGTGTGTGCACACTTTGCTGGGTAGGCAGAAGCCTCGCAGAATGCTCAAAGGCCTAATCTTCATCTAGGGTTTAGACTTCAGTGCTGTGAAAGAAAACTTTAAAAGCAGATAAAATACTAGACTGGTTTATGTTGAAAGAAAGCAAAGATTCTTGTTCATTTATGTTTTAATGGGAAAAGTGACTAAAATTCATTTGGCAAATTCTAACTCAATTGTATTTGAATTCCATGGTAAGCAAAGAATAACCCTCATATCTCTTTCCCCCTTTTCTCTGGACAAGAGAAGGACAAAAAATAGAGCATACTGTGAAGCAGAGGACACCT
Source organism: Myodes glareolus (assembly GCF_982192425.1). NCBI lineage: Eukaryota > Metazoa > Chordata > Mammalia > Rodentia > Cricetidae > Myodes > Myodes glareolus. The sequence goes on from NC_142047.1 coordinate 61,687,523, forward strand.
TATTTGCATTCATTTCATCTAGAAAATTCCCTGTGCTAGCACAGAGATCGTCTTTCAGTCATAGAGATGGAGTTAGACAGTGAGGTAATTCAAAGGCAGTTCATTAGTTCCCAATTGCAGAATCCTTGCCTATGCTTTAAACTGTCCCACCAATTCATCATTGTAGCTGATCAACACAATATGTAATGTCCAACAGTTAACAGAGGGCCATTCATAATTTTCATACTAAAAGTCACTTACTGTCACCTCCATGAGCTTAAAGCCTCAGTTTACATAATCATTCTCTCATGTATCCAAGATTCACTTTATTGAACTGTCCCTGATGATAGTTTGCAATGTTTTCCCCAAGGAGATTACGTGTGTTTACTTTTGCCCTTTGGCAGTTGAGGTGCTGTTACTGTTAGCATGCTTAGAGAGACAAACACTTAAGTTGTCAGTGATGGGTGTCTTAGAAATCCAAGGTATTATTTATTGTTTGCAATTAATATTTGAAAAGTGATTTGAAGTCCCCAGGGAAATCTGGAATAGAAACAAAAGGTGTGTGCATAATTAGTCATACTTCAGTGGGAATTACAGCTTCTTCGGAGAAGAGTGTATTTATATATTGATACACACAAGATATTAAATGATTTCAAAACAGCCCAGAGCATAGTCTTGTCTGGCTGTAGGCTGAATTCATTTAAAGACTGTTCAAGAACACAGTACAAACTAATCATAGGTATAAAACATTGCAAGCTATTCTCAACTTCAATGTCCACAACAGACTTGCACAATTTATCACAATTGCACCCTAGCACATTGAGGGGAAAGGGACATTGTAATACTCAAGAACATGCAGGAAGAATTTAGATATCATGATGAGGAAACTGTATCAGAAATCCTCTCCTAATCATGAAGTGGATTTCCAATTGTTTTCTCTCTAATTAAGTACATAGTATTTGAGGCATTAAACATATACCAGTGGATCTCAATATTTCTAATGCTATAATCCTTTAATACAGTTTTTATGCATAAAAGTATTTTGTTGATACTTTATTGCTCTAATTTTGCTACTGCTATGAATCATGATATAAATATTTTATATGCTTGATATCTGATATGTGATCCCAAAAAAATTTTGATAAACATGTTGAGAAATGCCAACCTATACAGATGGATATGATATAAAACATATAGGGGGTGGGAATTAATTTTAGAGACTTTTCTCTAAAATTTACACAGAGTATTTTAATCTCGATATTTGCTCTGGCATGTTAATTTCCAGAAAATGTTAAATACAATAGTATTTTTGTGAGCATAACAAAGCACCTTGGTAGTATTCCTTCACTTTGCTTTAGAACTTTTCATGAGGACTAAAATAAGACTAACTTCCTTAAATCTGTTTTTGGACATTAACTTCCTTATAGTCATTGTCATGGCTAATATTGCCAACTTGACAGGATCTAGCATTACCTAGGAGACAAACCCCTGGGAAGCCTGCCATGAAGTATTTAGAGTGAGCCAACCGAGTCAATGCAGGGTTTATATTGAGCAAACTGAGGAGGGAAGCATTCTAAATGTGGTGCCACCATTCATGGGATGGGATCCTGGACATGGAGTGAGCTGAGCATCAGTATTGATCCCTTTCTGCTTCCTGAGTGCAGAGGTTATGCTGCTGCCTCCATGAACTCCCACCATGATGGACTGTACACTAAAACTCTGAGTCAAAGCAAACTGTTCATTCCTCAAAGTGCTTTAGTTAGGAATTTTGTCATGGTCATGAGAAAAGTAATATAATCATTCTCTGAAAAAAATAATTTCCCCAGGATTACAACTTACTTCTTTGTAATTTCCCTGTACTTAAACCCAGCTCTGGCTCATCAGCAACCACAAAACAAAAGTATAGTTCCCTCGCAGAAGATAATCACCTCAGTTCCAACTCCTCCTTTTAGTCTGTTTTATTTCCACTAAGATTTAGTGGGAGCAGATGAATATTGTCTGAGACACTAAGGTCTTCTTTTGATTGCAATATGTATGGTAGGGATCCAGAGATAGCCCCATGAGTTTGGTCAGGTAAAAAAGAGGTAAGCTCCTTGGACCTGGGATCCCAAATATAATCAAGTTTCCTGTAAACTCTAATATGACTCCCTTAATTGAAATATATTCTTCCCTGATCCCACATTCATCCTTCCTCCCTTCCCCCCACCCGGTCAACCGAGCTTTCTCCATTCCTCCCCTACTCCCTTCTCTCTAACCCTCTCCCCTTCCAACAACCCTCCCACCCCCCCCCCCCCCATGCACCCAAGGTTACCTGGGACTCTTGACTATTTCCTACCTCCTGGCGGATAACTAAATAATCTTCATCAGGTTCGTCTTCTTATTTAGCTTCTCTAGGATCACGAATAATAGGCTCAAAGACCTTTAATTATGGTTAGAATCCACTTATGAGTGAATACATACCGTGTTCCTCTTTTTGGGTCTGGCTTATCTCACTCAGTAAAGCGTTTTCTATGTCCATCCATTTGCATGCAAAATTCAAGATGTCATTATTTTTTACCGCTGAGTAAAACTCTAATGTGTATATGTTCCACACCTTTTTTAACCATTCTTCTATTGAGGGGCACCTAGGCTGTTTCCAGGTTCTGGCTATTACAAATAGTGCTGCTATGAACATAGTTGAACAAACGCTTTTGTAGTATGTTTGGGCATCTCTAGGGTATATTCCCAAGAGTGGAATTGCTGGGTCCTGAGGGAGGTTGACTCCCAGTTTCCTGAGAAACCGCCACACTGATTTCCAAAGTGGCTGCACAAGTTTGCATTCCCACCAACAATGGATGAGTGTTCCCCTCATTCCACATCCTCTCCAGCATAGGCTATCATTGGTGTTTTTAACTTTAGCTATTCTGACAGGTGTAGGATGGTATCTCAAAGTGGTTTTGATTTGCATTTCCCTGATCGCTAAGGAGGTTGAACATGACCTTAAGTGTCTTCTGGCCATTCGAAGTTCATCTGTTGTGAATTCTCTGTTCAGATCAGTACCCCATTTTTTAATTGGGTTAATTAGAGTTTTAGTGTCTAGTTTCTTGAGTTCTTTGTATATTCTGGAGATCAGACCTTTGTCTGATGAGGGGTTGGTGAAGATCTTCTCCCAGTCAGAAGGCAGCCTTTTTGTCTTACTGACAGTGTCCTTTGCTTTACAGAAGCTTCTCAGTTTCAGCAGAGGAGGGGGTGCCTGAACCGGCCTTGGCCCGTGACCATACTGATGAATATTTTGCTTATCACCATAGATCCTTCATCTGGCGTTGGATGACGATACAGATGGAGGCCCGCGTTGGAGCACCGAACTGAGCCCCCCAAGATCCAAATGAGGAGCAGAAGGAGGAAGAAAATGACGAAGGACTGCGAGGGATACTATCACCCACTGATACAAGGGGTCGGATCTAATGAGAGTTTACCAAGGCCAGATGGACCGTGACTGAACGAGCATGTGATCCAACCAGATTCTCTGAATGTGGCCGGATTTTCTGAATGTGGCTGGCCTGCAGTCTTTCTGAAAAGCCATTGACAATGACACTGGGACTGGTTTCCTCTGCATATACTGGATTTTTGGGATCCAGTCTGTTTGGATGCTCACCTTCCTGGACCTGGAGGGAGGGGGGAGGAACTTGGACTTCCCACAGGGCAGGAGACCCTGACTGCCCTTGGGGACAAAGAGGGAGGAGGAGAGGGAGGGGGGGAGTGGGAGGGCGTTGGAAGGAGGGGTGTAAATGGAAACTTTTTATAATTTAATAAAATTACTTTCAAAAAAAAAAGAGGTAAGCTGTCCTTGATGGTATGAATTCTGAAATGTCATCAGCCACCTCTGCTTCTTAACTACAAGATAAGGGTATTAATGTCTGCTTCATATAGATATCTGTAGATTTTGACAAAAGATGAGACAGGAGCCTTGAGTCACCAACTATAGGTATTCATTGGATAGTTTTATTGTGTTTTATTTATTTGTGTGTATGCATGAATATGTGTATATTAATGTGTGAATGTAAGCTTGTGTGTGTGTGTGTGTGTGTGTGTGTGTGTGTGTGTGTGTGTGTGTGTATTTGTCTGTCTTCTGTGCACATGCAATGTAAAGAGCTTGCAGTCAGCCCCCAACTCTATGTCTCTACTCTCTGTTGCTGGGATTACAAGTACATGCCACCACGACTGGTTTAAAAATTGTTGCTTCTGGGAATTTCATTTAGATTCTCACGTAGATTTGAGCTAAAAGAAAAAAATCTTTGTCCATCTGCATAGATGTGATTGAGAGTATTTGATTATTTCTTTTTTATGTGCATAGTCACTTATTTTTAATTTTTCTTCATTAAGTATTTGCTAATCATAAGTCAACCCGAAGCTGATAATAGGGCTGAGGTGATGACTCAGTGAGTAAAAGGCTGTCTTGTAAGCATGAGTAACAGAGTTCAGATCCCCAGAATCCACGTAAAGCTAGACCATTCACCTGTAACTCAGGAACTCCTGCACCAGGCAGAGAAGCAGCAGCATGAGCCTCTCAGAGGCCAAAGGCCAACCAGCTCAGTGTATGAGTACAGACCTAGAGACCCCGTTTCAAACAAGGTGGAAGGTGAGAGGCCACACCTGAGACTGTGCTCTGAACTCTGCACCTGCAGTGGAGAAGGTGGTAGGTAAAACACAGAAATAGACCCATTCTCTGCCATCATCATGGTTTCTCCCTGGGTTCCCTCAGCAGGATACAGAACAACTGCTGTCTGTTACTTACAGATCATGCCGCTACCAGCCCCTGCTCCTATTGCCACTCACAAGAAATATCTTCTGACAACTTGCACGGGCTTCTGCTACAGCACCTCTCCTTTATAGCCTGGATATTTAAACACGAACTACCTCTCAGTGTGTGAAGCAGCTGGCTAAGAAGCCTGTGCCGTAATTAGCATCTTCTCCCTGGGGAATGTGCTCAGTAAATTCACTCTTCCGAGAAAGTACAGCTGGTGAGATGAAACAGCAGAGCTAATTGTCTACAATTTCATCTTTAGGGGAAACTTGTGAAGGCTTGTGTATACACATGCCTCTTGGAGGGGCTCATTGATATCACAGGTATTAGAGGTCAGGTTCTCTCTGAGCCAGACTTTCCTAAATTACGTTTTGCAGAGGCCATGCAGACAGATTTATTTTCTTATTGAGCTATATTATTTTCTGTGCTCACCTCCTTTCCTCCCCTCTCCCTTTGCCCTCTCCCAGGATCCACACACTCCCAATTTATTCAGGATATCTTGTCTTTTTCTGCTTCCCAAGTAGATTAGATCCATGTATGTCTTTCTTAGGGTCCTCATTTTTGTCTAAGTTCTCTGGGGTTGGGGATTGTAGGCTGGTTTTTCTCTGCGTTATGTCTAAAATTCACTTATAAGTGAGTCCATATTATACATGTCTTTCTGGGTCTGGGTCACCTCACTCAATATAATGTTTTCTAGATCCATCCATTTGTCCTCAAACTTCAAGGTGTCATTTTTTCCCCTGTGTAATACTCCATTGTGTAAATGTATCACATCTTCTTTATCTATTTTTCAGGTAAGGAACAATTAGGTTGTTTCCAGATTCTGACTATGACAAATAATGCTGCTATGAACACAGTTGAACCTTTTGTCAACTACAAGGTTCTATGTGTACCCTGTCTTCAAAGACTCTCAGGTAGCCCATTATGTTCTCACATTCAATATATAGCGAAGGGTGACCTCGAACTTCTGATTTTTCTGCCTCTACATGGAAACTGCTGTGATTAAAGACAAGCACCACCCTGCCCGGTGTACATGATGCTGGGGATGAAACCCAGGATTTCTCATAGGCAGGACAGGGTCTTTACCAACCCAGCCCCAGCACAATCTGTTTCTTTATTGAGGAAAAGTTTATTTAAACCCACTTTGTCTTATTTTCCTGTATGGTGGTTTGGGATGATCCTGTTAGCATCTACCACAAAGAATTACAAACCTGAGCATGTAGCAAGTGCTAGGTGGCTTTATTACCTGCTAAGTCTCTGTTTATGCACAAGGCTTATGGCAAGTCTTTCTTAGACAATTCCTAAGCAAATAATCACACTGTAATAACAGCAGGTCATTTCTCAGGCACATTCAACTACATATGCACAGTTCAAAGAGGACTTGAAGGTTTTTTTTTTTTCAATTTAAGCCTGTTTTCTTTGGAATGGCTTTTTGTTTTCCTAGAAATTCTCTCCTATAGATCACACAGGCTTCAAACTCATCATGCAGCTGAATATCACCACAAAATTCTGGGCCTCTAGCCTCTCCATCCCCAACAAATGTCAGGCCTATATGATGTACCACCATGGCTGGTTTGATGGGGATCATCCCAGGATAGCCTTACACCAGAGCAGCATCCCTGGGTCTCAAATGGTTTCGCAAATGTTTGTCACAGAGGAGAGAAACAATTCAGACACACTGACTAGGGTGTCATGTGATATTTTGGTATTCATATAAATTGTCATGTGATATTGCAGTATCAGTACATAATATGTAATATGTCATGTGTTATTTCATTTATTCTTACACATTTTGCAACTTTTAAGTCAGTTTAGGTAAAGCGTACACCTCGTTCGTCATTCTCCTAAAATGAAGACATTTGCTATCTTTTCTTGTAGCTTTGGGAAAGTCACATTGTATTATAATTTGTAGTCACTGTAATGAATGCCATACAACTGACCATCTTATACATTCTAGTACCCACTGGTCACTTTAGCCTTTATGCGTCTGTAGTCTTTCCCATTGTTCCATGCCGCTTGCTCTCCCGGTATCCAATAAACAATATTCTACTTTCAGAGAAAGTAGAAATTCCATGAGTTTAACATTTTAGATTTCACACATATACAAGATCTTGTGGTTATTGGTTGGCTAATTTCACTTGCTATGATGAAAATTGTATTGGTTATTCTTGTGTATATATAGACATACATGTCCTTATGCATGTGGTGTGTCAGTGTGGGGTATGTATATGTACATATGGAGAACACAGGTTAGACAAAGGCTGTCTTCCTTGATTGTTCTTCACCTTTTTATTGGAGACAGAGTCTCTCACCATACCTGAAGTTCATGGCATCAGTTAGAATAGTGGCCGAGCCAGCTCTAAGAATCTGCCGCCTCTAGGTCCTAGCACTAGGGAGAGAGACAAATGATATTATACCCAGCTGTCTTATATAGATGCTAGTGATCCAACTCAGGTTTTCATGTTTCTGTGCTAAGGACTTCACTGACTGAGGTTTCTCCCAGCCCTTTATTAATTACCTTTGTCTAGTGCTACCAAATACCTGACAAAAGAAACTAAAAGGAGAAAATGCTCTTGACTTCTGAGACACTGTAGCTCACAATGGCAGGAAAGTCAGGCAGCACACCCAGTACATGTCTGCACTGCCCAAGGTAGAGGTCCCTTCATTTCAAGAAGCAGGTATAAAAGACTGGATCTTTCACAGAATACACAGGGTAGATTCTCCATCAATCAGTCGCCCGTTCCTAAAGGATCCACAGCCTCAAAACTGTGCTACAAGTTGGGACCAATCATTGAAACTGAGAGCTGGAGGGACACGTTCAGATTCAAACTGTGACACAGACATTGCTATCAAATTTTATGGCTGTATTCTCTGAGAGAGTAAATCACTCTTGCAAGATTATAGCACTGGTGATAAAATGTTGATATTCTTCCTAACAGTTGGAATGACATCTCAGTCGTTGCTTGAAAAAGAAATTTGGAGATCACATGGATGCTCTTTGCTTAAACGTTTATAACAGACTATAGGCAATTAGAGGCAATGAGACTAGTGGCAACTATAGGTAAAAATTTAAAGACCATTGCTTTCAAAGAGCCTTGATCAGAAATAATTGATAGCAAGAAAAGTATGGGGAAATTATGCAACACAGAATAGAAAATTCAATTGCCTTAAGAATGGCTCTGTCAAGACCCAAACTAGGCATCAATATTTCATTGCTAGCTGCATTGGGTTGGGTTGGACACTGTAATAATAGAGGAAAGGTAGCATGAATGCTGAGGCTTTAATATTTTACTTATGAATCACCCTTCTGACTTTCTTGCGCACGTTCTCTTCCTAGCCACCCTTATCCCTTCATGAGGCTCAGGTGCAGGGTTGCTCCAGCTGTTGGCTGAGGGGCTGTCATGAAGAACACAACTGCAGAAGGTCTCGGATCACATAGGTGATGCAGGAAGAATGTAGGTTAAGCCTCAGACTCGTCTTGAGTTTGAGGAATGACAAAAAGGCAGGAAGTTTTTATCTTGGAAAGGAAATGAGCCCTCCCTACAGCTGAGGATAAGCCTCTCAGCTGCTAAGAAGAGCTGGAATTCCAGCACAACCAATATTTGCTGTGAAGGTTGCCCATACCAAAGACAATATTTCTTTTGTATCAAAATGTTTTCAATGTTAAAATAGCAATACAGCAAGGTTAAGGATTTTTCTACTTGCATTTCTGTTGCTGTATAAAATTTTCTTGAACCAAACAAAGTCAGGGAGAAGGGGATTATTTCAGTTTACAATTGCAGTATATGGTCCATCGCCGTGGGAAGGTCAAAGCAGGAACTTCAAATGTCACACTCACAATCAGGAGCAGAGAAAATAAATTCATGAATTCTCACTTGCTAATGTTTAGCTAGCTTTCTCTACTCTTATATAGCTCAGACCCGGACCAGAGCTACCCACACTATTCAAATCCCCACCAACCTGCTCTTGTCATTAGTATTCTCTTCCCAGATGAATCTAAATTATGTAAAGTTGATAGTTAAAGGTTCCAGCAAATACCACCTTGGGGAGAATCTCATTTCCTTTGCTTATAGGGTAGACTGGTCAATGAGTCCCTATGATCCAAGTGGAGGTGGATCCACTTGTGTCCACCTCCCGAGCATTGCAATTGCGATGATATGCAACTGTATCAGACAATGCACACATTGCTTTTGAGGATGGAATTCAGGCCTCGGTGTTTGCATGGCAAGCATTTTAATAACTAAGGTTTCTTCATAGTACTCAATAGAAGATTTATGAAGCAACTTCTTAAATGAGTGAAGTGTTTTCCTCAGGTCCCCCAGACATTTGATTATCTAGGGCTAGCTGGACACTAACATTCCATACAGGCACACTGTGCTTGCTCTCCTTCTGGTTTCAAAGCAACTCCAGAATTCTTCCGAGAGACATTGTCACTAATCAGTGAAAATTGCTATACATGTTCCCAGCACAAGAGAATCTAGCACCCTCTTCTGGTCTCCACAGATATATGTAATGCATCTCTCACTCTGGAAATCTTCAAGCTAGGTGGATGGCTCAGAAGGCAAGAGATCTTGCTATGTAAGGATAAGGAACAGAGTTGTAATCCTCCATACCTTTGTAAGAGGCCAGATGTGGTTGTGCACCTGTAACCCCAATGCTACAGAAGGGGAAAGACAAGAGGATCACTATCCTGTGCTAGCCACCAGTATAACCACAAGACATGGGGCTCTAAGCTCAGTAACATCCTCTTTCAAGGGAACAAAGCAGAGAGAGATAGAGGAGGTCATGGGACATTCTCCTCTGACCTTTGCATAAGCATGCATAAGCAGGTGCACACCTGTACACACAGATGTATGATGGAGGAGGGTTAGCTATCTATATGTTACTTTCATTGGTTAATAAAGAAACTGCCTTGGCCTTTTTGATAGGCCAGCCCTTAGGTGGGTGGAGTAGGCAGAACAGAATTGTGGGAGAAAGAAAGCAGAGGCAGTCAGACGCCATAGCTCTCCTCTCCGAGATGGACCCCGGTTAGACTCGTCCTGGTAAGCCACAGTCAAGTGGCAACACGCATTAATAAAAATGGGTTGAATCAATATGTAAGAGCTAGCCAATAAGAGGTTATAGCTAATTGGCCAGACAGTGTTTAAATAAATACAGTTTCCGTGTAATTATTTCAGGGGTAAAGCTAGCTGGGAGGCAGGCGGCGGGAAGCGGCCCACTGCTCCTTCTACAGATGTACACAAGAAATAAGCAAATAAATAAAAGAAAAGCTAAATATTCACAGGTGTGCACAAATATGATGGGAACCTTGTAGTTAACAGTGTGTCCAAGGTCATACAGTAGGGTCAGAATCATCATTCCTAGGTCTACCTACATCACTTATTAATATAATGTGAGCATCAATGGGTTCTTTCCTAGTTTAAAAAAAAAAGTACAGTGAGAGACCTTGTGACATAAGTCAAAGTTAATGGCTCTTGAGAAACAAAACCCAAAGTTGTCTCCCATCCTCCATATGCTCATATATATGCTACACACACACACACACACACACACACACACGTATAACAACATTAGATCTTCTAAACCCTCAATTCTCATTTTGCATTTAATGATGAGCATAGAATTGGTGTGCTGAAAGCCTGCACAGAGGTGAATGTGTGTTGTGATCAATCGACACAAAGTACTGGCCATGAGTCAACTTTGGAAGAGCATCCCTACACTCAATACAAAGGGATCAAAGGACAAGAAAGCTTATTTCCTCCAGCAGCAGTTCTGCTGCCTGGGGTAGCTTTCCTATAAGAAACTTCATAGGAAAGGCTGGTTCTCCGCCTGCTCCAGACCTATAGATCCTGTGCGGATCAAGCATGCTGTGCATGCCATCTGTGTCCTGGGCAGATTTTAAAGTTAGATTTGCTGTGTTCTTGAAAATATAATCAGCACACCTGAACTCTCAGAACCTCTCCTAGTACATTTCTGGTTTCATTAAACACACCGTCTGTGGCAAAAGTATGTTTTCTTTCTAGGTTTAATATTTTATTACTTTATGTACAGATGTGTATATCTGATTGCCTATGTGTATCCCATGTGTGTTGACATTTAGAGATGGGCAGAGAGGGAGTTGGATTTTTTGGAACTGGAGTTACAGTTAGTTGTAAGCTGTTGTGGAAGTGCTAAGGGTTGAACCCATGTCCTCTGTAAGGACAGCAGGGCTCTTATAACTATTGATTTGCAGTGCAGGATCACAGGGACAGTGCCTCCCACAGTTCTTTATTCCTGGTCTATTTTGGTTGGACACATGGGTTTAGGTGGAGCACAATCTTATTCTTAGATTCCATGTTGTTGGTTCTCCATTTGAAGTACTTCTACCTCTATTTCTGTATGAGATCTAATTTCTTTACTTAAATTTTCTTTCTGTGTTGCCAAAACACAAACAAGCAGAGCCCATGAAAGCTGCCCAACTCAATTCAAGTCTCTCAGTCTCTGCTCTGCAGACAGTAAACAGAACATCTGTGTTTGCTCCATAAATATCACAGATGTGGAGCAAAATGGCTCAGTCTGCCTAGATATCATTGTAATGTTGATCCATTTTTCTTATTTTCTGAAACTATTTTTTATTTTTCTTTATTTTCCTCTCTGTACTTAAGGGAAAAAGTACTTCTAGGTACCAAAAAACTTTTACAAAATGGCCATGTGGTGAGTTGGAAGAAAGTTTCTGCTTATATCATGACTTCCAATGTATACAGTATGATTTAGTACTAGATTACTTGCATATAATAAAAAATGAATGCCCAATAGTCTGACTATGATTGTTTAATGCACTGGTTAAACACCTTCACTTTAGTATCAAAAAATGAGGGAATGAGTCAGATAGGTAAGGTTTTTAGATTCTAATGGGCATGACCGTTTTTTGAGAAAAGTATGTATGCATGGTTTGCACATATATGTGCATGCTTAACATTTGAAACTGAATGGATAAATGTCCACATAGAGACTAGAGGTTGACATCAGCCTCTTCCTCTAATAACACTCCACTTTATCAAGCAGGAAGGCCTATTGCTGAAGCTATTCTAATTAACCAGCTTGCACTGTGCATCCTATCTCAGCCTCTCAAGTGCTGCTATTACATTAAGGTCAGCAGGCCTGCTGGGCTTTGATGTGGGATCCGCATGTGTTTATGCACCAAGTGCACTATCCACTGAGCCAGCTTCAGAGGTGTAGAGTCATGGATAAAGTGACCATGATACAGAGGATGCATTGGCTCCTTCTCATTGCTGTGACAAGGCAAAGAGCATCTAAAGGCTGGAACTTACTTGGCTCACGATTTGGGAGGATTCAATCCATTGTGGTGGATCAGACATGAAGAGTAAAAGCACTGTCACAGCAGGGGTATATTCCAGTTGTGCATAGCTCTGTATGTCAGCATGCAGGGCAACAGAGACAAGAATCAGTGTTGTATCTATCCTCAAAGCTTGTCCCACAACCACCCATTTCTTACATTGACTTCTGCCTTCTAAACAGTCTACCGCATTCCCAAACTGCTACGAGCTAGGTAAAAAATGCTCAAGCACATAAGCTTCGGGCGACACCATGGTTGATTTTCAAGTCCTGAACATCCATCTCCATAGGAGAGGTTTGAAAACCCAAACCCAGGGTTTATTTCCTCCGGTAGTAATGAATATTAGGACAGTAATGAACATTAGGGTTAAAAAGCACAGAACCAAAGGATCAGGCAGGGGGAAAGTCCCAACTGAAGCTGAGTCAATGCAACAGCAGGGCTCCAAAGCTGAACGGTGACAGCTGCGAGGGACTACACAGAAGGATGAAATTGTAATGTGCCATCACACTGTCCCATTTTGCTTTCATCTCCTTATATTTTGAAATATCTAATCTCTGTTAGATTTAGTCTTGAAGTAACAGAAATCATTTAAAGACATCAAGCTGACTAGGTCCTTGTTCTTAACCTAAAGACAATTTATTCCCCAAGAGGAATAAATATTGCTTTCATGTAGGTAATCCATCAACAAAAGTCATGGATTATCGTTTTAGTGTTGTTTCTTTTCATAAAATTAAGCATGGTTAGAGAGATTGCTTTGCAGTTAAGAACACAGAGGACCACAGGGAAATGTGCTCAACTACACTCATAGCAGCACTGTTTGTCATAGCCAGAATCTGGAAACAACCTATTTGCCCCTCGACCCAAGAATGGATAAGGAAAATATTGTACGTTTACACAATGGAGTACTATACAGCAGAAAAAATAGCATCTTGAATTTTGCAGGCAAATGGATGGAACTAGAAAACATCATTTTGAGTGATACACAGAAAGACTATTGTCACATGTACTCACTCATAAGTGGTTTTTATACATAAAGCAAAGAAAAACAACCTATAGATCACAATCCCAGAGAACCTGGACAACAATGAGAACACCAAGAGAGACATACATAGATCTAATATACATGGGAAGTATAAAAAGACAAGATCTTCTGAGTAAATTGGGAGCATGGGGACCTTGGGAGAGGGTTAAAAAGGAGGGGAGAGGTAGAGAGGGGAGCAGAGAAAAATGTAGAGCTCAATATAAATAAAAAAAACACAGAGGACCAAACTTAGTTCCTACCACATGTCTGGCAGCTCACAACTACAACTACAACTCCAAGGGATCTGAATATAAATCTTAAAGTTTTTATACATTGTTTCTTGAGCCACGTGAAGAATATAATAAAATATCTCATGTTGTAGAATAATTTTTTGTACCCTGTGAAGATTTGTCACTCATAATAGTTTAATAAAAAGCTAAAAGGCAAATAACAGGACAGAGAAGGATTCTGAGAAGAAGAAGGGCAGAGACATGGAAAGTTTTCAGCCAGACACATGGGAAGTAGTTTGTGCATTACAAAGCAAAGGTAATAAAGCCATGTCATGTTGTCCATGCCCCATAGCCATGCACATAGTGGTAGCACTGATTTGATTCAGTGAGCTATGAAAAAAATACATAGAGTTATGAAGAGGGCATAGCAGACAGGGGATTGAAAGGAGTTCTTGGGGTATTCAAGCACTGATCAAACTAAAGTTCATTATAAAAATATGAAATTTACAAAGAATAAGAAAAAAATAATCACTAAATTTTCTGATAGTGTGTTAAAATTCTATACCAACCTTAGGAAGTGCTTTCAAAGAAACTTTCACTACCATAATACTGGTTGAGAAAATTTTACTAGCAGTGAGTGAATAGGAACCCCCAATGGTTATTTGGAAACAACCTATGTACTTTGTGGGAAGTAGAATACACAAACTGTAAGGATTTAATATCAGAGTCCAACAGCCACTTTTCCCCTTTCATAGATACCAACACACGCCTTACTGAGACATGGTCTGTGTGTCCCTCTCTTCCAAAGGAATCAGACAGGTTTGTGAGCCACCCTCCTGCCATCCTCAGAAAGCTAGATGAACTAGTTAGCCAGAATGTCCAGCCGATATGGGATCTGATTCCTTTCAGGAACCCTACCAGAGCCTCTATCATGTTGTTGCCTTCTTGATCCCATGGCATTAGTAATTCTTCTAGTATACTCCTTACTCCCCTAGTAATTTACCTCAGTGGCCTCTTAAATACCCCACCCCAATCGATAACCCAACATAGAATGTAAGATGCCTGTCCCCAATAAAATCTGTGCTAGCCCAGTATGAGACAAGAACTTCACATGTAATGGTCTCTACAGCTACTACAGATTGTATACCTGCAGGTACACTCTGATGCAAGGGCTGTGAAGAGGGTCAAGGCCAGACCTACGTCATACCGAAATTGTTGTTGCTTTATTTTGTGCTGTTTAGATTTTCACTGAGGCGTAATGCATAGTTATATGAGAAAAAGAACGTGTGTCCTTTATAAGACAGTCCACACACTTTCACAGATGAATGAATCCAGATCAGGAGACAGAAGTGTAGAACCCCCACAAGCTTCCTCATTCCCTTGTCATTGCTAGCAGTCTAGGTTAACTACTCTGTTGCCTACAAAAAAACACAGATTGACTTAACAAGATTTTTTAGATTTATAACAAATTGAATTTTGGAAAATGTGACACTTTTATGGGTGATTTCTGTTAACATTGTGAGATTTGTTAATTTCACTTTTTGCAAATATAGTACAGATATTTTTACTGTTTAAATGAACTGCATAAGAACACTGAGCTTTAGTGACAAAGAGGAAAGCTGAGGGTGGCCTTCATGTCCACCTCATGGAGAACACAAACCTCTGAGGAGAGCAAGACTTCTAACCCATTCTTCTAAAGAACATTTCTACTTAAAAACTTTCCTATGATACGTTCCTTTTATATTCTTTTCCTTCCCCTGACTTCTCCCAGATCTTCCCAACATCCCTAGTAATCAAACTTCATGCTCTCTCTCTCAAAAAGGAATAAATGAAAATAAAAATGAAATCAGATAAAGTAAAAAAGAAAGACAATAAGACAGAAAAGCAAAATAAAATAAATTAAAAAGCAGAGAGAGAAGGAGAGAGAGAGAATATGGGAGTTTTGTGTTTGTGAACTGTACTGAGCATGGATTCTGCCCTGGAACGTGGTTGATATACTCAGTGACAATTCTTGAAGAAGTCTGCCTTTCCCTTTTCAGATTGCAGCAACTGTAAATATTATTTTTGTTCAGACAGGGTCTTGACGCCACTTCCACTTCTTGGTGATGAGATTTTGTCTGTTGTGAACTAGGCAGCTGTCACAGTAATTAATACCATCATCCTCCAGTAATAATCAGTCTGCTGGTCAGTAGTGAAAATGATTTGAGCTGGGCACCAGACGGACTTCTCTGTTGTTTATGATGAAAGCAAGTGTTTATATGTACTTTGGTTCATTGCTGTCCACCTGGAGTCATAAATTTGTATCTTCCCTGGAAAAGTTGATGGAACTCCATAAAGTTACTCACTATGTGAAAATCAAGCAGATACCTGATAGACAGGTTAGCATCTTTTCTAATTAATGCATTCCTCAGAGTAACCAACTTGATAAACACAGAAAATGCCAACTACAAGTCTTCGCTTTGTAATCTGAGCCTTCTAGTGACCATATATGCTTGGAAATCCTCTGCTCATTAATCATACAGAAAAATAAAAAGGAAGTTGAAGAAGCTGAGGTTGGCAGCTCAGGACTCTACTCACAGGGGAGAAAATAAGAAGAGAAAGGAACGCGAAGTGGGTATGCTTTCAGATGTTTAGGGAGGCTATTTCAGCATGCAGTTCCCACATATGCATATAAAGCACTTGGAGCATTGCCAGGCAGGGTGCAGTGTGGCTGTAAGTCAATATCCTTACAACATAGGCACTTAGCAGGAAAACATGCCTGATGCAGTCCACCTGCAGGCATGAGGAGAAAGCTGGCCCGCTCTGGGGAAATAAGTTTCCGATAGCCTGCTTCTATTCCTTTTTACTTTGTCCTTGATTCACTGCCTTTGTTCCACTCTGCCAGGACAAAAGCTTCAGCTTTCAGCATGAAATGATATTCCAGACCCCACTAAATATATTTGTAAGAGAAGGGCATCCAACAAAATTAAACTTCGAGCACAGAGATGGGCTGTTATTTAAAGCTGGGGAGAGATTACGGGAGGACTATTTCTTTATCAAAAACTATTTCAGCTACGACACGAGCAGTGCGCTTTTCCCTTAGCTTTGGCGGTGTGCTAATTTATCTCTCTCCTTGCAAGGATTTAGACTTTCACTGCCAATTTATTGAAAAGCCTGACAAATGTCAGTGGCCTACGTTACAGGACATCCAGGCTTACTTAGTTATTGTGAGGAGAGCGGAGAGTCAGAACCTTCAGAGGGGAATGGTGTGTGCTGTTTCTTTGAGTTTTATTGCTCTCCTTTCATTTGAATGATCTATTTGAACATCCAATTTGATCTCCTTCATTGTTTTAGAGGTCCCTTCTGAAAAGGGCAATGCAAATACACACGGAAAACAAATGTATTACCATAAGGAGCTACACTCTTTCCTTTCTTTTTTTCCCACACTGTAGTATATTTCATGCACTTTAAATTGTCTCACTCTTAAAATTTTTGTATGGCTTTGTACATATGTATGTGACTATCTGTGTGTGCGCAGATGCATACATACCACAGTACACATACAGAGATCAGAAGATAGCCTCTGGGATTAGTCCTCACACTCCATATTGTTTGTCACAGGATCTGTTTTTCTGGGATGCATTGACCAGCGTAGGAGGTCTATGAGCTTCCAGGGAGCTTCTGTGTTCAACTCTCATCTCAACCACAGAAGCATGGGATTAAAGACTTGTGCACATGCAAGTTTTATGTGGGTTCTGGGAACCCAATCTCAGGATCTCATGTATGTACTGCAAGTTCATTACCAACTGCTCCACCTCCCCAGCCCTGCATCTTTTACAGTATCCTCCCCCCAATTCTTTAATGTACATTGAGAGGATAAACATTCATTAAACTTAACAGAGAAATGATGACTGCAATCCATTTTCATTACTGTCTGTAAACTCTGGAAGTTTCTTCTCTAATTTATTTCACTCCAGATCTTGAAGTAAGATTTTTGACCAACTGAATTGCTTTCCTTGAGTCTTAGGTGTGCTTTAGTGCACTATGAGAAGATAGTGAGAACTGACACAGATCCAACACCAGAACATGTTTTAAGAAAGGGCTTTTGTTTGAAAATAAACATATTCTGATGTTAACTGAAGCTATTACAAATTTCTTAAGGAACGTTGCCTTAACAGTGCCCTGTTACTCGTACATGGACTCGGAACTCTCTGAGGTGCTAAATCAGAGTCAGTGAGTTCTGGAATAAATGTCTTCACGGGGATAGTAGCTTCTGTCCACTCGTATAATGGACTACTAAGCAATTGCTTCAGGAGGGCACCCAACACAGCCTTTGGGGGAGGAGGAAAGATAGTTCTCATTCAAATCTGTTTTCATAAGCATATTATTGGAAGAAAGAGAGGCAGACAGGAAAAGGAAGCTTCAAACAAAAGTAGTGAAGTGCAGAGACCCAAGGGAAACAGAGTAGGAAGCCTTCAAGGATAGAAATGTAGAAGGACTGAATTCAGGTACAGGGTCGGACTGGATATGTGAACACTAAGAGCACAGATATCATCAGAAAGCGAGAATATGGGAAGAGGGAGATGTTTGACATAGAGCCAAGGATAATGGAGAGCTGTGGGAAAACAGAGGCCTTGATGTGGGATTGCCCTCTGTATGCTGTGAACACCATTCGTTAATAAAGAACATGTTTTGGGCCTGTGATAGTGTAGAGCAGAACTAGGCAGGGAAAGCTAAACTGAATGCTGGGACAATGAAGGCAGAGTCAGTGAGCAGCCATGTAGCTTCACCGGAGACAGATGCCGTAACTTTATCCAGTAAACCACAACCTCATGGCGATACACAGATTAATGGAGATGGGTTAATTTAAGATATGAGTTTGCAGATATGAGTTTTTCTACCAAACACCCAAGTTTTCCATGAGAACTTCTGTCCTAGTCTGATGCCTAATCACCCATCTTTAGATTTAGACTTGTAATGTGCCTCAGTTCTACTTATTGAGCTGCATAAGAAAACATTTTCTGCAACTCACTTTATTGCTATGTTTATCAATACCTTGGTCTTTCTTTTGATTATTTATTTTTTTTATCTTGGAAGGTTTACATACACAGTGGTTTTTGTTTCTTATTCAGACAGATGATTGAGACACTGGAAATTTTACAATGTGGGCTGAGTTTATTACTGAGTAGTGATCATTGGCTGGTTATCACATGAGAGACTGATATTCAATGGGGGATTACGTATACTTTCATAAAGCTGTTCATTCTGTGGAAGAATGCTCTTTTTCCTGCTTTGAAGAAGGAAAGTCTTTAAAGTCAGGCTTGGGTTACAGAACTCAGCATGCAGAGTGCACTGCATGTCTGTTGGCTGCTGCATCTGCACGGAGACTTCATCTCTGGCTAATCTTTGGTTCCATTTCTATATGCCAGAGATAAATCAAAGTTAAAGGTAAAAGAAACCTGTTGTCCATTGTCCTGAACAAGAAAATTTGGACTGAGATTGGACATCTCTCTTCATTAACACCCTGTGATGTTCCCCCATTTGATGTTCAAGCCCAGATTCTAGGTTGAACAGAGCAGCCCCGTGATATACAGCTGTGGTGAGGCAGGCAAACCTGACCCTTCTTAGTAAGCTACAGGCAGCCCTCTCCCAACAGTGCAGTTAAGCTGGCTTCCACTTGTGTAGAGCTGAAAACACACCCCTTAGGAAGCAATTGAGTTCCTCAAGAGCCTTAGGTAATTGCCCTTGTGTGCCCAAAGAAATTCTGAAGCACATCCCTGGGCAAAGGCCAGTTCACCAATGCAGACGATGCAGGATTTGGATGCATGCACAGCAATGCAATGTCGTCTTAGGGAAAACCCTTTGTTTTCAGTTTTATGCATGAGCATGATGGGCATGCATATGACTAAATTAGATGCATCATGGGGTAAGATATGTGTAATGAGTAGAGGCTTACATAACCCAAGCCTATCAAGAGAAATACAAAACAGTTCACATGCTATCCCTAGCAGCCAACTCCTCTTGCCCACAACCTACAAAAAGAAGTTCCAGAGGGTGAGCAGGGTCTCTTGAATAAGCCCCATGCAAGCTCATTGCTCTCTGACTTGTACTTTCATGTTGTTTTTTAATTTGATTCCTTGTTACTTTGTTATTTGTGTGCATGACTTCAAATCTTTGAATAAGATACCAAGAATCTTCAGAGACAAGGTCCCAGCAGAGACCACCAGTGACAGTGAAACAGTTCTCATGAGCTCACTCCGAGCATAGCCTGGAAGAGAAACCATCTCCTCCTCTATCTGTTCTCCAGTCTAACAGTTCCAGCAGTTTGCTGACATTTCTGGTCTACCTTTATCTGTCTTCTGTTCTCTTTGATTTGTAAAATTTGTAATTTTTTTTTATGTAGTTGAAGAGGTGTTAAAAGGGAGACTTGATAAATTTGTCTATGCTTAAATAGGGCGACCCCACATCAGTTTGTCTGAACCACAACAATACTGCTAAGCCTTATTATTAATATGAAAGTCACTTGTTCTTAGAGGATTCTCCGACGTTTTATTCTACTGTCAAACTTTCCTGGTTACTCTCACAGATAGGGGCTGCAGCTGGGCCCTCCAACATGTGTGACAACAGCTGGCACCAAGGGAGAAGTTTTCTTCCATCCAGAGTTCTGTGTGCATCTGCGTGTGCCACAGTAGAGTTACAAACCACAGGAGCTCTGTGGCAGTCTTCCCTTATTTTATGCTAACAACACATTTCTAAAATGTTTTAACAAGATTTTTATCCTCTAATATTATTGACCATAATTTCAACATGAACCCTCTTTAAAACAAATGTCTCTTAAGTGAGGCATTGAGGCTAAGAAAAGACAGGATATAACTTAGCAAGCAGAGACTTGGTTTGGCTGTCTATACATGCCACCCGTCTAATTAGAATGCACATGGCAGCCTGAGACACTTGCCCACAGGTACTATGTGGACCCTCCCCAACTATGAGCAATCCACATAGCAATATGACAGCAGCATCAGCCCCACCTGCATCCGCTGCACACGTGCCCCTCTCTGACCAATGGAGTAAGCTTCTTCTCAGTTCAAGGAAGATTAAAATCAAACAGATTCTATTCATTCACCCTCTCTTCTGTGATCAGAACTGGTTTGGAATTTATGTGTAATAAGGCAAAACTGTGTTGTCAAGAAAAGTTATAGGGAGAACCCTCTATTTACCACCTAATGGTTATATATAATCAAGAAAGCACATGATTAAAATCAGATACATTATGGAAAGGGACAATCAGAGTAGAAAATATATTCTACCAGAAAAAAGTCCAAAGATTGACCTTTGCAGTTAGAGTATCTTCACATATGTGGCGCTCTGGCAAACATGAGGGTTCATTTCTTTCTATTCTGTACCACTGCTCTGTTGGGGGCTAGAATCCTTCAATACTTAGCAATCTCTTTGTGTTTTTATTGTATTCTCGAGAAAGGGGTCTCTAATACTCAGCCTAAATCTAAAATTATCAAGAACAGTATCATCAATGATGGGGTGGTATAGGCAGCGAACACAATGTTTTCCACAAAACATATACGTGTATAAACGTATACACGCCGTGAAACCTCAAACAAACCTAGGGAGGCAATGGCCTGTCGCAGGAGATCAGTAGGCATATACGCAGGGGGAAGAGGACAGAATACAAGACATGCTAAAGTACGAGAAACCAAGCTTCACACTAAGGTGGAAGTGCATTTTGAATAACTTTGAAGTACAGGAAATTAATGACTATTCAAGGCACACTTGCTGCACAAAAGGAAATGAACTCTACAGAAGAAGGCCCGAGTTAGCACCTTCTGCAGAATTCATTTCCCATCCCAAGATGCAAGTGTTTACAGGTCAAGGGCTGCAGGAAGAGTAACAACACATCTTTTACCCGAGAAAGACTTTCCTTAAACAGATGTTAAATATTTCCTTAATCCTTAAACCTCTAATTAGAGGTCTATTCCAAAAGTCAAATATGCAATTGCCCAATCTCTCCACCCCAGCATTAAAGGAAAAAAAGTCCAGGTGGCTCAGTGTGCACTCAGCTCCTTGGTGCATCCTGTAATAACCCTATTTTGCATTTCTCCCACATCTTTCATCTGAATTCTGTAAACCCTTTACAAACAGGATCTCATTAATCCCTAAAACCGGCTGCGAGACCCTTGACCAGCACAATTCTCCCAAATCTACAGATGAAAACAAAGGGTACTTCGAGCACGCCTTCCGCTTTTCAAACAACTGCATCACAAGGGAAGATGATAATTAGAGGCTCACACTATAATGGGAAGAAAGCAACCTTGTTTGGGGAAAAAAAAAACAAGCATTGCTCAGCTTTAAAAATATTTTTGAGACTTTTTTAAATTAGGAAGGTGCAAATTGAGAAGATACATCGTCTTTAAGAAAGTAGAGTGATTCCACTGGACTCCACTGGAGACTGTGACACTGTCACTCTTAAGCAGCTGGAGGTGGGTACATTGTTGCTCTTTTTTAAAAAGAAAAATTCCCACCTCCTCCCTCCTCCCACTTTTCTCCCCTCTCCTCCCCCACTCCTCCTCCCCCTCTTTCTCCAGGCCAAAGAGCAGTCAGGGTTCCCTACCCTATGGGAAGTCAAAGGTCCTTCCTGCTCCCCCCAGGTCCAGGAAAGTGAGCATTCAGACAAGGCTCCCACAGAACCCATCCATGCAGTAGAATCAAAGCCCAGTGCCATTGTCCTTGGCTTCTCAGTCAGCCTCCACCGTCAGCCACATTCAGAGAGTCCAGTTTGATCACATGCTCCATCAGTCCCATTCCAACTGGCCTTGGTGATCTCCCATTAGATCAGTCCCACAGTCTCAGTAGGTGGACGCACCCCTCACGGTCCTGACTTCCTAGCTCATGTTCTCCCTCCTTCAGTTCCTCATTAGGACCTTGGGAGCTCAGTTCAGTGCTCCAATGTGGGTCTCTGCCTCTATCTCCATCAATCGCCAGATGAAGGTTCTATGGTAATATGCAAGCTATTCATCAGTGTGGCTATAGGACAAGACCAGTTAAGGCACCCTTTCCTCTGCTGCTCAAGGAACACACTGGGAACATCTCCTTGGACATTTGCGAACAACTCTAGATAAAGAAGGTGTGGCACATATACATTTTAGAGTTCTACTCAATGGTAAAAAACAATGACATCTTGAATTTTGCATACAAATGGATGGAAATAGAAAACACTTTACTGAGTGAGGTAACCCAGACCCAAAAAGAGGAACATGGTAGGTACTCACTCATAAGTGGATTCTAGCCATAAATAAAGGACATTGAGCCTATAATTCGTGATCCTAGAGAAGCTAAATAAGAAGGTGAACCTAAAGAAAAACATATAGTTATCCTCCTGGATATTGGAAGTTGACAAAATTGCCTGGCAGGGGTTGGGAGCACGGGGGTGGGGGTGAGGTGGAAATAAGGGGAGATGGGGGAGAGAAGGGAGAAGGGGAGGATGGGGAGAGCTTGAGGGAATGGGATGGTTGGGATGAAGGAGGGGTGGATGTGGGAGCAGGGAAGTATATATTTTAATTAAGGGAGCCATTTTAGGGTTGGCAAGAGCATTGTTGCTCTTTGAATGAGTGTACATGGACCCTCAGATTTCCTTCTTTTAGCTAAGATGCTCTGGAGAAACTTGTCCTTCAAAATTGCCAAGTCATTCTGACTCTTTTTGGAGGACCTGATGCAGGCATCATTCTAATACTAAAGAGGTGGAAAGAATAATTCTTCCTTTATCGTGCCTTTCTTTCCCAGAATCATTCAGTGCAGCTCCATAAACATCCTGAGGTTCTGTCAGGTGTGCGTCCCTTTGTGGGTGTTGTAACTCTTCCTCTCTATATCTTCTGCCCTTTCTTCCAGATGCTGTGAAGGGCCCACCTGTCTTTTTCTGACATTCTGGGCTTCCCTTTCTCTTTTTGCCATGTGGCCGATCTCCATGCCTAGTGCATATAGCGCAGTTCTCTCATTTTCTTCTGTGTCTCTGTTCTCTTGGCAGCTGCAGTGAGTTTGCAGTGAGAAGCTTTTTCGTAGACTCTAAGAAAGTTATCCTGCCCTCCTTTTTGAGCCCACCCTTGACTACTTTCATTAAGAAACTAAAAACCTAAAGAGGGAATGTCAATTTCCCCAATAATAATGATGTCATCAAGGAAATTCCCTGATCTTACAGAATTTGCACACTTCAAAGAAAAGATGTGAGAGAATTCAGAATCCTCCCCTTTTCTCTGTCTTCTCCTTCACACATTCTTCCTCTCCGGCTCTTTCACCATTTCTACCTCTCCTTCTTCATCTCCCTTTGATGTGAACTCATAAGCCCAAGAAAAGGCCGACAACCCAACAGTAGAGCCCTCAACAGACAACAGCTTCGTCAGCTAGCACTTGATTTTGCCATCCTAGCCTACAAATGCTGTACAGAGCTGAGTTCTCCTTCACGCCACCCAGTCAACAGCATTTTGCCTGCAGCCCTCAAAGACTAAAAATACACTCAAAAGGTGTCTGTAGATTTAGTAATAACTGGTATTACATTAGTTTCATTTCTATGTAAGCCTTTGACTAGTGTTCTTTGCCCAGGGCTGTAAAGACTGATTTAGAAGTTTCTACTTTCCCTGTTTTTGTTCTCTTTGATGATGGTTTATGCAGGCAGATAGCTCCAAACTCGCCATTGCTGATACAATAGAGTGTTTGTAGCAAGTTTAACTGTATCTACTGACAGGGACTTAGAGGGTTTGGCCTGGCAGTACACTAGACTATAGTCTGTCACCTACACTCTCTTTTGCTTGAATGTTATCCCTTCTGCTGACCTCCCCACCTCTCTTTGGAAGCTATGTTTCACAGAGCCTCAGAAATAAAGCCATTTTTAAACATTCTTGCTTTCATGCTTGTGCATGGATAAATCTTCTCTCGCTGTGCCACGGCAGCCACCTGATGTGAGATTACCCATAGCCTTATTTTTCACCCCCCTCTACTAATTTTCTGCCCATAAAGTACTCACCCCTTAGGCTCTTGTCACTTTATTCTATAATGTCAAATATCCTAAATATTAGTCTTTGTATTCATGCTCTGATAATATAATATAAAGGTAGTAATTCATATTATTACTACTATAAATAAGATGATGAAATGCTTTGCAAATTATTATTTATGAAATACATATATTATTATATTATTTTGTCTGTATTCAACTGATTATAATAAAACACAGTATATTGAGTAGTCTTTGGCTGAGCTAGACATAGTTTTTTTTTCTTATGCTTCTACCAGCTGGAGATGATAGATAAAGTTGCTTATCTTTCCTTCTAGGAGGGTTCTCATCTTTGTCTGTTGAGACTGACTTCCCAACTCTGTCCTTAGATGCCATGAGAAAGGAAAAGATAAGTCCTCCAGTGTCTTCTTTGGGATCAGGGATCCAGCCTCCATGACCTTGTTTAACAATATTACTCTCTTACTCCAATTTTAACCATAACAGAAGAAAGAGAAATCTGTACCTCAGTGTCTAGGCTGGAAAATAGGGACAAAATTCTGTTTATATTAGATATTATTACATCTAAATAATATTTAGATACTTAGGAGAAAAACAAAATTCTGAAGGGTTCAATTTAAAAAGAGAGAGAAACAGGACATAGTATTCATATCACATCCTACCCATGTGGTTTATTTCTCAGCTCAGTCACACCACTTAGCAGTGTGGGTTAGTAAGGAACTATACACTTCCTGTCCTCAAGGAGCACTTATGGCCATTGCTAAAAGGTTACAATGGGTCACACTCGCATTATTATGAAATGGATTATGAAAGTGAAGTAAGAAATTATTTAGAGGTCATACATATGTGCAATGATGCAAATCAAGCCTATACTGGAGACTATCAAAGATAGAGAAGTCCCAGAGACTGCAGTGTATAGGACTGAGTGAGGTAAGAAAATAACATC
Source organism: Myodes glareolus (assembly GCF_982192425.1). Lineage (NCBI taxonomy): Eukaryota > Metazoa > Chordata > Mammalia > Rodentia > Cricetidae > Myodes > Myodes glareolus. The sequence continues at coordinate 61,712,811 of NC_142047.1, forward strand.
TGGAGAATTCCTCTCCAGTTCTGCGCATCAGATTTCCTTTTGCCCAGAGGAACTCAAGCATACACTGGTGTCAGAGAGGTGTGCAGCAAGAGGAGACGGTGACCTCTGAAGGGCTCCCTTGGGAGGAAGCAGGAACAGTAAGGACATCCTATCGTCAGGCTGACCCTGTCTGACAACTGTCAGGTTTTGCACTTTGAAGACACGTTCTGGCATGATCCTTCTTCTTTCTATTTCCCTTGAGCTAGAACATATGAAATACAAAGTATCCCAGGTCATAATTATTCCTTTTGAGATGTGAGTGATCAGAAATTCAGACTGCAAGCCTTATAAATTTCTATGTTCCAACAAAATTGATAGAAGAGAAATGCTGAAGCAAAGGTACACAAATCCTTCAATTCCAATGGCAGCTGAACAACCATGAAGGGAAGGTGACCTGGGAGCATCATTTGGATTTTGTACTGAATTTCAGCATAGATCGATGGCTTTATTTGTCCATCTTCCAACTTCACTTATTTGTTTCAAGCATCAGGGAACCAAAAAGTCTAATTAAAATATTTGCATTGATGGTACACATATAGACAGTGTGGGAGTTAATATTTTCTGTCAACTAGTCAGTGCCTAAAATCACAGAAGAGGCAAACTTCAGACCATGCCTCTGAAGGTTTGTCCAGACTAGGCTAACTGAAGTTAGAAGTTAGGAAACCTATCCCACACATGGGCTGGACCATCCCATGGTCTGGAGTTCTAGACTGGAGGCAAAGGAGGAAGTGAGCTGAGCACCAATATTCTTTTCTCCTTGCTTCCTACTGCCGTCAGCTGCTTCATACCACTCTTTCTCTTTCACAATGGACTATACCCTCAAACCATGACTCTTTTTTCTTAAATTGCTTTATTAGTATAATTTATTAGTATAATTTATCGGAGCATAAGAGAAGAAAATAATTCACACAGGTGCACACGCACACACATTTTATAATATAGAGAGAAAACTGCATGATAAAATGAGGGAAACAATAAAATGTTTTTATTAAAATTTTGTTTAAAGTGATTGAAAAGGCCCTTTTGTAATGTTCTGTGACTTTCTCAGTGAGAATGTGTTGACACGAATGTGGCAAACTAAAATTCACTTAAAACCTGAGAAGACTTGGAAAGGAATTCTATGGTGTAGAAGGTCCTTCTGTCTATGTGTTGCTTTTATTGGTTAATAAAGAAACTGCCTTAGCCTGTTGATGGGGCAGAAATTAGGTAGGCAGAGAAGACAGAACTGAATTCCTGGAGGAAGAAAGCAGAGTCAGAGAAATGCCATGAATCCACCAGAGACAGACACTGGAAATTTTACCCAGTAAGCCACTGCCACATGGCAATACACAGATTAATAGAAATGGATTAAATCAAGATGTGAGAGTTAGTCAATAATAGGCTAGAGCTAATGGGAAAAGCAGTGATTTAATTAATACAGTTTCTGTTTGATTATTTCAGGGCTAAGCAAGCCAGGCAACCAGGACAAACAAGTTGGCCTCCTTTCAAAAAATTCTAGACACAAAAGAACAGAGTTTTACACAGTTTCCTGGTCACAACAATTTTTTGTAGATGAGATTGCAGCAAGTAAGGGGCACAGTAAAAACTGCGGGGCTTCTTTACAAAAAAAATGTGGCTTCCTGATTCACCAGCATGAATGGTTCTGGCTCTTTTGGGGAGTTTATCTATCAAGCATTTAAATGGGGTTTGTGGATAGCATACTGCAAGTTACTTGATGACAGCATGGACCACCTAGTTATCAGATTGAAGTGGTGAGAATGGCTCCCACCTGGCAGTCTTAAGCACTAATGAACTTCCACCATATTGAACTGTGCAGAACAAGCGGGAAGTGACGTATATACCCTATTAATACCACAGCTTAAGTTTTTAAGAAGTGCTTATTATTTCAAAAAGTACTCTTGGACAGTAAAGAATTACAGATAGATAATAAAGACAAATTGAGATGAAAAAGACCTCTAAATTAGACACAGTGTGTTTAAAATATGTACGTAGGCTTGGGAGAGAGAAGAAAAAGATATAGAGAGTTATAAAATGAAGAAAAAAAAGAAATAAAGTCTTTCAAGAGACAGAGCACAGACAGTCATAGATTAAAAGGAATAAAGAAAACTAAGCCATGTAAAGGTGGACTATACAAAGAGAATCTGGATTATGTATATTATTGTGTTATCTTTGAAGTTTTTGACTACAGAGAGACATTTGATTCTGGGGATTGCTAAGCTAAACCAATATATTTATTTCAAAGGTATCTTAAATTCAAAATTTGAGTCTAAGGATATATTGATTTGGAAAAGAGGTTCTTCTTTTGTTTCCACAGAAGATAAGAACCTATGGATTGCTTCAAGACTAATATGATTTGATTGACCAAGATCCCCTGAAAGGTTGTCTTAAACACCCCAAAAAATTACTTTGCCCAATAAACAACAGGAACAAATTTGGACAGAACTATGTCCATATTCCCAAATATTGTCTATAAATGTTTATTTACATTTAAATGTGAATATGCTATAGAGGTTTGCATTGGTATGGATCTTGTTTATTGATTCAAATTTAAGGTCAATTTTGTTACATGTATATTTCTGCTCTTGATTAAGATATTGTGTTTGTTCAGCTTATTTAAAAATGTAATATATAATTAAGAAATATAGGTTAATAGATAGTCATCTATAATAATCAAGCTTGTAGTCATGTTAGTTAGATTTCCTAGATATTCAGAGATGTATTTCAGATGGATAGGAATTCCTCAAACCATTCAAAAACTACAGAATATGGCATTTGAAATGTTTTAAAAATTTAGGACTTATCGTGACAATGAGACACATCTGCTCCTGGCAGCACTATTACTTCAAGAAAAAGATGGGCATCAAAGAGGTTCCATATAAAGTTGGTTAGCCATTTGGGCAAAATCTGCTCTTGCCTAGACTGCTTGATGAACTGGACATACAGAACCCACAGAAAAACTTGCCTGAAGGTGAGACAATCCTTCAGGGCTCCTGCTTAATGAAAGGATCTGCAAGACATTCTGTGGGACACAGAAGAAAGTGACTGACAAACTGCTAATATAGGTGGGATTGTCTTTGAAATTTCCTGCTTCATGGAAAAGTGTGCTGGATACTGTGGGTTTAAGATGGATTCTCCAATGTTGCAGAAAAATTTGGGTGACTGTTCAGGCAGTGAAATGCCTCTGTCAGTTCTAGAATTTTGGAAGTTGCTACAAAGCACTTCCAGTTAACTTAGGTAATATTATATCCTTCTGGAGTGTTTGTTGCAATTGAAGAATTGCTAGTTATAATTATAGTTTTCCTTAGTTATGATAAAAGATAAAATAGATATAAATATTGTAACTATAATTCTTACTTGATACCTGTTTTGTTATATGTAATTTTACTATATTAAAGTTAAAATTCTCCTTTTTATTTAAACAGAAAAGGGGAGGATATACTGCTGATTCACATCTATATGTTGTGAATACTATTGGTTAATAAAGGAACTGCTTTGGGTCATAGCAGAACTATAGGGGAACAGAGCTGGAAGGGGAGAATTAAGTTAAATGCTGGTAGAAAAGGAAGCAGAGTCAGAGCAAAGCCATGTAGCCCTGACAGAGACAGATGCCAGTTGGAATCTTGCCATTAAGCCACAGCCACGTGGCAATATGCAGGTTACTAGAAATGGGTTAAATTAAGAGGTGTGAGTTAGCCAATAAAGAGTTAGAGCTAATGGGCCAAGCAGTGTTTTAAATAATATAGTTTCTGTGTGATTATTTTGGGGCTAAGCAGCCAGGAACTAAGTAGTGGCCCCCTACTACAAGAATGAATGGATCAGTCCTCCCCCTCTCCCCTCTCCCTAACCAACTCCCCTTACTTCCACCTCCCCACCCCCCGTGCACCCAAGTTTGCCTGGCAATCTTGTCTACTTCTAATATCCAGGAGGATAACTACCTGATTTTCTTCAGATTCACCTTCTTATCTAGCTTCTTGAGGATCACAAATTATAAACTCACAGACCTTTAACTATGGTTAGAATCCACTTATGAGTGAGTACATACCATATTCCTCTTTTTGGGTCTGGGTTACCTGACTCAGTAAAGCGTTTTCTATTTCCATCCATTTGCATGCAAAATTCAAGATGTCATTGTTTTTTACCGCTGAGTAAAACTCTAATGTGTATATGTTCCACACCTTTTTTAACCATTCTTCTATTGAGGGGCACCTAGGTTGCTTCCATGTTCTGGCTATTACAAATAGTGCAGCTATGAATAGTGGGGGAATGGGAGGGGGAAGGGAGGAAGGATGGTTATGGGAGCAGGGAAGTTTATATCTCAACTAAGGGAGTCATTTTAGGGTTTGCAAGAGACTTGATTCTGGAGGGGTTCCCAGGTCCAAGGAGAGGTCCCCAGATGGTACTCTGGGCAGCAGAGGAGAGGGTGCCTGAACTGGCCTTGGCCCATAACCATACTGATGAATATTTTGCATGTCACCATAGAACCTTCATATGGCGATGGATGGAGATAGAGACAAGACACATATTGGAACACTGGACTTGGCTCCCTAGGTCCAAATGAGAAACAGAGGGAGGGAGATCGTGAACAAGGAAAGCAAAATAAGAGGGGGCCTTCATTTGACGATGGATGGAGATAGAGACGGAGACCCACATTGGAGCACTGGAGGTCGGGACCGCGAGGGGTGCATTCACCTACTGATACAAGGGGACTGGTCGGGTGGGAGCTAACCAAGGCCAGCTCGACTGGGACTGAACGAGCATGTGATCAAACCGGATTCTCTGAACGTGGCTGACATGGGGGCTGACTGAGCGCCCAAGGTCCAAATGAAGACTGATAAGCCATTGACAATGGCACTGGGTCTTGTTTCGTCTGCATGGACTTGCTTTTTGGGATCCTGGCCTGTTTGGATGCTCACCTTTCTGGACCTGGATGGAGGGGGGAGGATCTTGGATTTCCCACGGGGCAGGAAACCCTGACTGCTCTTGGGAATGGTGAGGGAGGCGGAGAGGGAGTGGGGGGAGCGGGAGGGTATTGGGAGGAGGGGAGGAAGTGGAAAGAGTGTTTTCGCATACTTGAATAAACAAATCGGAAAAAAAAAAGAATGAATGGATCAGTTTGTCCTCTCCATGTACCTAGTATCCAGTTTTCCTGGAATTAGATAGTCTCATTGTACTCAAGCTGTATGAACCTTATGCATATGAGAGGCTGGTACTTATATATGTTTCTGGGTAAAAAGAAGATTCTTAATGGCAGGGTCCATGTCTGTCTCTCTGAAATACTAAATGGTTTCTGCAATTGGAAGGAGTGTTGAGAATATTTTTCACATTGGTAATTTTGAAGAAAAAATAATGTTGGTATTATGGGGAAGGTTGCATTGTTATTTAGTGAAGCGTACAGCTGGACTGATGTTTTAGTTAATACGACACTGACTTTGCAAGCATAAGGACCTGAGGTTAACACCAGGTGTGGTGGCAGGTACCATAACCTCAGCACCTGGTAGGGAGTGACAGACAGAATCTTGAAGCTCATGGACCAGCCAGACTATCCTAATTGGTGATCTCATAGCCAATGAGAGATGATCTCCCAAAAAGAAAAATGGATGGTCTTGCTGGCCTCCGTGAGAGGTTATCTTTTGGCCTCCACATGACCTCCACATGGCTTCCTCCTTCTTTGTGCATGTGTGTGTGTGTGTGTGTGTGCACGTGCACACACATACACTCAGACTCCACAAGCATACAAAAATAAAATGAAATGCAGAGATCAAGGGTAATCTTAGAGTGTTCCCCCTCTCTGAACATTCTGCTTCCATTTAAAGCCTCTTCTCCAATTGCCAAGTTTCTGAGTAGTTTTCTGTAGCTCAAAACCAGTGTCTTGGCCCTGCTGAGCAGTTCTTCCCGGAGAGGTGAGTGGGTGCTAGCCTGGGCAGCCTGCCTGCCTGTCTGGGAAGGGAGCACAGCCCTCCCCCCCTCAGCTTCTGCGGCAGGGTCTTCGGTGTTCCAAGGGACCCCTCCCCTCCCCCCCTGCTGCGGGCCCTTTGTCTCCTGAGTCCTGGGAAGACCAGCTAGCCCTGTTGCCCTGCTGAGCAGTTCTTCCCAGAGAGGTGAGTGGGTGCTCACCACTGCCCAGGAAGAGAGCACAGCCCCCCCCCAGCATCTGCAGCAGGGTCTTTGGTGTTCCAAGGGACCCCTCCCCTCCCCCCACTGCTGCGGGCCCTTTGTCTCCTGAGTCCTGGGAAGACCAGCTAGCCCTGTTGCCCTGCTGAGCAGTTCTTCCCAGAGAGGGCTGAGGAGCTCTATCCAGAGAGTGCTGTGAAGTCCTACCCAGAGAGTGCTGAGGAGTTCTATCCAGAAAGTGCTGAGGAGTTTCATCCAGAGTGGAAGAAATGGGCAGGCGCCAATGCAAGAATTCCTCCAACAACCTGAAAGGCAACATGACACCGCCAGAATCCAGGGAGCTCGAAACTAGAAGAATTGAACACCCTACGCCAGAAGAAATAGAAGAAATTGACTCTAAGCGCTTCTTTATGAAAATAATAGAGGAAATTAAACAGGAGGTGAAAATCTGCCGTAAAGAAATGGAAGATAAGTATAACAAAAAAATTGAGGAAATGAGTAAAGAAATGGAAGAGAAATATACCAAAAAGTTTGAAGAAATGAGTAAATCCGTAAATGAAATTCTGGGAAACCAAGAAAAAACAATCAAACAGGTAATAGAAACAGTTCAAGATTTGAAAACTGAAATGGAGTCAATGAAGAAATCACAAACCGAGGGCCGGCTGGCTATGGAAAATCTGGGTAAACGAACAGAGACTTCAGAAACAAGCTTAACCAATAGAATACAAGAGATAGAAGAAAGAATCTCAGACTCTGAGGACACCATAGAGAAATTAAACACTCTGTCCAAAGAAAACAGCAAATCCAACAAATTCTCATCACAAAACATTCAGGAACTGTGGGACACAATAAAAAAACCAAATCTAAGAATAATAGGAGTAGAAGAAGGAGAAGAATTGCATTTCAAAGGTCCAGAAAATATACTCAACAAAATTATAGAAGAAAACTTTCCCATCCTAAAGAACGATATTCCTATGAAGGTTCAAGAAGCATACAGAACACCGAATAGACTGGATCAGAAAAAAGCATCCCCTCGTCATATAGTAATCAAAACACAAAGCATTCAGACTAAAGAAAGGATATTGAAAGCTGCAAAGGAAAAAGGTCAAGTAACTTATAAAGGTAAACCTATCAGACTTACACCAGACTTCTCTATGGAAACCATGAAAGCCAGAAGGTCCTGGATAGAGGTACTGCAGAAACTAAGAGACAATGGATGCAAACCCAGACTACTTTACCCAGCCAAGCTATTGTTCACTATCAACGGAGAAAACAAAATATTCCAGAATAAAAACAAATTTAAACAATACGTAGCTACTAATCCAGCCTTACAGAGAATACTAGAAGGAAAATCACAACCCAAGGAATCCAACATTCCCAACACTGCCTACATTAACTCAGACATTTAGCGACCTTCCACAAGCACAACTCAAAGAAGGAAAACACATACACGCTACTACCCAAAAAAATGACCGGAGTCATCGATCACTGGTCATTAATATCACTTAATATCAATGGTCTCAACTCACCTATAAAGAGGCACAGACTTAGAGATTGGATACGAAAACAGGATCCAACATTCTGCTGTCTACAAGAAACACACCTCAACCACAAAGACAGACACCTACTCAGAGTAAAGGGTTGGGAAAAGGTTTTCCAAGCAAATGGACCTAAGAAACAAGCGGGTGTGGCCATTCTAATATCTAACAAAATCGACTTCAAACTAAAATCAATCAGAAGAGATGGAGATGGACATTTCATACTCATAACAGGAACAATTCATCAGGAAGAAGTCTCAATCTTGAATATCTATGCCCCTAATATAAAGGCACCCACATATATAAAAGAAACTCTTCTAGAACTCAAGGCAGTCATCAAACCACACACACTAATAGTAGGAGACTTCAACACTCCTCTCTCACCAATGGACAGGTCAATCAGACAGAAACCTAACAGAGAAATAAGAGATTTACTGGAGGTACTGAATCAAATGGACTTAACAGACATCTATAGAACACTCCACCCAAATAGGAAAGAGTATACCTTCTTCTCTGCAGCTCATGGATCCTTCTCGAAAATTGACCACATACTTGGTAACAAAGCAAACTTCCACAGATACAAAAAAATATTAGTGACCACCTGTGTCTTGTCAGATCACCATGGATTAAAATTAGAATTCAACAACAATGGTACCCCCATGAAGCCAACAAACTCATGGAAGTTGAACAGTCAACTACTAAATCACCCCTGGGTCAAGGAAGAAATAAAGAAAGAAATTAAAGTCTTCCTTGAATATAATGAAAACAAAGACACAACGTATTCAAACCTATGGGACACAATGAAAGCAGTGCTAAGAGGAAAGTTCATAGCACTAAGTGCCCACCTAAAGAAAACAGAGAAAGCACACATTGGAGACTTAACAACACACTTGAAAGCTCTAGAAAAAAAAGAAGCTGATTTACCCAGGAGGAGTAGAAGACTTGAAATAATCAAACTGAGGGCTGAAATCAACAAAATAGAAACACAGAAAACAATTCAAAGAATCAATGAAGCAAAAAGCTGGTTCTTGGAGAAAATTAACAAGATTGACAAACCCCTATCCAAACTAATCAAACGGCAGAGAGAGAACTTGCAAATTAATAGGATCAGAAATGAAAAGGGGGACATAACCACAGACACAGAGGAAATACAGAGAATCATTAGATCTTACTACGAAAGTTTATATGCCACAAAGTTGGAAAATGTAAAAGAAATGGACATTTTTTTAAGATAAGTACCATATACCAAAGTTGAACCAAGACCAGGTGAACAATCTAAATAGACCTGTTAGTCGTGAAGAACTAGAAGCTGTTATCAAAAATCTCCCTACCAAAAAAAGCCCAGGACCAGATGGTTTCAATGCAGAATTCTACCAGAACTTCCAGGAAGAGCTAATACCTATACTCCTTAATGTATTCCACAATATAGAAAAAGAAAAGTCACTGCCAAACTCCTTTTATGAAGCTACAGTCACCCTAATACCAAAACCACACAAAGACACAACCAAGAAAGAGAATTACAGGCCAATCTCACTCATGAACATCGATGCGAAAATTCTCAATAAAATACTGGCAAACCGAATCCAAGAACACATTAGAAAAATCATCCATTATGATCAAGTAGGCTTCATCCCAGAGATGCAGGGATGGTTCAACATACGCAAATCTATCAATGTAATCCATCATATAAATAAACGGAAAGAAAAAAATCATATGATCATTTCATTGGATGCTGAAAAAGCGTTTGACAAAATTCAACACCCTTTTATGATAAAGGTGTTGGAGAGACTGGGGATACAAGGATCATACCTAAATATAATAAAAGCAATATACAGCAAGCCGACAGCTAACATCAAATTGAATGGAGAGAAACTCAAAGCCTTTCCACTAAAATCAGGAACACGACAAGGCTGTCCACTCTCTCCATACCTCTTCAATATAGTGCTTGAAGTTCTAGCAATAGCAATAAGACAACATAAGGGGATCAAGGGGATTCGAATTGCAAAGGATGAAGTGAAACTTTCGTTATTTGCAGACGATATGATAGTGTACATAAGCGACCCCAAAAACTCTACCAAAGAACTCCTACAGCTGATAAACACCTTTAGTAACGTGGCAGGATACAAGATCAACTCCAAAAAATCAGTGGCACTCCTATACACAAAGGATAAAGAAACGGAGAGGGAAATCAGAGAAACATCACCTTTCACGATAGCCACAAACACCATAAAATATCTTGGGGTTACTCTAACCAAGGATGTGAAAGACCTATTTGACAAGAACTTTAAGCCTTTGAAAAGAGAAATTGAGGAGGATACCAGAAAATGGAAAGACCTCCCCTGCTCTTGGATTGGGAGAATCAACATAGTAAAAATGGCAATTCTACCAAAAGCAATCTACAGATTCAATGCAATCCCCATCAAAATCCCATCAAACTTCTTCACAGACCTTGAGAGAACAATAATTAAGTTTATATGGAAAAACAAAAAACCCAGGATAGCCAAAACAATCTTATACAATAAAGGAACTTCTGGAGGCATTACTATCCCTGACTTCAAACTCTATTACAGAGCTACAGTATTGAAAACAGCTTGGTATTGGCATAAGAACAGAGAAGTCGACCTATGGAATCGAATAGAAGACCCAGATACTAACCCTCAAACCTACGAACACCTAATTTTTGACAAGGGAGCTAAAGGTATACAATGGAAGAAGGAAAGCGTCTTTAACAAATGGTGCTGGCATAACTGGATGTCAACCTGTAGAAGAATGAAAATAGATCCATATCTATCACCTTGCACAAAACTCAAGTCCAAATGGATTAAAGACATCAACATCAATCTGTGCACTTTGAACCTGATAGAAGAGAAAGTGGGAAGTAGTCTACAAGATATAGGCACAGGAGGCCACTTCCTAAGTAGGACCCCAGCAGCACAGACAATAAGAGAAACAATGAATAAATGGGACCTGCTGAAACTGAGAAGCTTCTGTAAAGCAAAGGACACTGTCAGTAAGACAAAAAGGCTGCCTTCTCACTGGGAGAAGATCTTCACCAACCCCTCATCAGACAAAGGTCTGATCTCCAGAATATACAAAGAACTCAAGAAACTAGACACTAAAACTCTAATTAACCCAATTAAAAAATGGGGTACTGATCTGAACAGAGAATTCACAACAGATGAACTTCGAATGGCCAGAAGACACTTAAGGTCATGCTCAACCTCCTTAGCGATCAGGGAAATGCAAATCAAAACCACTTTGAGATACCATCTTACACCTGTCAGAATAGCTAAAGTTAAAAACACCAATGATAACCTATGCTGGAGGGGATGTGGAATGAGGGGAACACTCATCCATTGTTGGTGGGAATGCAAACTTGTGCAGCCACTTTGGAAATCAGTGTGGAGGTTTCTCAGGAAACTGGGAGTCAACCTCCCTCAGGACCCAGCAATTCCTCTCTTGGGAATATACCCTAGAGATGCCCAAACATACTACAAAAGCGTTTGTTCAACTATGTTCATAGCAGCACTATTTGTAATAGCCAGAACCTGGAAACAGCCTAGGTGACCCTCAATAGAAGAATGGTTAAAAAAGGTGTGGAACATATACACATTAGAGTTTTACTCAGCGGTAAAAAATAATGACATATTGAATTTTGCATGCAAATGGATGGACATAGAAAACGCTTTACTGAGTGAGGTAAGCCAGACCCAAAAAGAGGAACACGGTATGTATTCACTCATAAGTGGATTCTAACCATAATTAAAGGTCTTTGAGCCTATTATTCGTGATCCTAGAGAAGCTAAATAAGAAGACAAACCTGATGAAGATTATTTACCTATCCGCCAGGAGGTAGGAAATAGTCAAGAGTCCCAGGTAACCTTGGGTGCATGGGGGGGGGGGGTGGGAGGGTTGATGGAAGGGGAGAGGGTTAGAGAGAAGGGAGTAGGGGAGGAATGGAGAAAGCTCGGTTGACCGGGATGGGGGGAAGGGAGGAAGGATGAATGTGGGATCAGGGAAGAATATATTTCAACTAAGGGAGTCATATTAGAGTTTACAGGAAACTTGATTATATATGGGATCCCAGGTCCAAGGAGAGATCCCCAGATTGTTCTCTGGACAGAGGAGGGGGTGCCTGAACCGGCCTTGGCCCGTGACCATACTGATGAATATTTTGCTTATCACCATAGATCCCTCATCTGGCGTTGGATGACGATACAGATGGAGGCCCGCGTTGGAGCACCGAACTGAGCCCCCCAAGATCCAAACGAGGAGCAAAAGGAGGAAGAAAATGACGAAGGACTGCGAGGGATACTATCACCCACTGATACAAGGGGTCGGATCTAATGAGAGTTTACCAAGGCCAGATGGACCGTGACTGAACGAGCATGTGATCCAACCAGATTCTCTGAATGTGGCCGGATTTTCTGAATGTGGCTGGCCTGCAGTCTTTCCGAGAAGCCATTGACAATGACACTGGGACTGGTTTCCTCTGTATATACTGGATTTTTGGGATCCAGTCTGTTTGGATGCTCACCTTCCTGGACCTGGAGTGAGGGGGGAGGAACTTGGACTTCCCACAGGGCAGGAGACCCTGACTTCCCTAGGGGACAAAGAGGGAGGAGGAGAGGGAGGGGGGGAGTGGGAGGGCGTTGGGAGGAGGGGTGTAAATGGAAACTTTTTATAATTTAATAAAATTACAAAAAAAAATAATAATTGGTAACATGGAAATATATTTTATATTTTTTAATAGTCAAGATGTGCATAATGAACTTGTATTTGTTAAGAGTAGAAAATAATTTTAGAGACATGATTAAATAAAAAATATTATTTTAAACGTGAAAAAAAAAAAACAGTGTCTTCTAAGGACTCTCCCACCTCAAAATCTACCCCATTCTGTGTGTCGTGTGTGTGTGTGTGTGTGTGTGTGTGTGTGTGTGTGAGAGAGAGAGAGAGAGAGAGAGAGAGAGAGAGAGAGAGAGAGAATTTACATTCCAGAATTTACTATCATTTCCTTTATTTAAACACCAGGCCCTTTATTCACTAAAAGTAACAGCAGCAGCTTAGGGTGAGTAGGTCCAGAACTGGAGACATGGATACTAACAAGAATAACAATGAAGAATCGCATGCAGTCCTGCCAGATCTAAGTGCTGCCAGGCCAAGGCTCACAGTGTACTTCTGAGTCATAAGCATATTCCCACATCTGGCCTGACAAGCTATGTAAAATCAATTTACCAGCTGAGAATTCTACTCTGTGGACTGTTCACAAGATTTATTCTTTTAACTATACACTGTGGCTTTTTAGCCACCATGCTGGTGTTAGAGTTTGCATCATACTGAGAAAACAAATGGTCATCTTTTAAGCTGGCTGTCTTAGCATCACCACTAGATAGCCAAAAGTACCTTAAAACCAGACAGGGTAAGAATCTTTCTAACACAAGACTGTTGCTTCTGCCCAGGGACAGCTGTGAGTGTGTCCCAATAGGTAAACACCTTCACCAGCTGAACTTTCATTCTCCTTACCTTCCTTGTAAGCACCCCTCTAATGTCCAAAGAGGAACTGATTCGCTTATTGCTTTTTTTTTTTTTTGAGACAGGGTTTCATGTAGCCCAGGCCAGTCTTGAACATGCTACATGGCTGAAGTTGTCCTTAAAGTTAGTTCTCCTGCCTCCACTTCCAGTAGTGAACCACTGCTTTGGACTCAGATGCACATTTTTCACTAAATAAACCAAAATTTCATTACAATGTTCTTAGTTTCCGGCCCACTGTTAATCAGGTCAATGGTTTAATGCTGTAAATAAACTCAGAACCTGCTGAAGATAGGAATTCTGCTTAATTTCTCAATCAGCACTTCAAAATTCACAAATGTAGCTGTCACAGACAGAGATATCTATGGGAGATGATACAAGGTGGGAATAAAAAATTCCAAATCTAAGACTGGGGAAGAAAGTCAGCACTTGCTGGTGTTGTTTTGTATCTCACCTATCTCAAATTACTCTAGTGTCCTCAGCAAATGTCATGTAATTGTTATTTGAGGACCTCTAATGCGGGAGCCTGGTCTGTCTGGATGCTCACCTTCATAGACCTGGATGAAAGGAGGAGGACCTTGGACTTCCCACGAGGCAGAGAACCCTGACTGCTCTTAGGACTGGAGAGGGAGGGGGAGATGGGGAGGAGGTAGAAATTTTTAATAAATTAATTAATTAATTAATTAATTAAAAAAAATAAAAAGACCTCTAATGGCAAGAAACTTAAAGCCTCTGAAGGTATTTGTTTCAATGGTATACTTTCTAAGCTCTGAAGTTTATTGTTAATGTTGGTCAGCGTCTTCTTTCTAGCTAGACTACTACTACAGAAATCAGATCACTCCAAGTCTGTCTAGGTTTGTTTTTGCATATTTTGGGCAGTTTCTGAATCTATCTCTTTTCATATGTCTTATTTCGAGACAGTGCTGGGTTGCTTGTTTCCAGTCTCTCACACTTGTCATTCTAATGATAGCACCAGGAGAATTAAGGAAACTAGGGGATAATGTCTTAGCTGTGTGTTTGAGGGATAAGAAGATGCGTGGAAGCCCCACAGATGCTGAATTGACCATCTTCTACACTACCTGACGACCCACTGCATGGGGTACAAGTGCGGTGGGAGGGCAGGAGTAAGAGGAAGGGAATCAATTATCATATAAAAAGTCCATTAGCAAAGAAACCCTTCCACTGAATAAAACATGTGATCAAACAGAAAATGGGCTAGGAATAGGAAGATAGTTGTACAAATAACCTGTAAAAGGACATGGCCCTAAGGCCAGTTCCAACCCACAAACCTACTGCCCTACTCAGAAATGCCTTTCTTCTTCTTAATGAGCTGTCTGTTTCTACCACTATCCTTGTGTCTCTGGCCCAATTCTTTGTTCCAGCTACAAGAACCTGGAAATACCAATGACTGTCTTGTAGGATGGGATCCACATCTTTAACAGAGGGGCTTTCTGTATCAAGAGCCTCTTCTGTTAGCCAGAAAAGCCATGTTGCATACCTGAGCTTTCACATCTGCTTGAGACCTACACAGCCAATAGTTAGACTCTATGCATCTCTGTTTCCTGAATTTCATTGGAGTCTTTTAAATGTGAGTATCTACACAGTCAAGTGAGCTTTAGTAGAGACTTTAAGAACATCTTGAAAGGAAGATCCAAGTGAATATTCCAGGGAGGATTCAAGAATAATTTCCTACTAAAGAAATGTCAATTATTTTAAAAAATATGTTTCAAAGATTAAAGGATTAGTACTTTTCATCTAGCCCTCGTAATTAAGAAAACAGACTTACTAGGTGTGGTGGTACACATCTATAATCCTACCACTCAGGGGCTGGGGCAGCAAGCCTGAGAGTTCCAGGGAAAGTTTCCCACAAGAATAAACCAAACAACCAAATACTATGGCATTGAGCAGAGTAAGGGGGGTTGCATCCCCTTGCTGAAGTTTGTTTGTGGTTGTAAGAGCCAAGGTTCTTCTGTAAGCCCCACATGCACAAGGGCAAGCTAATTTCCTAAAATGCTAGAAGTCGTAATTTTGGGGAAACATTATGTCCTGTGTTTTTACCTCTCTAAACAAGAGGTTTCTTTTTTTTTTTTAAACCTACTACACCAGATGTACTTGATCACATGTATATGGGAGGTACACAGGTAGAAAATACATCAGGATGTAGTTCTGCCCCTGATTGGACCTGATAGGAGATGCAATGCATTATGGGGTATGTCTTTTTAAGCCCCTGCAAAGTGTGACTCTTGCCAGGGTGATTCTGACCAAAGTCCATTTTTTTTTAGTGAGTACTTAAGTCAACTTGCTTCAAATCAGCCTCAAAACTGTGCAATTGGTTTCTCTCTCCAAAAATCTCAGAATAAACTCCGTGCTATGATGAACAAGTTATTTGATGTCCTTGTACCTCAAGTTTCTAGAACTGTAGAAACCTGGCACAGTAAGAATATTATTGTCAATGGCTAGCCAGACACTAGGAGAGTTAAGCACAATATGGCATCATTAGAATAACTGGATGTAGTGATTCCTGCTGTGCATTTCATGGATTCTTGGCGGTTATGTTGTCAGAAGTACACTGTGAGTTGTGTAGGCATGAAAAGGCCTACTCTATAAACACTTCGGAGACAATTGGGTCTGTATACCCATCTTACCGTGGCCCAAAAACACCAGGAGAAAGGGAAACATGTTAGAAGGGAGAGTACTGGCTGACTGTTAGGAGACCATTCTGGCCGTTCCATGGATTAGCTGTCTCTCCTATATGTACCTGCTCAGATTGTCCATGCCCATGGTCCAAAGACAGCCTCACACACTCAAAAGGCAAGGCTGAAGATTGGATCTGTTGGCGTATTTTTGTACATAATCTTAAAAGTCTAGTGAGAAGCAGGTGATTAAAAGGCCCTTGGACTTGAAAACCTAATCAAACCTCCTCTTCTTCCCTATCTTCCTCTTCCTTTTTTGTCTTTCTCCTCCCTTCTTCCTCTTTACTCCTCTGCTTGCTCTTCCTCTTCCTCCGCCTCCTCCCCATTCTTCTCTTCTCTTTCTCTCCCTTCTTTCTTGACTACTCATATTTTACTTTTTTCCATCTATGTTAGTCTTAGAATAAATGACATCTGTATCATCTTATGGGCTCTCTATCATTATTTTTGACCTTTAGGCTGGGTTCGTCCTCTACATTCCCTAGGTTTCTTTATAAATTATTATGAATAAATGAATAGTTCTTTATATTCACGTCATACATAGTACATTGTGAAAAAGAAAGATAACTCACACACACACACAAAAAAAAACAAAAACAAAAACAAAACAGAAACAGCCACACCAAAAAAATATGTAGTTTGCACCTGAGATGCAGACAGGGTCACATTCACGCTGCCTTCCACACGTATCATTTCTGCTGCACCACACCACACTCCACCCTAGATCTTAGCTTTGTGATTGAGATGAATTGATCAAAAGTCTGGAATCCTGTCGTGATACACAGAATAGAACCACATTCCTAACCACAGGACAGTGCTGTGTGAGATCATGTAATAGGGAAGTATGTGCTTGTTTCAGTGGCTCATTTGTTCGAACAACTGCTATTCACAGTAGGATTCAGATTTCAGAGAGTACTTGGCCAGCTCTATTGGCATAGTGTGATTAAAAAGAAATCATGTGACAATAAAGCTTGACTTTCAACTGTGGCCATATGTGTTACCATCAATATTTCTTGCATGACACAATTTCTATCTTTTTTAAACATTCTTGCATCCATAAGGTCCCTTCTTTCCAGAGCTCAATTCACATCATCATCATGAGCTCATGAGCATCTTGACAGCTAGATGCTATAGAGAGTTGGAGAACTGAGAAGGGAAGGTTCCTTTGCAAATTCTATTGCACTGGGAATGTCAACAGTGAAGAAGCACAATAACAACAAACTGTAGCCTTCAAAAGACACTTGAGAGCATCTATGTACGTGACAAAGCCCTAGAAGGAGGCATATACTTTATAAATAATTGCAATAGTTGCCAGAATGGAAAAAATTAGCAAAATTCCATTTATAAATCAGTAGTACTCTTTGACTAATTAGAATTCTCTAAACCTTGCCATTTCAGAGTGGCAAATATCACAGATCAACAGTCAGTGACTATGGAGAAAGAGTTGGTGTCTAAGAGAAAATAAAATTCTCAGAAGTGAGGTTCTGTGCCACAGCATATGGCTCCCACATCACATTTTTCTGGAAAACCTAGACAATGCCCATCTATAAACACAACCAGTAGTTATACTTTGCCAGGCCACAGTGAAGACCATGGCAGCAAAGATGACAGACACATGTGGAAACTGCCCTTCTGAAACTCAGACCTCCCTATGAGCTTTTATACTTAATGGATTCCAGCATAGAATGAATAATAAAGAGTCACCACAACACAATCAAGACAAATTAAAGTTGATGAGTTTGAGAGCTTGATGGCAAATTGACATTGTCCCAAGATGAGAATTATGGGAATTAGTGGAAGGAAGTGTTCTGCTGAGGCTGCCCAGCTGCTAGGCTGCCCAGCTGCTAGGCTGTGCATGGTACTGCTGAGCAGGAGCTGCGCCTTCCGGCAAGGCTGGTCTTGTGGCTTCCTGCCACCAACTCACCATTTTTGCAGAGCAGGAGAGCCAGAAAGTCATGAGAAGAGGAATTGAGGAAGAGCAGGAGGCTGGGGGACTGTGCTGTCACGAAGCTCAGTGTGATGGTTTCCTTTGACGGAGCTGTATCTGCGTAGATAGCTGAAGATGACAGGCTTGTGTTCCTTTTCACCGGGTATGGTTCTTGGAGCATGTATATAACCGAGCTGCCGGAATCAAAAAGAGCTGAAATCTCTGCAGAAAAAGAGAGAGAGAGAGAGAAAGGAAGAGGAGAACATAGTTTCAAACACGTAGTCATTAAGCTACTTGAGGTAGCTATAATGCCTGCTCATTGTTTCCTTGCACAAAGCACTGTGTGAGCAGTGTTAAAAAAAATCAGACACTGTGCTTCTTACTAATTTTGAGGCAGATCAAATCCATTCTTGTGTGTATGTTCACATGTGCAGATGAGGATTCAGGTTGATGCTGGAGACATGTCCTCCCCTGTCACTCTCTAATTGAGACACTGAACCTAACGTCCGTGGACTGGTTAGACTGGCTGGCCAGTGAGCTCAGGACTCTTATTATCTCATGTCCTCTAGTGAAACATCTGGTTTTATCTTGTTTCCTACAGTGGTGCTGGGTATCCAGACTCAGACTCTTATGCCTGTGGGACAGACATGCTGCTGGCAGAGCCATTTGCCCAGTCCTCTGCATCCGTTGTTTATAATTACAGATGTGTCTAAGCAAGTTGATCAGAACACTAAACCTTTCTTTGTGTCACCATGTTGTTTAGTGAGACAGTATTTGTAAAGCACTGAGTAGGATTGCCCAGCAGGGTTTGGACTTACGGAATATCTATGTTGCAAGAAAGTGTCACCTAGAGCCAGGGAGATGGCTCAGTTGGTACAGAGTTTTCTACACAATTGTCAGGAGGTGATTTTCGACCTCCAGCACCTACATAAAAAGATAGGTGTGGTGGCTTGTATATGTAACACCAGAGCTGGGGAGGTACAGACAGGAAGAACCCCAGTGTTCCTTGACTAGTCTAGAAATTGGTGAGTGCCGGATTTGTTAAGAAATCTTGTCCCAGAAGATCAAATGAAGAGCAACTGAGGAAGGCATTTATTAATGATCTCTGGACTCCAAATAGGTGTTGATGCATGCATGAGTACACACACACACCGGTACACAATGCTGTACACACACACACACACCAGTACATATTGTTGCAAATACACAAACACAGAGAAAAAGAAGATAATTTAACCTAAGCCCATCCCAGCTGCCCTTAAGTAATATTTCACATTGTTGGCCATATGTCAGTTGACATGCTGAAATATTGAAATACTTATCCTGCCAAGGGCCAGCTTGCTCTTGAGCTAAATTTCACTTTCTTCTTTTTATATGCAGGTGTGAAAAAAAGTTGCCTTGTGTAGTAAGACATTATAGATCTGTGTGCACACGTTTGACTGGAACACTCTGTGGTAAGCTTGAGTCAATATGGATATGATAGGTTTCTTTCCCTCTCAAATGAAGGGTGCAGAGTTTCTAATCTTTCTCAACATTCCCTGACTATGTGTGGGACACTGAGAACATAAGCAAACTTGAACTTACTTCATAATGCCCTTGCCACTTTTCCGCCTTGTGAAAATTCTGCTGTAGTTGTGCCACCAAATTAATGCTACAAGTTTATGCATACTGTCTGCCAGACCAGGACTACAGTGCAATTTGGGCAAGGTTCAGAAAGAATGTTTGGTTTAAATCAAGCAAGTCATAGCAGTGATTCTTATGTTAGAAATAGGAGGCATACACATATGGCCATGATCTGCTTGATGCAGGTGTTTCCCTTAAGGACTTAACAGGTGCATTTTGAGCTACTATCTCCTAGTTAACAAAAATAAAAGCCTTTACCTGAGGTTTATGTATACAGTCAAATGTATATGTGATTCATAATATGAAACACATATTATATATGGGCATATAGATTATGATTTTTTTCTTCTTCTTAGGACAATAAGTTAAAAATAGAAAAACATGTATAATTAGACATGCCACACAAAAATGTTCTCATTCTTTTCCCGAAACTAGTATTAATTATTCCTAATGCTTAGACATTGTTTGTTTCAATATAAAGCCTAATTCAACAACATTTGTACATTCTGCTTCTCAATTATTTTCTTATGTTTTAAGATAGGAGATAAAGGTACTGAAATGGGTTTAGTTTTCCCATATTACTTATGAGTAAAATCTAAAGCATATTCAGTGAATTTTATTTTTATTATTATTTTAACTTCTGATAGTATAACATTTCAAAAATAGTAAGAGCAAGCATTTGGAGAGAATTTGTATGCTGTATGCAGTATGCATTGAGTGTTAAACATGATCCCTATTATAAAACTCTGCATTTCGCACACATTATAAATGCAGAAATCAAGGAATTTTGAGATTAAATACTTAACTACTGTCTCAGAGGGACAGTGTTAAGTGAATAAGAACCAGAACCCAGATTCTTTCTGCAAAGATTCAGTGTCAGGTGAATTAAGTAAGAGAAGAGAAGATAGTGCTTACAATGGGAACTATTGTAATGGCTAAAACTCATGCTTACAAGTATTTGTGATATATGGAGGAAGTACTTATAGGACGAAATGTGTGGCATAAACAAAATATACACCATGATTGCCACATATCCACTATATCAAATGCAAGCAATACTTTTGTTCATTTGTTTATTAAATGATTGTCTGTGTAGTTAGGTTTAACTTTCTAGATTTGTAATCAATTTCCAAATTTATTATCTAGCAGTTTTAGTGATGAAAATATTCAAGTGATAGAATTGATCATTCAGTCAACAATGGAAGAGAGCTGAAGGCAAAGAAGTACACATGGATAAATCATGACCAGGTATATGGATATTAGCAGGAAAAAGAATCATGTCAAGGTTACCAAGGTGGCTGAGAGGATAAAGATGTTTGCAACCAAGCCAGAGGATCTGAGTTCAGTCAGTTCAGTTCAGGCCATGTGGTGGACTGAAAGAAGCTGCCCATAAGAGTTGTGCTCTAGCATCACAGGTGCCCTGGCATGCTGGTAATCTCTCTCTCTCTCTCTCTCTCTTTCTCTCTCTCTCTCTCTCTCTCTCCCTCTTTCCTCTCTCTCTCTCTCTCTCTCTCTCTCTCTCTATCTCTTTCTCTTTCTTTCTCTCTCTCTCTCACACACACACATAGATACATAGAGAGAACATCTAATAAATTAATTAATTAATTAATTAATTGGAATTTGGCAACGTAAAGAATAAAATCATGAGTGTGCTTCTTGCCCGCGGCAGGGCAGGGGCCCGGCGAGGAGGAGCTCGGACTTTCCCTGACCCCATAGTCTCCCAGGTCACCCTGCAGTGCTGGCTCCACCCTGCTAAGCTCTCCCGCCTGCCATCCCAGCTTCCATCCAGGTACAAATTCCTATATTTCTCCCTTCCCCCTGGGGCCATAGAATTTCCCCCAGCTCAGCTGCCTTGCGTGCTGGGCCTGGGCTGTAGGTGCATCCCGGAAAGAGGGAGTGCCTGTGCTTCAATAGCCTACCTGAGGAAAGGTGGGCATTCTGTCAGTGAAGTCCCTGTCCAACAAGGGAACCTGACCCAGTACCAGAAGATCCAATAGACAGCATTTGAAAGAAGAGATGAGCAGACGCCAAGGCAAAACCTCGTCCAACAATCTGAAAAACAACATGAAAACAACAGATCCCAACGACCCTACAATAGAAGGGCATGAACACCTTAATTCAGAAGAAGTGGGAAAAAGTGCCATTATGAAAGCAAAAGATTCCCTTAAACAGGACATGAATAACTCCCTTAAAGAATTGGATGAGAAGTATAACAAAAAGTTTGAAGAAATGAGTATAGAAACGGATGAGAATTATAACAAAAACTATGAAGAAATAAGCAAATCCATGAATGATACCCTGAGAAACCAAGAAAAAACAATCAAACAGGTAAAGGAAACAGTTCAAGAATTGAAAACGGAAATGCAGGCAATGAAGAAAACACAAACCGAGATCCAGCTGGATATGGAAAACCTAGGTAAATGAACGGAGACTACAGAATCAAGCATAACCAGTAGAATACAAGAGACTGAAGAACGAATCTCAGATTCTGAAGATACCATAGAGAAAATAAACGCTCTGGTCAAAGAAAACAGCAAATCCAACAAATTCTCTTCACAAAACATTCAAGAAATCTGGGACACAATAAAAAAAAACCAAATCTAAGAATAATAGGGATTGAAGAAGGAGAAGAACGGCAGATCAAAGGCCCAGAAAATATATTCAACAAAATTATAGAAGAAAACTTTCCCAATCTAAAGAACAATATTCCTATGAAGGTTCAAGAAGCATACAGAACACTGAATAGACTGGATCAAAAAAAAAACATTCCCTCGCCATATAATAATCAAAACACAAAACATACAGATTAAAGAAAGAATATTAAGAGCTGCAAAGATAAAAGGTCAAATAACTTATAAAGGTAAACCTATCAGGCTTACACTGGACTTCTCTATGGAAACCATGAAAGCCAGAAGGTCCTGGGTAGAGGTACTGCAGAAACTAAGAGGCCATGGATGCAAACCCAGACTACTATACCCAGCCAAGCTATCGTTCACTATCAACAGAGAAAACAAAATATTCCAGGATAAAAATAAATTTAAACAATTCATAGCCACAAATCCAGCCTTACAGAAAGTAATAGAAGGAAAATCGCAACCCATGGAATCCAACATTGCCATCACTGCCTACAATAACCCAGACATCTAGCGACCCTTCACAACCACAACTCAAAGAAGAGAAACACACAAACTCTACTACACACACACACACAAAAAAAATAATAACCGGAATCAACAACCCACTGGTCATTAATATCACTTAGTATTAATGGACTCAACTCACATATAAAAAGGCACAGACTAAGAGATTGGATACGAAAACAGGATCCAACATTCTGCTGTTTACAAGAAACACACCTCAACCACAAAGATAGACATCTACTCAGAGTAAAGGGTTGGGAAAAGGTTTTCCAAGCAAACAGACCTAAGAAACAAGCGGGTGTGGCCATTCTAATATCTAACAAAATTGACTTCAAACTAAAATCAATCAGAAGAGATGGAGATGGACATTTCATACTCATAACAGGAACAATTCATCAGGAGGAAGTCTCAATCTTGAATATCTATGCCCCTAATATAAAAGCACCCACTTATGTAAAAGAAAAACTTTTAGAACTCTGGGCAGTCATCAAACCACACACACTAATAGTAGGAGACTTCAACACACCTCTCTCACCAATGGACAGGTCAATCAAACAGAAACTCAACAGAGAAATAAGAGAATTACTAGAGGTAATGAATCAAATGGATTTAACAGATATCTATAGAACATTCCACCCAGTAAAAAAGAATATACCTTCTTCTCTGCAGCTCATGGAACCTTCTCGAAAATTGACCACATACTCGGTAGCAAAGCAAACTTCCACAGATACAAAAAAATATTAGTAACTACCTGTGTCTTGTCATATCACCACGGAATAAAGTTAGAATTCAATAACAATTTGAACACCAGAAAGCCTGCAAATGCAAGGAAGTTAAACAGTCAACTACTGAATCATCCCTGGGTCAAGGATGAAATAAAGAAATTAAAGTCTTCCTTGAATTTAATGAAAATAAAGACACAACATACTCAAACCTATGGGACACAATGAAAGCAGTGCTAAGAGAAAAGTTCATAGCACTAAGTGCCCAATTAAAGAAAATGGAGAAAGCACACATTGGAGACTTAACAGCACACTTGAAAGCTCTAGAAAAAAAAGAAGCTGATTTACCCAGGAGGAGTAGAAGACCGGAAATAATCAAACTGAGGGCTGAAATCAACAAAATAGAAACACAGAAAACAATCCAAAGAATCAATGAAACAAAAAGCTGGTTCTTGGAGAAAATCAACAAGATCGACAAACCCCTAGCCAAACTAATAAAACAGCAGAGAGAGAACACTCAAATTAATAAGATCAGAAATGGAAAGGGGGACATAACCACAGACACAGAGGAAATTCAGAGAATCACTAGATCTTACTAAGAAAGTTTATATGCCACAAAGTTGGAAAATGTACAAGAAATGGATTGGTTTTTAGATAAATACCTTTTACCAAAGTTAAATTAAGACCAGGTGAACAATCTAAATAGACCTGTTAGTCGCAAAGAATTAGAAGCTGTCATCAAAAACCTCCTGACCAAAAAAAGCCCAGGGTCAGATTGTTTCAATGCAGAATTCTACCAGAACTTCCAAGAAGAGCTGATACCTATACTCCTTAAGGTATTTCAAAATATAGAAACAGAAGAATCATTGCCAAACTTTTTTTACGAAGCCACAGTTATCCTGATACCAAAACCACATAAAGACACAACCAAGAAAGAGAATTACAGGCCAACCTCACTCATAAACATTGACGCAAAAATTCTCAACAAAATCCTGGCAAACTGATTCCAAGAACACATTAGAAAAATTATCCATTATGATCAAGTAGGCTTCATTCCAGAGATGCAGGGCTGGTTCAACATACACAAATCTATCAATGTAATCCATCATATAAATAAACTGAAAGAAAATAACCATATGATCATCTCATTAGATGCTGAAAAAGCAATATACAGCAAGCCGACAGCTAACATCAAACTGAACGGAGAGAAACTCAAAGCCATTCCATTGAAATCAGGAACAAGACAAGGCTGTCCACTCTCTCTTTACCTCTTCAATATAGTGCTAGAAGTTCTAGCAATAGCAATAAGACAACATAAGGGGATCAAGGGGATTCAAATTGCAAAGGATGAAGTTAAACCTTTGTTATTTGCAGACGATATGATAGTATACGTGAGCGACCCCAAAAACTCTACCAAAGAACTCCTACAGCTGATAAACACCTTTAGTAGCGTGGCAGGATACAAGATCAACTCCAAAAAATCAGTAGCCCTCCTATACACAAAGGATAAAAAAGCAGGGAGGGAAATCAGAGAAACTTCACCTTTCACGATAACCACAAGTAGAATAAAATATCTTGGGATAACTCTGACCAAGGAAGTGAAAGACCTATTTGACAAGAACTTTAAGTCTTTGAAGAAAGAAATTGAGGAGGATACCAGAAAGTGGAAAGATATCCCTTGCTCTTGGATTGGGAGGATCAACATAGTAAAGATGGCAATTCTACCAAAAGCAATCTATAGATTCAATGCAATCCCCATCAAAATCCCATCAAACTTCTTCACAGACCTTGAGAGAATAATAATTAATTTTATATGGAAAAGCAAAAAACCCAGGATAGCCGAAACAATCTTATATAATAAAGGAACTTCTGGAGGTATAACCATCCCTGACTTCAAACTCTATTACACAGCTACAGTATTGAAAACAGCTTGGAACTGGCATAATAACAGAGAAGTCAACCTATGGAATCAAATAGAAGATCCAGATATTAACCCACAAACCTATGAACACTTGATTTTCGACAAGGGGGCTAAAGGTATGCAATGGAAGAAGGAAAGCATCTTTCACAAATGGTGCTGGCATAACTGGATGTCAACCTGTAGAAGAATGAAAGTAGATCCATATCTATCACCATGCACAAAAATCAAGTCCAAATGGATTAAAGACCTCAACATTAATCTGACCACATTGAAACACTTAGAAGAGAAAGTGGGAAGTAGTCTACAAGACATAGGCACAGGAGACCACTTCCTAGGTAGAACCCCAGTAGCACAGACAATAAGAGAATCAATGAATAAATGGGACCTCCTGAAATTGAGAAGCTTCTGTAAAGTAAAGGACACCGTCAGTAAGACAAAAAGGTTACCTTCTGACTAGGAGAAGATCTTCACCAACCCCTCATCAGATAAAGGCCTGATCTCCAAAATACACAAAGAACTCAAGAAACTAAACACTAAAACTCTAATTAACCCAATTAAAAAATGGGATGCTGATCTGAACAGAGAATTCACAACAGAAGAACTTCGAATGGTCAAAAGATACTTAAGGTCATGCTCAACATCCTTAGCGATCAGGGAAATGCAAATCAAAACAACTATGAGATACCATTTTACACCAGTCAGATTAGCTAAAGTCAAAAATACCAATTATAGCCTATGTTGGAGAGGATGTGGAGAGAGGGGAACTCTCATCCATTGTTGGTGGGAATGCAAACTTGTGCAGCCACTGTGGAAATCAGTGTGGCGGTTTCTCAGGAAACTGGGAGTCAGCCTCCCTCAAGACCCAGCAATTTCACTCTTGGGAATATACCCAACAGATGTCCTATCATACCACAAAAGCATTTGTTCAACTATGTTCATAGCAGCGCTATTTGTAATAGCCAGAACCTGGAAACAACCTAGGTGCTCCTCCATAGAAGAATGGTTAAAGAAAGTGTGGAACATATATACATTAGAGTTTTACTCAGTGTAAAAAACAATGACATCTTGAATTTTGCATGCAAATGGATGGAAATAGAAAACGCTTTACTGAGTGAGGTAAGCCAGACCCCAAAAGAGGAATATGGTATGTATTCACTCATAAGTGGATTCTAGCCATAGCTAAAGGTCATTGAGCCTATTACTCGTGATTCTAGAGAAGCTAAATAAGAAGGTGAACCTGAAGAAAATCATGTAGTTATCCTCCTGGAGATTGGAAATAGACAAGAGTCCCAGGTAACCTCGGGTGCATGGGGTGGGAGGGTTGATGGAAGGGGAGAGGGTTAGAGAGAAGGGTTTAGGGGAGGAATGGGGTAAGCTCAGGGGACTGGGATGGGGGGGGAGGGCGGAAGGATGGATATGGAATCGGGGAAGAATATATCTCAACTAAGGGAGTCATTTTAGGGTTTATAAGAGACTTGATTATAAATTGGATCCTAGGTCCAAGGAGACATCCCCAGATTGTTCTCTGGACAGAGGAGAGGGTGCCTGACCCGGTCTTGGCCCATAACCATACTGATGAATATTTTGCTTATCACCATAGAACCTTCATCTGGCGATGGATGGAGATAGAGACAGAGACCCACATTGGAACACTGGACTTAACTTTCTAGGTCCAAACGAGAAGCAGAAGGAAAGAGAACGTGAGCAAAGAAGGCAAGACCAGAGGGAACCTTCATCCAACGATGAATGGCGATACAGATGGAGACCCACATTGAAGCACCAGACTGAGCCCCCCAAGGTCCAAATGAGGAGCAGAAGGACTAAGAAAATGAAAAAGTCAATAAGGACTGTGAGGGATGCGATCACCCACTGATACAAGGGGACTGATCTAAGGAGAGTTCACCAAGGCCAGTTGGACTGGGACTGAATGAGCACGTGATCCAACCAGATTCTCTGAATGAGGCCGGATTCTCTGAATGTGGCTGGCCTGGAGTCTTTCTGAAAAGCCATTGACAATGACACTGGGACTTGTTTCCTCTGCATATACTGGATTTTTGGGATCCAGTCTGTTTGGATACTCACCTTCCTGGACCTGGAGAGAGGGGGGAGGAATCTGAACTTCCCACAGGACAGGAATCCCTGACTGCTCTTAGGGATGGAGAGGGAGGAGGAAAAGGAGTGGGGGGAGTGGGAGGGCGTTGGGAGGAGGGGCGGAAATGGAAACTTTTATAATTTAATAAACTTGGAAGAAAAAAAGAATAAAATCATATAAAGACCAATCTTGCATTAAATATAAACATTAACTCAAAATGTAACAAGGTCCTGAATAGAAGGGATAAAATTATAGTATACATTGAAGAAATCATAGATATAAATTTTTTTGTTCCTAAACCCACCAATTGTTTCTCATGTATGACAATAAAAGTAGAATCAATAAAAGAAAGATAAATTAGGTTCCATCAGAATGTAGGAACTTTTTTATCTTTCAAAGATAAAATGAAGAATGTGAGAAGAAAACTCACAGAATGGGAAGATAAATTTCAAATTTTCTATAAGGGACATATAGTCAGAAAAAAAGAAAAATTGAAAATGAATGGCAACCAGAAGAAAGATCTGCAAAAGATTTGAATATGCAGTTTTTCAAAAAAAGATGTAGAAATGAATGGTAATGATTTAAAACAGTGTTTAAGATGACTAGTCATTAGGTATGAGCAAGCCAGAAGCACAGTGTGACACCATTTCCCGTGCAGTAGGCTGTCTGTTATAAGACTGACATACAATAACAGGTGTGTGAGAGTACAGAAATACCAGAGCTTTTGTGCACTTCTGGTAAGGATGGAAAATCTGCAACCTACTTTGAAAAGTGATTGGGTTGTTCCTCAAGAAATAAAACACCCTTAGCAAGGTGGTTCAGCTGGTAAGTGACTTGGTCACTCACCATCTTAGTGACCTGAGTTTTATACCCAGTGCTATACAGCGATGTTAGGTCTAAAGGGGAAAACCCCATGTATCCCCAAAACAGCAGGCCCATTGGGTTGGTCAAAATGAAAGTCTAGGCTTAGTTCAAGCTGAACTCTAGGAGGATTTCTGGTGGATATATCAATCAAAGCTTGCAGGCACCTTTTCTCGGGAACCTGTGAAATGGGTTTCTGCCTACCAGAAAGGGCCAGTTCCCTTCGCATATCTGTGGTTACCTATCAAAGCCCAAGGCTAACATCCATGTTCCCCTGGTACCTAAAATATGTACCTGTTGCACAGTTCAAATGCTACACTAGAATCCTGGCCCACTGAGCCATCCCACCTCTTCCACTATGCTACTTCCCAGGCTATTATAGATTACAAAGCTGAGGTCCCCTACTGGCCCCCACTCCTGCTTCTTTTGCTAGTCTATCTCTTCTATTTTCTTCTTCTTCTTTGCCAGCCCTCAACCCCTGCAGGGGAGGGAGCCCTGACCAGTCCTATTTTCTTTTTTTCTTTCCTTCTAGTTGCTGCTGTCTGTTCTCTCTTTCATATCCACAATCAACAAAGGCATGCTCTCCACGAAGCTGCCATTTCTGTGATTTCTCCACTGGGTCATCACTGACAGGGGGAGGACAAGAAACCATGTTCTGATGGTTTCTTCACTGTGTTGTCACAAACAGATAGAAGAGAAACCAAGTTCTGAAAGTTGCTTAACTTCTACAGGGCCACATGGCACATACGAACCCCAAGAGTTTAACTTACTCACATAAATAAATGCAACAAAGTGACACAAAATTAAAAAAATAAATCATGGCATTTCCAAAGATTCACAGAGTCTCAGGGGTAGTAATACTGAGAAGCATCAGAAAGTGGGGAAAGTTTAGTGTCCACTGACTGACAAACTGGCAAGCACAGTTAGGAGTATTCACAAAACACTAGCAATGGAAAGAAAAAAAATGCCATGGTGTGAATGAAATGACAACACTATCTAATGCAAGAAAGGTGACGCAAAGAAGAAATATGTATTAGGGTTCCTTTATAAGAGAGTTTCAGTCTTAGCAAATCCACAGAGACGGAAAGAGGAATGGCTTCCAGGGTGGCAGAAGGTTGCTGGTGGCCAGGAGCATTTGAAGGGGTTGACAAAGAAAAGAATCTGACACTAGGTAGGGAAGGGCATGTGCAATAGCAACAAAAACCAGGACAGTATACACCTTAACAGATGGGATTTATTTGGATTTGAATTGTATATAAATAAAAGACTAGCAATAAATAAATGTGTTACACACACATACACACACAGAAAGCTACATTCCTGGTAGGATATTTCTACCATATTTTTATTCAAAATGAAATCAGAATCATAAATGAAAAAAGCCCTAAAGCAAAGCTGGAAAACAGATAAATCAGACATTCTCAGCAAGGAGCGTGATTGACTTTTGCATCACCAAGGCTAGAGAGATGGCTCAGAGGCACAGTGTTCTTCGTCTTCCACAGGACCTTACTTTGGTTCTTGGCACCCATGTCAGGCAGCTAACAACACCCTGTATCCCCAGTTCCAAGGAATCCCTGATTCTCTCATCTGGTCTCCTTAGGCTCCCACACACACATGACATACAGGTACATAATAATCCCAAAATAAAAATAAGCCTTTACAAGCAACCAAAGAAGGTAGAGCCTGCTGGAAGGCAGCTGAGAGACTGATGGCATGACTGGAAAGGGAATCCTGGGATCTCCACACCCCTCTCTCATTTCTGCATCACAAAAGCTGTAAGAGATGGATTTTTCTCTGCTACATGTGCCTGTTACATCCATGTCAACAAGGACAAAAAGCAACAGAGCCAAGGAACTGTGGGATGAAATGTCTGAAACTGTAAGTCCAGGTGAATATTTCTTCCTTGTTATAGCACTATAAAGAACAGGAAATGGGTGATTTGGCCCAGGACTGGTAAATGAACACACATCCTTAATTCCATCCTTGATGTCCCACGTGATAACAAACCTCATCTCTGACATACATGAAACTGCACTAAAAAGCAGGACAAGCACACCAGCAGGGAGCACTCTTTGTTCAGGGTTCTCTCTTGGAACATGACTCTCCTTTCCAGTTCCAAATTCCCAGGGGGAATTGTAAAGACAAATATTTGGTTAAGAACATCTTATATCCATTGCTTATGCAGGGGATCACTTAATTTCAACAAAGAGGTAGAAATCAGAAGTCACAGAGTAGGCAGGACCCTATAAAAGCTAAGAAGGACACAGTTGTTTATTTAACTGATGGACTGAAATGAGAAACAAGGTACTTTACCAATGCAGGCAAAAGTTTTGTCAGTACTGGCAGAGGAGAATGGATACAAATGTTGCAGGAAAGGGTATTGTTATAGTGAGGCTATAGCTAGAGGATCCTTTAGGTGATATTTGGATATCCCTTGGGAGATGAAGGAAGGGTCTTTGTTCAAGTTTTCCCCTCTCTCTCAGAAGATTTCGACACAGAGGTTACAGGACACTGTAAGCTTTGGTGTCAGGTCTGGCCTGTATCTGCATTTGCTCTTTGTAATGATTGAACTACCCATGAATGAGCTCCAACCACGCAGAGAGTGTTAGCAGAGTTCTCCCCATGTGAAAACTGAGAGCACCTTTGTCTTTGAATTAGCGTAAAATGTATTTTATTTTAATTCTTTCAGAATGTTATACATGTTGTTGTGCAATTTCCTGAGCCTAACTTGCTGTGATGCCTAGGGTAACTTCCTGAGCCTAGCTAGAGTTTGGAGACTTGTCTCTGGCTACACAACCTAGACCTGCCTCAGCCCAGCCACCCCAAGTGTGGCAGAATATTATTGGCCCTTGTTCCTTACTCCGCCTCAACCCATCCCAAGCTTCTCCACTCCTATCACAACCCTATATAAGTCCCTGCTTGATACCATTAAACAAGATCCTGCTTTGACAGATTCCTGACTCGGTGAGTGTATTTCTCCCCAGTGGCCAAGTGGAAGAGGAGAGGGTGGCTGTTGTAAGACACTCACCATCCTGTTCAGCCCCCAGGAGAGTCCTGCAGTTCCAGCTTTCTGCCAGAGAACCCAGCACATTGGAGCCCCATGTGAGAAATGGAAGAATTGCTGATGGGCCAATTGGTCTGTGGGTGAGTGTACCCCCATTAAAAATGGGGCAGTTCTTTACTAAACAAAATCCTGCTTTGGAACCAAGTTCGGTGTACCTGACTAAACAAAATCTCCCTTTGGAACTTAAACAAAATCCTGCTTTGAGATTCAGTCTGCCATCTCTGGCCACGGCTAATGTGCCACACACCTTATGCCCCTGGAACAAAAAGGGATTCCAGTGGACCAGGGATTGAAGGTCTGAGTTCAGTCTCTAGAGAAAGCCTTTAAACTTTCCGAAGGGCCATCTCTAGTCCCATTAAATAAGGTAAAAGGGCAGTCAAAGCACATTGGACAGTACCTTTGATACCCGGACTAAGACCAAAGATGGCCCTAACAAGAAGAGATAGAACCTTTAGGTTCCTTATAGACACTGGGGCCGATCTCATGGTCATCAGAAAAGAGGTTCCCAGGGACACCTGTACTTGGTGTGGGTGGGCAACCTGCATCATGGGAGATGACCAACTGGCTGCCCTGAACTGATTCTGATGGTAATCACAGGAAGGTGAATTCCTTGGTGGTCTCTGGCCTAATTACCAAACTCCTTGTGCAAGATATCCTCAGGGATGCTGAGGTGTGTATTACCACTGACCATAAGGTCTTTTACACTGAGAGATGTGAGTTACAATTTAAATAGGGACAAGCTGCCCACCTTAGTTCTCAGGTGTACCCCCAATCCTAACGGCCACTGCGCACTCCCCAGTTCCAAAAGTCCACTGGGAACCTGGTGACCCCATGTGGGTTGAGCAGTGGCATCTACCTTCTTTTAAGTTACAACAACTTGATGCCCTGTTTAAACAACTGTTATTGGGGTATGTCCAGCCA